>NC_140165.1:228604905-228724905 GCF_963971535.1 Notolepis coatsorum
TTCGAGCCCAGCTCTCGGCGTTGCTACCAGCTTGGCTGGTCGTTCATACTAATACAATTGGCAGTATTAGGGGGTGGGAAGCTGGTGGGTGGGGATCGGACGTTGTAGACAGCGACTCCTACAGGTCGGTTAATGCGCCTGCGCAGTAGAATCAGGAAGCGACGAGGGCGGCGTGTCCCTCCCATGCAGACCCTCGCCGCTGAGAGATCGCGCTGTGCAGGTGAAAAGATGCGACTGCTGCTTCCTCGAGTACCGGAGGGGACACGTGATGCAAGGCTTCGTCCACATTGCAGCCGGCTTGTGGGAGGCATGGCCTAACAACGTTCGAGACAGGGGAGGGTAGAATTAGTCAATGCGAAATTGGGGACGTGAGAAAAATGGGGAGAAAAAGTAGATAACCCTAGGCACAGCAAGTTAAACATTACAGCAAGTTTATATGTAACAAAGTTGATATTGTCACATTTTTCGATGCCCCGAGGGAGTTTAGAACCCGGGTCTGCCGCGACACGGGCGACAGCACAGACCGCTATACCAAGCGGTGAATTCACACTTAGTATTGTGTCTAGTGTCTTTTTAAGTGGAGTTAGTTTAACTCGCAGTACCGCTACTCGCCAGTCACTTCAAAACGCTTGAAGTCCATTGTGAAGTTCAAGACCAATCAGATTAAAAGCTAAATCGCCTCGTTCGAAGTTTCTAGCTATAGCTAGCCAGTTGAACAATCAAGTTAATAATAATGGAAGGTGACGGAGATCTTGTCGAGTATCTATTAGTAAATTCTTAGGTGTGATTATAGATCACAAACTCTGTTGGAAGCCACATATACAATATATCAAAGGTAATTGGCATTCTGTACAAAACAAGGGAGCTGTTAAATCAGAAATGTTTGCATATATTGTATTTTTCACTTGTTGTGCCATACTGTACATGTCATATTGTGTTGAGGTCTGGGGGAATGTTTATAAAAACAAATATAGATCCTATTATTAAACTACAGAAAAGAGCTATTAGAATAATAAACAAAGTTACCTTGAATCGATAAATCCATTATTCATAAAGTCCTGCACATTAAAATGTGTAGATATGGTGTACATATAAACCTTGGAGATAATTTTTCGTGCTAAGAGTAAGAACCTACCAGTTTGTATTCTGTTAGGGTTTGAAACCGACCTCAACAGCACGGCACATACAGGTAGTTCAGAGTTAGCCAAACACTAGGGCGTATTTATTACAGAATCAAAAAGAGCCAAATAACAATTCTGAATCAACAAAAAAGGAGAATGCCTTCGGCAGAGTTGTCTGCGGCTCTGCAGATCCTCCCGGTGTTTAGAGGTGGGGAATCGGCGTAGGCGCCGCTTCGGCTCTGCAGATACTCCCAGCTCCAACTCGGAGTGGAAACGGAGAGAGAGAGATCAACAACAGTCCAACAGTACACAGAGGCAGTGCAGTCCAGTCCTCCCTTAGCTGAGTCCAGTATGAATTACAAGTGACTTGATCTTCGGTGTAAACTACACACAAGTTAGCTGAGTCCAGTACAAAACAAAAACGGTACTTCTTCAGTGTTATCCAAACACACAATTTAGCTGAGTCCAGTACAAAACAAAACGGTACTTCTTCAGTGTTATCCAAACACACAAAAACAGATAATCCAAAAAGGTTTGTTTCCAAAACTCACCAAAGCGCAAACGCGTAAAGCAGGCAACGAGGCGCAGCTCCAAACGGATGATCAAGATATTCACCAGCGGCGATCCAAAGATGTCCTGGAGGGAAAGTAGACGAGGCACAACAACGTGGGGAAGGCAGGCAGTAGCAGTAGTATTCAAAACGACCCGACAACGATTGAAAGAAGGTCCCAGTATATGAAGCCTCTGGAGCGCTAATCACAAACTACGACAGGTGCGTGATGGAATTGGTAATCGCTCCTGAAGCGTGTGGCGGGGAATGCACCAATCAACACAGTACCTTGAAGAAGCGTGTGGCGGGGAACGAGCCAATCCTCACAGTATTCAATGTCTCTTTCAACCAAGAGAAGGAAAGTATAATTTAAGAGGGTTGTGTATTCTTAAAACATGTAAAAAGATAAGAACTAATACAAAAGCTAGATGTGTTTCAATTTTAGGAGTTAAATTGTGGAATAGCCTTAGTGACTGACGGGTTGAAGTTGTGTACTTCTCAGGGGAGATTTGAAAAAGGCCCTAAAGGATCAAATAATTCAGGAGTACAGTTTTGAGTAAAACATCAACATTTTTTTTTTCTTTTCTAAAAAGCAAAGAAGAAGAAATTTTGGCAGTATATTTTAAGTTTTTTTTCTTATATTAAAGCATATTTAGTTTTTAAGAATTGTAAAGGATAGGCAAAAATAAGCATGTGCTTCAGCCTATTCCTTTTTTCGGTCATTGAGTTTGGATTTTGTGTGTGAACTTACTTTGAATATGTACATTTGTGATTATTTATTATTATTATTATTATATTATTTTTTTGAAAGTCCACACAAGTGTGTTTTTGATTGATCTGTAAACAAAGACCGAAAATAAACTATTCATCAGTTGCTAGCAAATGTTCAAGAATCAAGTGGCCCTCGGTTGCTTTTGCACGGAACAAGTGATAGTATAAAAACTGAATTCGTTGGATTGATATGTATGAGCCAGCTGGACAGAGAGTCAATCTATGGTATTTATTGACAGGAACACACAGAGAACACAGGAACAGTCCTGGAGACCACAGCCCTCCATGGGGGCTGCGAGGCTCCAGAATGATGACACAACCATGCTTTTATACTATGTGGGTTGCAAATTTAGCGAGCCACTAATAATGGATGATGAGGCTTGGTCGTATATAGTCTAAGGATGAATCTGGTTTGCTCCTCTCACTGGCCTGTGGCCGGAGGCCGATATAGCCATGCATGCACATTAGGTCACACAGGTCATCAGGTCAAAGTATTTCTGGGTGCCTGGCTGGCTTGGTCACTCGACCCACTGGCACATTCAGCCACATTCCAGAGAGCTGGATGTCAAATATTAGACAGTAATGAACTGAAAATACCTATCACAAGAGAGAGCCATGATAGCAACCCTGCGCTAAGCCTGGTCACTAAACTGTGATTGTTGTACTGTAAATGAGAACTATGTTATGCTAATTTATGTAAATGTTAGCTATTTTATTGCACTGCCTTTATTCTGTCTACACTTTCTGCACTCATTCTATGGCTGCACTTTATGCATTGATTTTATTTGGTAATTTGTCTTCATAGATTTTAATGACAGAAATCTATTAAAAGTTTTCTGGTTTTAATATAAATTCTCTGCTCATTCTATGCCCGTCCATAATTATGTAAATATTATGCAAATGTTATGCCTATGTCTATTTTGTTTCTACATCACTGCTGAGAGGCACATATTGGGCTGCAATTCTTGTATGAAAGGTGCTATACAAATAACATTGAATATGATTATTATTATTATTATTATTATTATTATTATTATGAGATTGCGTCTTTCCTTCACAAGTGTAACCACAAACGGGCAACAAACAAGCGCATGTTGGATGAACAGTTTATGGCAGAAGTCCACTTTCTGTGTGACATTTTTGGACACTTGAACATTTTGTGTCTCGAAGTGCAGGGGCGGGAACAGTCCATCACTGGTTTGGTTGAGAGGCTTTATACCTTCAAGACAGAGCTAATGATTTTCACAACAGACCTAAGGGCACCATAATTTCTGCACTTCCCACAACTCTGCGGATTCATGAGCACAGCGATGGTCTTCATGACAAAATTTACTGAGAACTTTACTGAGAGAGTCCAAGGCTTTAGCATTCCCGTTGAGATATTGCTAAATATGTCTTGTATTGATGAGAGCATCTTTCAGATAGACCTGGTTGATGTACAGACCTCCTTTGTTTTTCTGTAAGATAAGATATTCCTTTATTGAACCCCTTGGGGAAATCTGTGCGTCATCACAGGAGGGGGGAGGGGAGGTACAGGTTTTATCCAAAGCGCTTTACAATTTTTGTTCCTCACATTGACCCATTCATTCTCATATTCACACACAGATGGCGGACCATGCAAGGTGCCAACCTGCACATCAGGAGCAATTACGGGTTAGATGTCTTTCTCAAGGGCACTTCGACACGCTACCAGCGAGGAGCGGGAATCGAACCAGGAACCTTCCGACTACCAGACAACCGCTCTACCTCCTGAGCCATTGTCACCCCCTGACAATATAACCATATAACTTATGAAGTGAATTGAAGTCTTGTAGCTGATTTGTCGTGGTAATTTAGACTGGTTTCAAAGCAAGAAGTAGATTCTGGAACAAGGTTTCAGTGGATCAATGGTCCTGTGGTTCTCGGTAGGTTTATTGGCAGTAAGCAGGTTCACAGCAAAAGCAGAGTTACACGTTCCTCTCTAGACAGTTACCTTTCTGTCCTGTCTTGTTACAAACAGACCTCCCTTATACTGTGTTCTAATCAACAAATGAGTCTGGACATTCCCACAATTTGAACCGGCTCGTCAAACTGGTTTTAGATGAGACAATGGTCACCTGGTGGGGGAGTGAGTTAAATGGGTGTGTGTCTGTGTGGTGTGTGGGTGTGTGTGTGTGTGTGTGTGTGTAACGGAGGTACCGCGTGTCTATCCACAGTCACGATGGACAGTGTAGTGAAGTGGCTGTGGACGTTAAGCGGTACTGCAAGTAAACTCACTCCCCAGAGGCATCCGGGTCTATCGGCACCACGTGTAACCGGTGTGATCTCGCTCTGCGTTGTGTTTCGATTCGACCCCTGTTAAGCAGTGTTGCAGTGCTGGTATAACTCGGTATAACGGCGTTATACCTCGCTCACTGAGGCTGAAGTACGCGCAATCGCTTTTTACATGGCATTATCCAACCGGACTCCCGGAGAAGCATGCAGCTGCAGAGCCGCAGAGCCAGCGGCGCTCTCTGGGCCGCGCGCTGACGGCCGCGCTGTGAGGCAATAGTATCCAGCTGCAGGACGAGAGCAGCCAAAAAAAACTGTGCATGCGCGCGCACGCGCGCACGCGCGTGGAGCCTTTGACCTACTGTCAATTTGCCACTGCACCACTGCTGTTAAGGGATCGCCCTGAGTGGGAGTTGAACCCCGGTCTCCCGCGCCGCGGGCGGCATCACAGACCACTAGACCAAGAGGTGACTTCTGATGAATGAGTGTGTTTCTATGTGTAGTTATTAATAATTGTGTATTACATCAAACAGGATTGGTTCAACCTGATTGGTGAGATTGGTGGACCATCCAGCCCTGCAACAGCTAGCTACGAGCTGCTAGCTGTTGTAGCTAGCTACCAGCAGATAGCCCCAGTCCTGCAGGAGCTAGATACCAGCAGCTACCCTCCAACCCTGTAGCAGCTAGCTACCAACAACTACCTACCAGCCCTGCATCAGCTAGCTACTAGCAGCTACCCACCAGCCCTGCAGCAGCTAGCTACCAACAGCTACCTACCATCACTGGTCGGTTCAAACTCTGGTGAGGCCTGCACTACCATACTCCTGGTGTGGCCTACACTGCACCCTGGATCCTGTTCAACTGCTACCAGCAGCTACCCACCAGCCCTGCAGCAGCTAGCTACCAGCAGCTACCCACCAGCCCTGCAGCCTAGCTACCAGCAGCTACCCTCCAACCCTGTAGCAGCTAGCTACCAACAACTACCTACCAGCCCTGCATCAGCTAGCTACTGTACTAGCAGCTACTCACCAGCCCTGCAGCAGCTAGCTACCAACAGCTACCTACCAGCCCTCCATCAGCTAGCTACTAGCAGCTACTCACCAGCCCTGCAGCAGCTAGCTACCAACAGCTACCTACCATCACTGGTCTGTTCAAACTCTGGTGAGGCCTGCACTGCCATACTCCTGGTATGGCCCACACTGCACCCTGGATCCTGTTCAACTGCTACCAGCAGCTACCCACCAGCCCTGCAGCAGCTAGCTACCAGCAGCTACCCACCAGCCCTGCAGCAGCTAGCTACCAGCAGCCACCCACCAGCCCTGCAGCAGCTACCCTCCAACCCTGTAGCAGCTAGCTACCAACAACTACCTACCAGCCCTGCATCAGCTAGCTACTAGCAGCTACCCACCAGCCCTGCAGCAGCTAGCTACCAGCAGCTACCCACCAGCCCTTAAAGGATACGATGCAGGTGCCTGCAATCGATATGAGACGATATCATAAGCCCATTTAACACAATCAGTAACATTTAGATCAACTCAAAAAAGGTAACGAAGCCCTTAAAATGATCCCCATTAGCTGCCACCTATGTGGCGAGCTAGTCTTCCTGGGGTCCACACAGAAAGACAACACAAAACACAAAACATAACAATACATGAGATACATAATGACAATAACAATGATAATCTAAAAACAGTAAAACATTGTAGACATCATTATAAACATCAGAATATTTTGCTCACATATTTAAGTAGTGCATTCTCAGGTGGTATTTGAAAGACACTTTGCTATTCAATTTACTTATGTTCAGTGGGCAGTTATTCCAATGATTGATGGCACGATAAACAACCGTCCTCTTTAAAGCATTTGATTTTGGACGTGGTAACATAATCTGTCCATCATCGGCTGACCTAGTAAAATAAGAATGAACCTGACTGCATCTGACAATTTGTTTGTATAAGAAAACAGGTTGAGACGAAAAGACAGTGTTCCTCAAAAATGTAACCGTGTTGAAAACCAGCCTATTCTCTACCATTAACCATGAGAGTTGGTGGTGCATATAGTGATAGTCAGGGGTGCAGTCGTAATATCAGAACTGTCTGTACGCTGTTTAAATGACGCCACGTGCATGCGCATACATGTTCCCTCCCATGCGCACAGAACAGATGATTATTATCAGGGCTGTACGCTAAGCTTTTTCACTAGGGGCACACTTGCCCCTAAATGAGAAATTTAGGGGCAAAGAATATTTTTTAGGGGCACATTTTTAAATAACTATTTTACCATTATAGTAGGGCTGGGCGATATGGCCTCTAAATGATATTTTGACATTTCCTCTAAAGCACTTAAAAATGCTTGATTTAACCCTTTGATGCATACAGTCACGCCAATATGAGTATAATAAGTCCCTGCAACATATGTTTGCATTATTAAACCATGAAGATGCTTTAAAAAATAATTTAATGAAAATGTACTAAGAGTAGTCTACTGACACACTAATAAAAAAAATTATTTACATCTAAGACAATTTATATAAAAACTCTTGGGTGCCTTTTACACAGTACTGTGTTTTCTATCCACTAGCCAAACACACACACACACATATATATATATATACACACACACTACTGTGAGAAAATAATAATCACAGACTTAATGATTTTAGAATATTTCAGATAATGAAATTAAATGTTTATATCATCAACTATCCAGTTAGTATTTATACTGTGTGTAACATTTGGCTACTTTAAATCATTGAATGTAGAGAGAGAGCGAGAGAGAGAGAGAGAGAGAGAGAGAGAGAGAGAGAGAGAGAGAGAGAGAGAGAGAGAGAGAGAGAGGGGGGGGGGGGCGAGAACGAACAAGAGAGCCAGCCCCCCCCCTTCGGGTTTTGTTCTAGGTTCGCGTTTTGATCGTCTAAGCTGCCGTAGGTGATGACGTCACACTCGAATGTAAACAGGAAGAGATGGAGATGGAGACACACGGAGATCGAAATTGAATGATATACAGAAATGAATAACCAATAAATTTGAAGTTATGTTTAAACTTCTGTTGTCAAGCGTTGTCAATATAACCCACCCCCTTTCCTCACGAATGGAACTAGTCTTGTGGAGTCCGCTTTGACCGTTTTCCAGGGTTAGCAGAGATCGCTAGTTAGCTTAGCATAATCCTAATGGTTACCTTGGTTAGCAGCTACCGTTAGCTCATTGCTTGTGTCAATTAAATTGCATGTTATTAAAGGTCCGCGCTGGTCTGTCTAATGAAATTACAACCGCAACATTATATTGCACTGTACAGCCCTGGTTGTAGGCTAATGTTTTACTACAATTTGTATGGATTAATTTAGGAGTGAAATGCGAATGAAGGGTTGAAATCACCACTCGCAAGCTTGCCCCCAGATATTATTTTAAACTCGCACGGACCAAATTAGGGGGCAATTTGCGATCATATCATCGCACTGTACAGCCCTGATTATGCATAAATAGTAGGAAACATGTTTGTATAAGAAATTACTGGTTTTAGTTTAGTTTTTGTAAATATTGCCTTGAAATAGAGAAGCTGAAAAAGGTAGCAGGATGTAGCCTTCAATATATAAAGAAATTATATTGAAAACAAACAATGTTTTAAATGTAATTGTAGATACAATATTGTAGTTACAATTTCTTTAATTGAATTAACTTAAACTAGAAAAGTAAATACAAACTAAATTAACAATGTAACTTAGTTTACAGAAGGACAGTTTCCTTCTGAAGCACAACTTAATGCCTCGTCCTTCCAGTCGGGACCATTTGTCACATAGTGAGAGCTCCACAGATCAAGCAAACCCCCACAGGGCTTGTATTTTGGTTTTGCACTTCTTGTTCTTTGTTATGTTATTGGTATCCTATTATTATGCAAAGTCTAGGTGATAGATAAGTGCTGGTACTTGGCGCACGGCGCGACGAGTCCAGTGAAAGTTGTGAACGCATTTTTGTGTACGTGCAATTTCTTTACTGTAGTTGACCTTTGGATGCAGAGGACCATACTGGTGCACAATAATCCAGGTGACATAAAATTAAAGATTTCGCCACCTGTCCCACAATGTATGTAGGGACATAAGAAAGACATTTCCTCACCATGGAGATACCACTCCCCATCTTCTTCACTATGGTATCAATGTGTTCTGCCCATGACAGCTGGCTATTAATTATTATGCCCAGTAATTTTACTTTATTTACCTGTTCTATGGGTTCCTCAGACAAGTTCAAACTCATTTTTGGTATAGATGACAGTTTATGACTCGAACCCAAGATAATCGATTTGGTTTTCGAGATGTTTAGTACCAACTTATTCCGTTTTATCCAATCAAACACCATATTTAACTCAGCTGATAAAACATTGTCCAGTTCACTGACAGTTTTTGCAGCATAGTACAATGTGGAATCATCTGCATACATTTGTACAGTTGCTTTACACAGAACTCATGGTAAGTAATTTGTGAAGATGGCGTATAGAAGTGGTCCTAGGCAGCTCCCTTGCGGGACCCCGCAGTCTAAGACCTTAGAGTGAGACCAGCTGCCAGTGTAATAAACCCTTTGTGTCCTACTTGTGAGATAACTCTTCATAAATATGATGGCTGTTGGATAAAACCTATAGCATTCTAGTTTACCGATGTGTGTGTGTTGTGTGTATTAGAGGCTTACATGTGAGCGGATTTTGACTCCCGCTCCTTCCCACTCCCACAGAAATAATCCCATCCCATCCCAATCCCAAGTGAGAGTTTCGAAAAAATCCCACTCCCTCCCACTCCCACAGAGCCGGACTGATCCCAATCCTGTCCCAATCCCGAGCCAAACTTTTATAGAATCCCACTCCCATCCCACTCCCATTTACCAATCCTGCTCCGTTTTTCTTCCTCTGTATAAAATATGCAGTACATGGGTCACATCATGTCTGTAGGCAGGGAGCGAAATTAACTTTTTGACTCACCGGCCAGTGGCGGGTAGATGGGAAGAATCTACCCGCCAAGCATATTTCTTACCTGCCAATTTTTTTTGATTAAAAAAATATATATATATATTTTATATAAAAAATTTTTTTTTAAATAAAATATATATTATATAATCATACTTGTAGTTGTATTATCTGCGAGACATCGCCACCACGCAATAAGTCAAAATGCTCGCTATCTGCAAACAGCTCCACTGTCTGTGTATACTTGAGTAGCCTCCAGCTCCAGCAAGGATTCTCCGGCGATGCAGCTAGACCCTATACTAATACTCTACATTCAGCATGCAAGGATTCTCCGGCGCTGCAGCTGGACCCTATTGGTATAATATTGCGGTTCTTTGGTCTAATCACATTCATCAAGCCCTCAGCTAGAATACGCGTTGAATCAATGTTATAAGACATTGATATCAGGAGCTATCTGTAGCTACTGCTAGCCCGCTAGATAACGTTAAGACAATTTAGTTTACTGGGACATATAGATCTAACGTGAGCTAGCTAACGAGGGAACGGAGGTATTATGCACTCGAGTCGACTATTGCTGGAGCATGTTGATATCAGTAGCTAGCCAGCTAGATACCGTTAGACAATGCCTCGTCATGTATTAAACTAAAAGTGAATAGTTGACTGGGTCATTGTTTAAACAGTAACGGTAGCTCATGGAGGTCCGATCTAGACTAGAGCAGACTGCTACCATTCTGAGAGCTTAACGTTAGCACTAGAGCTGCGGGCGAGCTGCTACCATTCTGAGAGCTTAACGTTAGCACTAGATGCTGCGGGCGAGCTGCTACCATTCTGAGAGCTTAACATTAGCACTAGATGCTGCGGGCGAGCTGCTACTATTCTGAGAGCTTAACGTTAGCACTAGAGCTGCGGGCATCTGTGTTGATACGAGCAGAAGCCAATAGCATCCCGCTGCAGGGCTGGCCCGGCTGGGCGGATATGACTCGTTGCCACGTTTTTTTTCAAAATAAGAATATCATACGAACCGAATGCTGCTAACTGCCGGAGCCATCGATATTATGACTCTAGCTGCGCTTGGGCCGGAAATGAGACCCGCACAGATTTTCAAAATAAGAGTATCGTTATGAACTACACGTCTACACGCCACACGGCGGGCAGGGCTCTCAGTGGCAAGCGCCAAAGGTAAAAACTGACCGCCCCTGGCGGGCGGCGGGCTTTAATTTCGCCCCCTGTCTGTAGGGCTGTACGTTAACTTTTTTGCACATAGGTTGATAGTTTTGTAGCACAGGCCAAAATCTTGTAGCACAAGTATAAAACGTGTTATATTTGTAACAGTCACAAATGTGCCTATTATATTTGTGTTATTTAGTTGCAGTGCCATGTTTGGCTGTCATTTTCATGCTGACAAGTTGACGTCACACAGCCAGACACGTTACGTGTAAGGAATTATGGGATTTGGTGTTGGATGTATGGACTCTACTAGGGGTGGGAATCAACAGTTTCATCACGATACGATACGATATAGATTATTTGGACAACGATACAATATTTGCCGATATCACAAAGTCTGCCACGATACGATACGATGCAGGTGCCTGCAATCGATATGAGACGATATCATAAGCCCATTTAACACAATCAGTAACATTTAGATCAACTCAAAAAAGGTAACGAAAATATAATTTGAAAAAAATAAAATGTGCCCTTCCAGACATTTAAATGAAAAACAATCTATTGTTTTTAATACAAATAGACCTCATGCTCACTGTAAAGTGCCACATTTTGATATATTGAGCTTTAAACTTGAAATAACTAAGTTTAAAGCCAAACCTTTATAGAATCCCACTCCCATCCACTGGCGGGCTCAGGGGGGGGCGCCCCCCTGGTGCCCCCACGGTCGAAAAACGTGCGCTTAAGTGCCCTTTTAAGTGAAAGAAATTAGAGGATGTGCCCTATTGGTGCCCCCACAGTTGAAAAACGCGCGCTTATGTGCCCTTTTGAGTGAAAGAAATTAGAGGATGTGCCCTATTGGTGCCCCCACGGTTGAAAAACGTGCGCTAAAGTGCCCTTTTGAGTGAAAGAAATTAGAGGATGTGCCCTATTGGTGCCCCCACAGTTGATAAACGCGCGCTTAAGTGCCCTTTTGTGTGAAAGAAATTAGAGGATGTGACCTATTGGTGCCCCCACGGTTGAAAAACGCGCGCTAAAGTGCCCTTTTGAGTGAAAGAAATTAGAGGATGTGCCCTATTGGTGCCCCCACGGTTGAAAAACGCACGCTTAAATGCCCTTTAGAGTGAAAGAAATTAGAGGATGTGCCCTATTGGTGCCCCCATGGTTGAAAAATGCGCGCTAAAGTGCCCCTTTGAGTGGCGAAAAAATTTGAAGGTGTGCCCTATTGGTGCTCTTCCAATGGTCTAAACTTGACCATGTGCCCCACGGTTAAATAATATCATGCAAAAGTGCCCTTTTGAGTGAAAGAAATGAGAGGACGTGCCCTATTGGTGCCCCCACGGTTGAAAAATGCACGCTAAAGTGCCCTTTTGAGTGGCGAAAAATAGAAGGTGTGCCCTATTGGTGCTCTTCCAATGGGCTAAACTTGACCATGTGCCCCAGGTTAAATAATATCACGCAAAAGTGCCCTTTTGAGTGAAAGAAATGAGAGGACGTGCCCTATTGGTGCCCCCATGGTTGAAAAACGTGCGCTAAAGTGCCCTTTTGAGTGGCGAAAAATAGAAGGTGTGCCCTATTGGTGCTCTTCCAATGGTCTAAACTTGACCATGTGCCCCACGGTTAAATAATATCACGCAAAAGTGCCCTTTTGAGTGAAAGAAATGAGAGGACGTGCCCTATTGGTGCCCCCATGGTTGAAAAACGCACGCTAAAGTGCCCTTTTGAGTGGCGAAAAATAGAAGGTGTGCCCTATTGTTGCTCTTCCAATGGTCTAAACTTGACCATGTGCCCCACGGTTAAATAATATCACGTAAAAGTGCCCTTTTGAGTGAAAGAAATTAGAGGACGTGCCCTATTGGTGCCCCTCTAATGGTTAAACGTGACCATGTGCCCCCACAGTTGAAAACATCGTGCTAAAATGCCCTTTTTGAGTGTTGAAAATGAGAGGACGTGCCCATTGGTGCCCTTCCAATGGTCTAAACTTGACCATGTGCCCCACGGCATGGTAAGATGGAGCAACTTCAAACAGAGACCACTGGAAGAGGCTTTCAGGAGGGCAGACGTAGAAGGCCAAGCCAAAAGAGAACAGGAACGACAAAGAAACAGGGAGCTAATGACAAGACTGGTATACATCACATTGTATCTTGCACGGCAAGATGGGGTGTTCAGGGATCATGATGAAAGTGGTACATCTTTGAACAAAGGGAATTTCCTTGAACTTGTACAGCTACTTGCAAAATATGACTCCACCATCAAAATGCACCTTGATAAAATCAATCACATCCAGTCTCAACAGAAAAATCACTGTTGTCCTACAAGACACAGAATGACATAATCAGTGCCCTTGCCACCAATGTCAGAAGAGTAATTCTCAAAGAAATGGAAGATTCCAAAATATTCTCCATTCTCTTGGATGAGACAACTGATGTTTCTCATGTCAAACAAGTGTCCTTTGTTGTTTGCTTTGTCCATCAGATGGAAATCAAGGAGAGATTTTTACAAGTTTGTGATGTGAGTGGAACAACAGCAAAATAATTGGAGAATGTTGTGATGACATTCCTTGAGGAGAATGGATTAAAAGTGGAAGACATCAGGGGCCAAGGCTACGATGGAGCCGCAAATATGAGCGGAAGCTACACCGGTCTGCAGTCGCGAATTCAGAGCCACAATGAGAAAGCTTTATACATACACTGCCATGCCCACTGTCTCAACCTGGTCTTGGTGGAGAGTGCCAAATCAAGCCAGCATTTTGTTCGGTTTTTCAATTTAGTTGAAAATCTGTACACTTTCATATCCAGATCTCCAAAACGCCACGCTGCGTTTGTGAAAATGCAACAGACCATGTACCCTGGCCAAAGACTCTGTGAACTGAAAAGGCTGTCTGACACACGGTGGGTGTGTAGAGAAGATGCTCTGAGATCCCTGAAGAAGGTCCTTTCTGCTGTGGTGAAGCTGCTTCAGAACATGGCTGATAGTGATCCACCAGACTCTGCAGCAGGTGATGCCCGGATGCTCTTGCGTAGCATAGATTTTGAATTTATGCTATGCATGGAGATTGCCACACCTGTCTTCAATGAGACTGCCATCGCATCTGCTTCACTTCAGAGAAAATACCTTGACTTGTCAGCATCATACACCATTGTGGAGGGAGTCATACAAAGAGTGAAAGCAATGAGAAAGGATGAGGAGTTCAAGGTCCTTTTCTCAAAAGCAAAAGGGCAAGCAGAGGCAGCAGGCATTGAGGTGCCAGAAGAAATACCTGGACAAACAAGACGCAGGAAGGTACCTCAAAGGTACAGGTATAGCTCTCAATCTGCTACAGAGGACTACCAAGTCCAAGACTTGGAGGAGCACTACCGGGGAAAGGTGTTCTTTACCTTTCTTGACATACTCTCCCATGAGCTACACCGAAGATTCAAAGGGAAGGATGACACGCCTACTGGGTCAATCCTATCAGGTCTTCACTGCCTTACCATCTCAAGTCACTGGAAGGGCATGACAAACGACACAGCTGCTGTATCTGTCAGAGATGTGTGCCAGTTTTATGATGTAGAGGAAGAGAATGTTGTCACCGAACTCAAGGTATTCCACTCTTCATATGCTCTCCCCTCCAACAATGTCAAAGCTGCGCTTAAGTGCCTTAAAGACAATGATGTGGAATCTGTTTTCCCAAATATAACCATGCTCCTCAAAACATATGCTACAATACCAGTGACAACTGCTTCAGTAGAGCGATCATTCTCTAAACTGAAGCTGATCAAAACCCAGCTCAAAAACCGATGTGGGGAAAAAAGGCTCTCTGATCTTATGCTGCTTTCAATTGAGAGGGATATCCCAATTGATCATAATGAGGTCATTGACATTATATAAACAGAGGACCAAAAGATGAATTCTGCTATGACTCCCCCACCCACCATCTCCCTTCCATTGCAGCAATGGAGAGCCAGCACATACACATCTGGGTAGCACTTTATAATAACACCCTGTTATAATACATTTATAAGGTATTTGTAGATAATGAACTAATCATGAACAAACCATTTATATACATTCATAAATGATTATTAAATCATTTATAACTATATTTGTATACCATTTACAAAGTATTTATAACGCATTAGTGGATAATGAACTAATCATGAACAAACCATTTATATACATTCATAAATGATTATTAAATCATTTATAACTATATTTGTATACCATTTACAAAGTATTTATAACGCATTAGTGGATAATGAACTAATCATGAACAAAACCATTTACAACTGATTAGTACATCATTTGTAAATGTACTCGTTTAAAATTCGATCTGTTGGTAACTTTTTTCCACATGATCAACCTTATTTGTTCATTATTAGTGCAACATTTAATAATGATATCTAATGTGTAGTAACACATTTGTAGATGCTTTGAAAAATGGATATGAAAAAACTACTATACCTCCATTTATTTGTTCATGTTCAACAAATGATTTGTTAGACATTCATAAAATTTCTATAAATCATTTGCAGATGCTATTGTGTGCCCTAATCTAAAGTGAACACTATTCATCATTAACACATGTGTAATACAGTTTGTTAATTATTTGTTGACTTTCAACTCACCTGTTATGAACGATCTGGCTTTTATTGATTGATTGATTGATTGATTGAAAAGTTTATTAACAGATTGTAGAATGGGTACAGTACAGTACAGCTCAATACATACAATTGTTAAGAGGATGCAGACCTGAGAAAGACTTTCGTCTTGTTTCCATCAGGGTCCCCCATTTTCAATTCATTCATTATGAATACAGACACAAGGCAAAGACCAGACTTGTCTTTTCATGTTTAACAAATTATTTGTTAGACATTCATGAAACATCTATAAATCATTTGCAGATGCTATTGTGTGCCCTAATCTAAAGTGAACACTATTCATCATTAACACATGTGTAATACAGTTTGTTCATTATTTGTTGACTTTTTCATCATATGTTATAAATGTTCTAGACAGCTTTCGGATCCACCCTTCTTTGTGACATCAAACAGTGACAGAATTAGGACTATAGATAAATGCAATTGTATTAACACAAACAAAGCAAAGCAAAATACCAATACACATTGTTTATTTATTATTTATTTAAAAGAAAATTTGTATCTTTTGACACTCCTCACATCTTTTGACACTTTCTCTACTGTGTGGATTATTTTATGACTAACTAAAAGACTAAATGCTTTGTAACAGTCCTCATTATTGACATGGTTTCTCTCCTGTGTAGACTCTTCTCTTCTGACTATCTGTATTGTACTTTTCTGATGTCATGAAGTATTCGGCCTAGGGGACCATGATGATGTTTTCTAGCAAGCCACTCAATGATGCCAGGTGGTCTTCAAGTGACTGCTCTGTGCGGTTCCCCCTGAGTCTCCACACCTCTGAGTCTCCACACCTCTCCTTATAATGTTCTCCAGGCCCCATGCCATCCTGTGTTTCGGGGAAAATGGCAAAACAAGAAAGAAGAGATGACATTGATTCAGAAACATTTATGATGTGAGCAGAAATTGGAGGTAATTCATTTTCATTAATCATGGTTGAATATACTGCATCCATATTTTTCCAAAATGGTGACATGGTTTGAATGAATGAATGAAAACTTTATTTAACATATTGCAGAATGGGTACAATACAGTACGGCTCAATACATACAATTGTTAAGGGGATGCAGACCAGAGAAAGACGTTTGTCTTGTTTACATCAGGGTCCCCCATTTTCAATTCATAGTGACATTTATGACATACACAACATACATGACATCAGACATTTATGGCATAGGGACATACATGACCTACAGGTATATAGTACTGTTACATTTGTGACATACATGATATGCAAATATACAGTACTGTTTATGGTTATGATGACCAGCTTAATCATTTGCAATGGCATTGGTTAATAGAAAGGTACAGGCTATACTTGCCTTTCTTTTATGTCTGAAGTGACTCTCATCGATCACAACAAAGTGTCTTCTCCCCCCCATGCATGCACTGTCCTTTTCTTCTTCTCAACTTATCCATCGCCTTCACGCAGGCCTGTCTCGAGGCCATGTTTAGACAGTCTCAACAGAAACCGCAGAAGTCGTCTTGCGGTCTCACTTTTAATTTTGCTTTTAGACTAATGTTTTGGGAGGGAATTCTTTGTGCAGACGAGGCTGTCGTTCTGCAGCTAGATGCATCTCGACGAGGCTGTAAAAGTCTAGTCGACTCGAGACGACGGAGCCCCGCTAACCCATACGATACACTGCCTCAGGTAGTTGAGACAACCAAGCGTGCTGTGAAGACCCGCCCTACTCTGTCTCTGATTCGCAGACTGTGGGTGGGGGAATGTGATTGGACCAAAGCAGAGTCACTCACAGACAGTGGCTCCAGTCACTAGATGTGATAGCCGCTGGACTGATTCTTGTGTATTTAAAAGTGCTGCCAATGTGGTGATCTCCGTGGATAGAATCAGACATGCTTGTTCGCTTTGTTTACGCTTCTAGGCTACTGGCGCATGCCTGTGACTTTTACAGCCTCGTCTGCACAAAGAATTCCCTCCCAAAACACTAGTCTAAACACAAAATTAAAAGTGAGACCGCAAGACGACTTCCGCGGTTTCTGTTGAGACTCTCTGTCTAAACATGACCTCGAGACAGGCCTGCATGGTCCGTGTACGTTTTGATAGTTCGTTTTTTGTTTCAAAAGGAAAAACGAAAAAACGAAAAAAAACGGAAATACGAGGTGTTTCCTATTTCCGTTTGAAACCAAAATCAAAAAAACTGGGAAAAACTGAAATACGGACCTGTTTTTCGTATTTTGGTATCAGAATCAAATGAAAAAAATGAGTCAATAATGGGCCGTGTACGTTTTGATAGTTCGTTTTTCGTTTTTGATGTGAAGAATGGAGAACGGAACCACGTGACAAGTACATTTTTCAATGTAAAAGCCATGCACGATCTAACGTTAACGAATATGTATAACGTTATGAATAAATACATAAATACATGCATACAGATCTATACCAGGGTAACGTTATGATACATACAT
The DNA here is from genome assembly GCF_963971535.1 of Notolepis coatsorum. Taxonomy (NCBI): domain Eukaryota; kingdom Metazoa; phylum Chordata; class Actinopteri; order Aulopiformes; family Paralepididae; genus Notolepis; species Notolepis coatsorum. The sequence goes on from NC_140165.1 coordinate 228,622,779, forward strand.
TTTTTGTTTTGTGCATTTCATTTAGACATGATATTTTATGTGAAGTAATAGCCTAATAATATGGAAATAGCCTGTGTGGTCTGTCCCAAGCAGTGTTGTCTAAACGCACGTTATACAGATATCCTAGTTCAGTGCAGTGGTCGGCAATAGGCGGCTCGCAGACCGAAATAGGTCCGCCAGCAATAATATCTGCCGATCAGATTATTTTGAGAATATGATTTGTGATGAAGACTCGCTTTATTGTATCGGAATCGGGAGACTTAGGTAAAGTTAGAAAGATATTCACAGATTCGAATTTCCGCGTCAATAATTCTTAAGCGAAATGTTTTTAAAACACAAAGGACACCTCTTTCCTATCGTAGTAAGGTAGACAATGAGCTACAACCTTACTTTCACCTAAACGAGGCGAGCCGGCCTCGGAGCTGTACATTTAATAATAATAATAATTGATCTATTTGTGCAGTCGGCCTTGACGAGGCAAGTGCGCAGCCAGGGATCGTCTAAAAAGTGCAACACCGAAAAGAGGCACTGCAAAAAGATTCAATAACTTCACGTCATACAGTGTATAGTGTCACCAAAATCACTGCACACATCATCAATGGTATCCTATTGGTTATACTACAACACTTAGATTTGAAAAAAATGCTTTTTCATAATTCTGGGGATTTTGTATTGGAAAAAAACATTAAATATCTTCACTCTTATAGAGTGTAGTGTCACCAAACTCACTGCACACACATCAATTTTATCCTACTGGTTATCCTCGTAGAAGGGGTGGGGGAGGGATTCTCCAGGATAGTGTAGTGGATAGTGTAGTGATATGCAGTAGGTACCAGGCCACGTGAGCGGATCGGCGCGGCCGAGAAATCCGCTCTTCGCTCTTTAAAGCTTGGTCCGCTCCGCTAATCGCTCATGTTGACCCCGCCCCCAAGTCGCTCTCCGCTCGCTCCCCGCTCACCTTGAATCGAGCGCTCCCCGCTGCCCGCGCCAGATCGCTCGGCAGTTTTTTTTTTTTTTTTTTGGAGCATGGTGTAAATTAGCTCAAACTACAACAGTCTACACCCCCTGGGCCCCTTAACAATTGTTTGTATTGAGCCGCATTGTAATTGTACCCATTCTGCAATGTTAAATAACATTGTTTATCCATTCACTAGCTCTATTAAGCGATGATAGGCTAGCCGAGCCACAATGCTATGGTCGCTGCCATTAACGTTAGCATGTAAGCTAACGACAACAACAATGGCGTCGATACTTTTTCTAACAGGAGTGAGTGAAGGAGGAGGAGTGAAGCCTGAACCGGATATCACAGGTTCACCCTTCTCATTGGTTGAAAATGGCCTTCATGTTTGTACATCGCCATCTGTTGCTTTGGCATTGTACTGCATGTATATTACATCAACAGTGTTAAACCACTGTGAGCGGCCTAGAGTGGATTGGAGCGGAGGAGAACTCTCGCTCCGGACGTCGCGCCGACTCATTTTAAAACCCACTCCTCGCTCACGTCAAAACCGGCCGCTCCGCGCCCCGCGCCGCTCACGCTCCGATCCGCTCACATGCACTGGTAGGTACCATATAGTGCATGTCTCGATAACACAGATAGCAGCCAGCTTCCTTCTCATCCCCCTCTCTGTCGTCACCTCTAGTCTGACCAGCTCGACTCCCACCACAGAGCTCAGCTTGTTCAGTTTGTTGAACGAATGAATGAATGAATGAAAACTTTATTTAACAGATTGCAGAATGGGTACAATACAGTACGGCTCAATACACACAATTGTTAAGGGGATGCAGACCAGAGAAAGACGTTTGTCTTGTTTACATCATGTGTCCCTTGAGTTGATGTAGCGCCCCCAGCATAGAAGAGGACGCTGGCCACTACAGACTAGAATGACTGCAGCAGTCTATTGGACACATTGAAGGACCGGCCCACAGCAAAAAGACCAGTGTTGAATTAACTCCCAGAGTTGATTTCAACACTTTTTCAGGGTTTATATAGCTCCAATTAACACTTGTAAAATAGTTAAACATTTAACACTATGCCAGTTCCTTCTTTAACTCCAAAACAGAGTTAAAGTAACACTAAGGGGATTAGATAAATAACACTGCTCCAAGTTACATTTTTACTATTTGGGAGTGTTAATTGTACTCCCTAAAGTGTCAAGTTATCAACTCTGATTTTTTTTTATGAATTTTATATACGTATATAAGAATGAATTCCATAAACAAAATCATTTTCAAAAATAACCATCTGTGTGCAAGCCAGTGCCGGTTCTAGACCTTTTTTAGGGGGGCTGAATTTAATATTAGCCCCCCTAAGATAAAAAATATTATTATTATTAAAAAAAAAATTGTAATTACATTTTTTTATGTTTTATTCTTGTTTTATTATTATTATTATTATTATTATTATTATTATTATTATTATTATTATTATTATTATTACAGACATAGATTGCCGGTAGTAGCCTGTTGACCTCATTGGTCAACTATAAAAAAAATAAAAAAAAAATATTCAAAGATGTTGGTAATGCCATGTCAAGTCCCAGTCCGACATTCAACACAAGACGTGGAAGCAGATGTAGCTAGCAACCTACTGTAACTAGTTTAGTAATAGTGCATTTGCCAGTGCTGATGGGGAACAAGACAAGTATGTTGAAACGTTAGCTAGCACTATATAAAATTACTGACTATTCTGACAGGGAACGTTGTAAAATTGCATAATGCAAGGTAATAATAATAATAATAATAATGGATTGGATTTAGCATGAGCATAACAATTCATGGCAATCACATTCACAGGTTTGGTGTGAACGGTGCTCTGCCTGAGTCAGACCATCGTTCACACCAAACCTCATGAGGAATGCGCTGCACTCGACTGATGCGCCAACTCGCTAAGTACCCACCTGCCTACCTTGCATAACAATAGCTCAGGTCGTCAAGTATGTTCAAATACGTTCTCAGATACATTCACACAAAACTTGTGAATGAAATGTGTTACATTCCATTCGTAGAGGAAATTAGGCATTGTCTTTAGTCTGTGCAAACTAATCATCTGGGAGGCGATACAGGGCCTTCATCTGGGAGGCGATACAGGGCCTTCAACTGGGAGGCGATACAGGGCCTTCATCTGGGAGGCGATACAGGGCCTTCAACTGGGAGGCGATACAGGGCCTTCATCTGGGAGGCGATACAGGGCCTTCATCTGGGAGGCGATACAGGGCCTTCAACTGGGAGGCGATACAGGGCCTTCAACTGGGAGGCGATACAGGGCCTTCATCTGGGAGGCGATACAGGGCCTTCATCTGGGAGGCGATACAGGGCCTTCATCTGGGAGGCGATACAGGGCCTTCATCTGGGAGGCGATACAGGGCCTTCAACTGGGAGGCGATACAGGGCCTTCAACTGGGAGGCGATACAGGGCCTTCATCTGGGAGGCGATACAGGGCCTTCAACTGGGAGGCGATACAGGGCCTTCATCTGGGAGGCGATACAGGGCCTTCAACTGGGAGGCAATACAGGGCCTTCATCTGGGAGGCGATACAGGGCCTTCATCTGGGAGGCGATACAGGGCCTTCATCTGGGAGGCGATACAGGGCCTTCAACTGGGAGGCGATACAGGGCCTTCAAAGCTCCACCTCCAGGCTGCAGAACAGCTTCTTGCAGAGAGCCATCACTGAACTGAACAATCACCCCCCCCCCGCCCCCTATTGTTGCCACCACATCTACAACCCACCTCACTATAATTTATACTTGTATGTGCAATATGACAGATGTTGGGGCATGTGCAATAATGCAATAATGGTTCATGTGCAATATTTTCCGCCGATGTGCAATCTTTTTTTTCTACTGTGATGATTTTGCAATGCTTTTTTTAACTGAATTTGGTGGTACTACAGTGTACAAGAGTGAACTATTTTATACTATTTTCCTCAATCAAAAATCCCCCAAATTATGAAAAAGGATATATATATATATTTTTTTTTTTAATCTAAGTGTTGTAGTATAACCAATAGGATAAAATTGATCTGTTAAGTGAGTTTGGTGACACTACACTCTGAGTGAAGATATTTAATGTTTTTTTCCAATACAAAATCCCCAGAATTATGAAAAAGCATTTTTTTCAAATCTAAGTGTTGTAGTATAACCAATAGGATACCATTGATGATGTGTGCAGTGATTTTGGTGACACTATACACTGTATGACGTGAAGCTAGAAGCAATTGGTTTTTATAGTTTATCAGTGAGCTGGATACAATCCTACCTGGAGGGGAGGGAACAGATGGGAGGTAAACGGTACCCTATCCCCCCCCCCTCACAGTGAGTTGTGGTGTTCCACAAGGAAGCATACTAGGACCGCTACTATTCCTAATTTATGCAAATGACATGTCGTCAGCTTGTGACTGCAACTTGTTCCTGTTTGCGGACGACTCAGCCCTGCTGGTCTCTGACAAGAACAAGTTACAGGTTGAAAAAGCCCTCAGCTCGGAACTAGGCAAAATCTGCATATGGCTCGCAGACAACAAACTATCATTACACATGGGCAAAACAGAGTCCATTCTCTTCGGTTCAAATAACAAACTCAGCAAGACCGACGGCTTCTCGGTTACAGTGGGTGACAATATTATCACAAGGAAAGATAAAATTACCTATACCTGGGTTCCATCCTAGAGGCTAATCTTTCCTGTGACAAAATGGCATCCAATGTAATAAAAAAAGTCAACCAACGAACGCGATTCTTGTACCGGATCTGCTCTCTGGTAAACAAGAATACCCTGAAGACTCTAGCAGGAGCACTCATTCAAGGGTACTACGACTATGCTTGCACCTCATGGTACCAAAGCACCTAAAAAACTAATTACATATATCTCAAATATCTCAAAACAAGCTAGTCAGACTACTGCTTGACCTGACTCCTAGAACCCACCTCACCCCTGCCCACTTTGACAACCTAGGATGGCTTAGAGTAGACGACAGAGTACAGCAACTTGCAATGGGCCTGGTCTACAAGATACACTACGCGACCAAGGTACCCATGTACATGTCAAAATACTTCCCAAAGGTCAGTGAATACCACGATCACAACACCAGAGGGAGCTCCACAAATCATGTAAAACCCAGATTCGGCTCAAACAAGGGACTAAACACGTTTCGCAATTATGCCACATCAATGTGGAACGCCCTACCTAAAGCTGTAAAGGAATGTGAATCACAACCCACTTTCAAAAACACTCTCAAAAAACACCTACGTGAGACTGCAATTCGAAACTGGCCCCTACAAATGTCCTAACCTAGTTGTACAGTAAATGACCAAGTAAGGCTTTGTCAGTATTCCAATGTACAGTGTAAAATGTGTGTGTGTCCCCTACCCAACCCCCCCCCCCTCCCCCCCCCACCTCCAATGTACAGCCCTCACCCACCCAACCCCACCCCACCCACCCAACCTCCTCCAATGTACAGTTTCTACGCCAAATGTATATACACTCTTTTTCTGGACATTTTTGTATCACAAACAGTACTGTATTTGCAAATCTGATATGTCATAAATGTATAGATGTAGCAGTACGGTCTATCTGTATGTCATGTATATATATATATGTTATGATGAATTGAAAATGGGGGACCCTGATGTAAACAAGACGAAAGTCTTTCTCTGGTCTGCATCCCCTTAACAATTGTATGTATTGAGCTGTACTGTACTGTACCCATTCTGCAATCTGTTAATAAACTTTTCAATCAATCAATCAATCAATCAATCAATCAATCTTTTTGCAGTGCCTCTTTTCGGTGTTGCACTTTTTAGACGGTCCCTGGCTGCGCACTTGCCTCGTCAAGGCCGACTGCACATATAGATCAATTTATTATTATTATTAAATGTACAGCTCCGAGGCCGGCTCGCCTCGTTTAGGTGAAAGTAAGGTTGTAGCTAATTGTCTACCTTACTACGATAGGAAAGAGGTGTCCTTTGTGTTTTAAAAACATTTCGCTTAAGAATTATTGACGCGGAAATTCGAATCTGTGAATATCTTTCTAACTTTACCTAAGTCTCCCGATTCCGATACAATAAAGCGAGTCTTCATCACAAATCATATTCTCAAAATAATCTGACCGGCAGATATTATTGCTGGCGGACCTATTTCGGCCTGCGAGCCGCCTATTGCCGACCACTGCACTGAACTAGGATATCTGTATAACGTGCGTTTAGACAACACTGCTTGGGACAGACCACACAGGCTATTTCCATATTATTAGGCTATTACTTCACATACAATATCATGTCTAAATGAAATGCACAAAACAAAAAATGTATGTATATAACGTTACCCTGGTAATGGTATAGATCTGTACGCATGTGTATTTATTCATAACGTTATACATATTCGCTAACGTTAGATCGTGAATGGCTTTTACATTGAAAAATGTACTTGTCACGTGGTTCCGTTCTCCATTCTTCACATCAAAAACGAAAAACGAACTATCAAAAGTACACGGCCCATTATTTACTCCTTTTTTTCATTTGATTCTGACACCAAAATACGAAAAACAGCTCCGTATTTCAGTTTTTCCCTGTTTTTTCGATTTTGGTTTCAAACGGAAATAGGAAAACACCTCGTATTTCAGTTTTTTTTCGTTTTTCCGTTTGAAACGAAAAACGAACTATCAAAACGTACACGGACCCTGCATGAAGGCGATGGATAAGTTGAGAAGAAGAAAAGGACAGTGCATGCATGGGGGGGAGAAGACACTTTGTTGTGATCGATGAGAGTCACTTCAGACACAAAAAGAAAGGCAAGTAGCCTGTACCTTTCTATTAACCAATGCCATTGCAAATGATTAAGCTGGTCATCATAACCATAAACAGTACTGTATATTTGCATATCATGTATGTCACAAATGTAACAGTACTATATACCTGTAGGTCATGTATGTCCCTATGCCATAAATGTCTGATGTCATGTATATTGTGTATGTCATAAATGTCATGGGGACCCTGATGTAAACAAGACAAACGTCTTTCTCTGGTCTGCATCCCCTTAACAATTGTATGTATTGAGCCGTACTGTATTGTACCCATTCTGCAATCTGTTAAATAAAGTTTTCATTCATTCATTCAAACCATGTCACCATTTTGGAAAAATATGGATGCAGTATATTCAACCATGATTAATGAAAATGAATTATCTCCAATTTCTGCTCACATCATAAATGTTTCTGAATCAATGTCATCTCTTCTTTCTTGTTTTGCCATTTTCCCCGAAACACAAGATGGCATGGGGCCTGGAGAATATTATGAGAGGTGTGGAGACTCAGAGGTGTGGAGACTCAGGGGGAACCGCACAGAGCAGTCACTTGAAGACCACCTGGCATCATTGAGTGGCTTGCTAGAAAACATTGTCATGGTCCCCTAGGCCGAATACTTTATGACATCAGAAAAGTACAATACAGATAGTCAGAAGAGAAGAGTCTACACAGGAGAGAAACCATGTCAATTATGAGGACTGTTACAAAGCATTTAGTCTTTTAGTTAGTCATAAAATAAATAATCCACACAGTAGAGAAAGTGTCAAAAGATGTGAGGAGTGTCAAAAGATACACATTTTCTTTTAAATAAATAATAAATAAACAATGTGTATTGGTATTTTGCTTTGCTTTGTTTGTGTTAATACAATTGCATTTATCTATAGTCCTAATTCTGTCACTGTTTGATGTCACAAAGAAGGGTGGATCCGAAAGCTGTCTAGAACATTTATAACATGTGATGAAAAAGTCAACAAATAATGAACAAACTTTATTACACATGTGTTAATGATGAATAGTGTTCACTTTAGATTAGGGCACACAACAGCATCTGCAAATGATTTATAGATGTTTCATGAATGTCTAACAAATAATTTGTTAAACATGAAAAGACAAGTCTGGTCTTTGCCTTGTGTCTGTATTCATAAAAGCCAGATCGTTCATAACAGGTGAGTTGAAAGTCAACAAATAATGAACAAACTGTATTACACATGTGTTAATGATGAATAGTGTTCACTTTAGATTAGGGCACACAATAGCATCTGCAAATGATTTATAGATCTTTTATGAATGTCTAACAAATCATTTGTTGAACATGAACAAATAAATGGAGGTATAGTAGTTTTTTCATATCCATTTTTCAAAGCATCTACAAATGTGTTACTACACATTAGATATCATTATTAAATGTTGCACTAATAATGAACAAATAAGGTTGATCATGTGGAAAAAAGTGACCAATAGATCGAATTTTAAACGAGTACATTTACAAATGATGTACTAATCAGTTGTAAATGGTTTTGTTCATGATTAGTTCATTATCCACTAATGCGTTATAAATACTTTGTAAATGGTATACAAATATAGTTATAAATTATTTAATAATCATTTATGAATGTATATAAATGGTTTGTTCATGATTAGTTCATTATCTACAAATACCTTATAAATGTATTATAACAGGGTGTTATTATAAAGTGCTACCCAAATCTGTCCATGAAAATAACCAACATTTTCATTAGAGGTGATAGAGGAGAGGACAGAGGATGGCAGGAGGGAGGAGTCAGGTGGTACAATATAGTAAGTTTAATGGAGAGAATGGGGAAGATAGGGAGGGGGAGGGAGAGAAAGAGAGGGAGAGAAGGAGAGGACAGGAGGAGAGGACAGGATGAGAGAAGGAGAGTAAAGGACAGGAGGAGAGACAGAGAGGAGAGGACAGAAGGAGAGAAGGAGTGGACAGGAGGAGAGAAGGGGAGTACAGGAGGAGAGAAGGGGAGTATAGGAGGAGAGAAGGGGAGTACAGGAGGAGAGTAGGGGAGTATAGGAGGAGAGAAAGGGAGGAGAGGACAGGAGGAGAGAAGGGGAGGAGAGAGAAAGGAAGAAGCTCAACGGCACTCAAATTAACTTTAACTGTTAAACTGTTTTATGAAATAAAAATGTTAAAGGTGTATTGTTCCCTGTGTGTTTTTATCATAGAGGTGTGGTTATATTATTAATCTGGATTGTCTATGTTATTCTAATGTTAATCTTAATCAAGGATGAAGACTATTTCATCATACATGATGCATCATAGCTTTTTGCTTACTGATGGGGTCCCATGTTGTGCAGTAGGTGCCCTTTTTTTTTATTTTTTTCGCCCCTGCCCTTCAAACAGCCTGAGTCCGCCACTGCTCCCATCCCACTCCCGTTTACCAATCCTGCTCAGTTTTTATTCCTTTGTATAAAATATGCAGTACATGGGTCACATCATGTCTGTAGGGCTGTACGTTAACTTTTTTTGCACATAGCACTGGTGCTACAGAGGTTGATCGTTTTGTAGCACAGGCCAAAATCTTGTAGCACAAGTATAAAACGTGTTATATTTGTAACAGTCACAAATGTGCCTATTATATTTGTGTTATTTAGTTGCAGTGCCATGTTTGGCTGTCATTTTCATGCTGACAAATTAACGTCACACAGCCAGACACGTTACGTGTAAGGAATTATGGGATTTGGATGTATGGACTCTACTAGGGGTGGGAATCAACAGTTTCATCACGATACGATACGATATAGATTATTTGGACAACGATACGATATTTGCCAATATCACAAAGTCTGCCACGATCCGATACGATGCAGGTGCCTGCAATCGATATGAGACGATATCATAAGCCCATTTAACACAATCAGTAACATTTAGATCAACTCAAAAAAGGTAACGGAAATATAATTTGAAAAAAAATTTATTTTGCCCTTCCAGACATTTAAATGAAAAACAATCTAATGTTTTTAATACAAATAGACCTCATGCTCACTGTAAAGTGCCACATTTTGATATATTGAGCTTTAAACTTGAAATAACTAAGTTTAATTTTTTGGAACTCACAAGACACAACCTAAAACCCCTCCCTACCTCCCTCTCCCAAATAGTTCCTAATTATTTTTTATGTTGCATGATCATGTATACATTTATTATGTATTATATTTGTTATTTTTAAATATCAACATTATCTGGCCATCCTCAGTAAATACTATGAAACTCCTTTGACCTCACCTACTTAAAATCATTGACGTAGAGAGAGGGACAGAGAGAGGCTGAGGCTCCCCCGCCCCCTCCCTTTCCTCACTGTTTTCTCTGCCTCTGAGCCGGGTTAGCAGCTAACTAGTTAGTTTTGGTGAGGATGCAAAGCATGTAAGATGCATTGGAAGCGTTGCGGGAAAAAACAGGCAGGGACTTATTTCCTGGTCGCAAAATGCGCACTCTAACATAACACGCTGTTGTTGTTGGGCTGCCGGAGCGCCTATATATTAAAGGCAGCCCAAGAGTGCTTCCGCGTTTCTCTGATTGGCCGCGGCCGGAGCTGCGCTTGGGAGGAACTGCGACTAGCCACAGGATTTTCTAAATAAGTGTATCGATATGAACCGAATGCCTATCGCACGGGTGCTAGTGCAGTAAATTCATTCATCGCACAGACGGATTTTTTTATAGCACACTGTACAGCCCTGATGTCTGCCTTAGTTAAATATAAAACCACCAAACATTTACATTAGTGATGCACCGATGTATCACTCCCGTCCAAATCCCGTTGATTTTGTTGTCATAGTTCCCACTCCCTTCTGCTCCTGTTGACTTTTACTCCCGGTCCTGCCCAATCACAGGATTCAAAGTGAAATTGACTCCCATCCCGTGGGAATCCCGCGGGACCCGCGGGAATCCCGAAAATATGTCATCCTCTAGTGTGTATCTGTGTGTCTCTCCCTTCTAGGGTGTTTCTAGTTATATGTGACCAAAACCCGACGTGACCAAACCCGACTTGGTGTGGTGAGATACAAGCATCAGAAATCGCGAAAATGTCTCGCACTTCAGAATTAAAAAAAAAATCGAAATATAGCTTTTTTGACTGCATTGAAATGTTATTTATCTGTTCCCTTATTTGCTAAACTTAATACAACTTGTAAATGAGTTCATTCTTGTTATTTGTCCGACAGTATTGTGTCCCAAATTCTCCCCAAAACTAAGAACTACAGGCCTGGGCTCAAATGGAAATTGAGAATGGCTTGGCATTCATACATTACAGGTACTTGAGAGAGGTGTTGAAAGTAAAAAAAAATTTGCTTATATGCTTATATATTTCACATTAGACACATTTGTAGAATGTGTCTGACTTGTTCCTGGCTCTACGGCTCTGCAGATACACTATTGGAGGCAGCTCTGAGGCTCTGCAGCAGAATTGGTTTCAATGAGGGGAGGGGTTACAGGTAAGGTAGCGTCTGACTATTTCGCGCATGCAGCATTGGAGGTTATGCCAGCCAAGACGAAGAGGACGGTCGTTTGGCAGATAGACTGAAGATGAAAGTTGTTGCATGTTAGAAAGTTCAGTCAGGCTAGCCATGTCGGCTTAGCTAAAGGCAGGGACAGCTAGTTAGCTTTCGCTACGTTATCTAAGTGCTAACGTGTGGTTCAGTCGGGCTAACCATGAGCTTAGCTAAAGGCTAACTAGCGTTAGCTAACTAGCGTTAGCTAGCGTTAGCGAGTGCAAACATGTGGTTCAGTAATGAGTCGGGCTAGCCAGCTGTAGCTTAGCTAAAAGCTAACTAGCGTTAGCTAACACTAGCTAACTTTTTCATCTCCACGGTATGAAAATGCGTCAACGTCGTCTCCTTCCAACTTTGCCATTGAATCTGCGTTAAGGTGAGTTTTTCAAGCAATCTATTCTGTTCTCGCTGTGGTCTCTCTCTCGCTACACCCACCCGCCGTGGTCTCTCTCTCTCTCTCTCTCTCGCTACACCCACCCGCCGTGGTCTCTCTCTCGCTACACCCACCCGCCTCTCTCTCTCTCTCGCTACACCCACCCGCCGTGGTCTCTCTCTCTCTCTCTCGCTACACCCACCCGCCGTGGTCTCTCTCTCTCTCTCGCTACACCCACCCGCCGTGGTCTCTCTCTCGCTACACCCACCCGCCTCTCTCTCTCTCTCTCTCGCTACACCCACCCGCCGTGGTCTCTCTCTCTCGCTACACCCACCCACCCGCCTCTCTCTCTCTCGCTACACCCACCCGCCGTGGTCTCTCTCTCGCTACACCCACCCGCCGTGGTCTCTCTCTCTCGCTACACCCACCCACCGTGGTCTCTCTCTCGCTACACCCACCGCCTCTCTCTCACTACACCCACCCGCCTCTCTCTCTCGCTACACCCACCCGTCTCTCTCTCTCTCTCTCTCTCTCTCTCTCTCTCTCTCTCTCTCTCTCTCTCTCTCTCTAGAAGCATTTCTCTCTCAATTCAATTCAAAAAGCTTTATTGGCATGAAATTTCACAAATATTGCCAAAGCACAATTATGACATAAACAGCAAACAATATAAGATCAAAAGAAATAAAGGAGATGGTGCAGTGAGTAAAACATGGTACATGTAGGGCTGGGCGATATGGCCAAAAACGTTATCGCGATAAAATTATAAAATTATTTTCATATAACTCGATATCGATAATTATCGTCGATATAATGTCTGTCAAGTTTAATTAATTTCTTATGCCCGGCGCCGATGGACGGGCTATTAATAGACTTGTTTTGCTGCTGCGAATGTCTCGAGTTGATGTCGTCATCAGTCCGCGCACGTTAGCAGTTAGCCAGAGCAAGCAGTGTATCCCATGACAATGTACTAAATATCCCTAAAATACTCCGTTCCGCCCCAATACATTGCAACGACGTCCACCGTATACCCCACACTACTATAACCGTGGCGTCAGAATTCACGCCACACACACACTCGGCACGTAAACTATAAAATAGCCAGCCATCTTTCCAATGTACTAAATATCCCTAAAATACTCTGTTCCGCCCCAATACATTGCAACAACGTCCACCGTATACCCCACACTACTATAACCGTGGCGTCAGAATTCACGCCACACACACACTCGGCGCGTAAACTATAAAATAGCGCCGTGCAAGCTAATTATCCTAGCCAGCCAAACTATAAAATAGCGCCTTGCAAGCTAATTATCCTAGCCAGCCATGTTTCCAATGTACTAAATATCCCTAAAATACTCTGTTCCGCCCCAATACATTGCAACGACGTCCACTGTATACCCCACACTACTATAACCGTGGCGTCAGAATTCACGCCACACACACACTCGGCACGTAAACTATAAAATAGCGCTGTGCAAGCTAATGATCCTAGCCAGCCTTTGTTTACTACCCAGAGGTGCAGCGCGGGTCTCCTTCGCTCTCGGCCATCTCCTTAACTGATTGGTTGTTAGTGCGTGTGCTCATATCCAAGCTTGGAAAATCGATATATCGAAACTTTGCGACCACGTTTCATGTTTATTTCGAGGAAATTATTTATCGCGATAGTTATCGTTATCATTTTATCGCCCAGCCCTACATGTATACAGTATATGTGTCCTACTGGTTGTCCCTTTTCTTGTGACATGAATTGACATATTTTGCAGCTAAAACTGCACATTCTTTCTGTTCCCCCAGGAGGAATGGCAATTTCTGCACTTCTGTCATACTTTGGAATTCTGGGGAAATTATTTCAATTTTTGGAAAGAATTCCTCCCTAATATTTCTGAAATTTTCACATTGTGTTAGGAAGTGTAGTTCTGTCTCTACGGCTCCCTCATCACAAAGACAGCACAACCTCTCCTCTCTGGTCAGCCAGGTCTGTCTGTGTCTGCCCTTCTCTATCGCCAAACCATGGTCACTCAGTCTGTACCTTGTCAGATTCTTTCTTAGATTCTTATCAGTTACTGTGCTGAGGTAGTCTGCCACAGTATACTGTCTGTTTAGGGCCAAATATGTTTCTAATTTGTGTTGTGATTGTGTGAGTTGATTCCAATACGTAATGTATTTATCTTTTTCTTTGGTTATAATTTGGTTAGGTCTAATCTTCTGAGGCTGGCTAGGGTTTGTGATGTCAGAGTGGGAGATGTCAGCCAGTTTCATTATGAGTTGACAAAAGGGGCTCTTTGTAAGTCTCTCTCTCACTTTCTCTCTCTCTCTCTCTCTCTCTATAATTGACAGTTGACTGTATCATGCCCAGCCTCGGGCAGCGCTATTATTTAAGAATATGTTGATTTTTTTTAGGGGGGGGGGGGGGGCGCCTCGCGTTTAAATCTTGCACAGGGCCTCGCATTTCTCCCAGGCGGCCCTGCATGTAACATTAAGTTACACTTCTTAACGTTATAGCAAAAAAAAAAGAGACGCCTCTCAATATAGAATATTGAGCGAGTCGGCCGCCCGTTTCTGTTCCAGACATTAACACAACAATCTGTTATAAATCACATTTAGAATGACACAAATTTTATGAGCCAACAAATTTCGTTAGAGTGGATTTAACTGGCTTACATTAATCTTTAACGTTGAATATTAAGCTTGTATTGCCAAATGTAGATGATGAATAAAACGTTGACGCTTGCTTAGGCACGGTGACAAGCGGACAGAAACGCACACTGACACTCTGCACTCAGCTCTGCTCTCCTCCCTCCCCGTTTCTACAGCCTATTGTGTCCCTAAAAAAAACATCCATGATGAATTAATTAAATGTTTGTAACACAGCAGGGTCATTACAATTTTGCAGTTCTCTAGTTTTCTTGTTCGCCCAATAATGGTAACCGAATTGGAAAGAGACACACACACGCGCGCGCGCGAACACACGCAGACTCGCAGCTGGTAAAAAATTAAAATAAAAATCACTACATACCATCAGATCATCTGAGCTCCTCTCCAGTTGCTGCTACTGTGTTTTAAATTCCAAATATTGATAAATTCCTCTGCCATTGTTTTGTAACATCATGTCATCTGTTCTCTAGTCGTCTTCAGTCTCACTCTCGGGTTCACGTTAAGTGAAACTGAAACTAAGTTGTTACATAAATTGTTAAAGGTGCAGTAGGCAATTCTGGCTTCTGTGTACCGTTACACCCCTAGCATAGGATATAGAGTAAAAACTGTATTGTATAGTAGTGTACATAGGACTCTCAGGACTTTAGTATGTCTATTTATCATGCCTATTTTTTTTACCTGTTTATTATGTCTATTTTATTAGTTTATTCGTATTACTACACAATCAAATCGGGCATGGCCACCCGCATTTCACTGTATGCCCTGGTATGTATGTGAATTATCCAAAGCGACAGGTATGAATAATCTGTTGAGACGTGTTTGTGTATTCCAGTGCTACAGAAGGTTAACCTTTCACTACCACACTACAGAAGGTTAACCTTTCACTACCACACTACAGAAGGTTAACCTTTCACTACCACACTATACATACGGTTAACACTTTCACTACCACTTCACTACCACTTGAAACCACTTGAAACTTGAAACTTGAACTTGAACACTGGGGCGGCGTGGCTCAGGGGTAGAGCGGGTCATCCAATGATCGAAGGGTTGGTGGTTCGAATCCCGCTCAAGCCCATGTCCATCCCACTGCCGTTGTGTCTCTGGGCAAGACACTTAACCTACTTGCCTCGTATGAATGTGTATGCATGTGAATGAATGTTGGTGGTGGTCGGAGGGGCCGTAGGCGATGATTATTCGCCACGCTCCGTGAGTCTGCCTCAGGGCAGCTCTGGCTGCAATTGTAGCTTACCACCACCGGTATGACTCTGTATGAACAAATAATGGACTCTGTAAGCACTCTGGGGTCACTGGGGTGTCATGAAGAGCGCTATATAAATCCAATCCATTATTATTATTATTAACACTAATGAATGAATGAATAAAAACTTTATTTAACAGATTGCAGAATGGGTACAATACAGTACGGCTCAATACACACAATTGTTAAGGGGATGCAGACCAGAGAAAGACGTTTGTCTTGTTTACATCAGGGTCTCCCATTTTCAATTCATAGTGACATTTATGACATACACAACATACATGACATCATGACATTTATGGCATAGGGACATACATGACATACAGGTATATAGTACACTGTTACATTTGTGACATATACGATATGCAAATATACAGTACTGTTACCCATAGATCCTAACAGAGAATATATACATATGATGGGGAGGAGACTGTACATTAGGAGGGGGTGGGTGGGTGGGAGAGAAATATACATAGGGTAGGGAGAGAATATATACATACGGTGAAGAGGAGATGGTACATTAGGAGGGGGTGGGTGGGTGGGAGAGAAATATACATACATAGTTTTTTGAGTACCTCATCTGTTGTTACCATTTCCAGTTTGAAGTCGTCTTTGCGGACCCCTAGGTTTTTGTAGTATGCTACTATGTGTTATACCCCATAATGCCCTGAGTGGGAGGGTAGTTTATTAACCAGTGTTGTGGCTATGTTTGTAAAGAATATGTTTAGGTATTTGGCCACATCCAGTTTGTCTGTGATGAGCGTGTTTTCTGTCTTTATGTTTATGTTTGTAAATCTGGTTTTTAGTTTTTTGCTGCAGCCTAGTTGGTTGTTTGAGTAATTTCCAAAGTTTGCAGGGTTGTTTTTGTTTTCCTCAGTTTTGTTATTGATGACATTTTCTTTTGCGGTTTTGATCATGGTGTTTACGTCATTTCTTAGTCTGTTTCTTTGAATTTTTTGTTCAACCACGTGGGCTTGGAGTTCACTGTTTGAGCTTTTGGAAAGCTTTATCTGACTTTTATGAAGTTTAGAGCATTTTTTGTCTCTGGTTTTCATAGCGGTCAGTATTTCAGTGTGCATCCATGGCTCAACGCGATTTTTAACCCTGGTGGTTCTTAGGGGTGCCATGTTGTTAAGTATTGTTGTGAATTTGGTTTTGAATCCAAGCCATGTTTCTTCAACCTGTGTACCACTGAGCTCATCTGACCAGTCCATGCTCTCCAGTTCTTGGTTAAAGGCCTCTCTAGAATAGGTTTTGAGGTCCCTAGATGTGACTGTTTTGTGACAGCCGGCCTTTTGTTTTTGTTTTTTGCGGGTACAGAAAATCATATAATGATCACTTAACCTGCATGGTATCACCCCTTTGTTGGAGATCATGGACTTGTCAGAGGTCAGAATGTTGAATCACATACCCTTGTGGGTTGGGTGATTAGCTGGCTGAAACCGTGCAGATCACAAAACCTACTGAAGGCCTTGAACACAGGTGCTGCTTTACGTAGCATGTCCGTGTTCCAGTCCCCAATAAGAATCTTTTCTACACCCTCCACCCCAGCTAAACACCCATCAAGTGTGTCATAGAAGCCACTCTGTTCTGGCGGTCTATAGATTTTGCCTACTAGTACTGATTTCGCCCTTTCGAATAAGATTTCAATCCAAACAGTTTCAATTTCGTCATGGTTAAGGTCAGTACGGTTGATGAATTTGGTATCTTTGTGAATATACACACAGACGCCACCTCCATACTGATTCCTATCCCTCCTGACTATTGAATAGTTTTCGATTTCAATCTCTGGATCCTGTACAGATTAATCTAGTTTTGTTTCTGTGAAACACAATATGTTTGCCTTACCGTTCAAAAACAATTGTCTGATTTCAGCCAGTTTAGGTCTCAGGCTGTTAGTGTTAAGGTGGAATATGTGGAGTCCATTTGTGTTCGTTATTTGGTTTATGTCGTCGAGTTCAAGGTATTGATTGTCTGTGGTGTCTGGTTGACCGGGTGGCGGTAGGTGGGGAGGGGGGGATGGGGTCCTATGTCCATTGTTGTTAGCCCTGTTAGCTTTCTGGGAAGGTTAACCTTTTACTCCCACACTACAGAAGGTTATATATTCGTACTGGCATCGCATCCCGCTCTTTTTTTTTTTTTTTTTACTTTGACCAGTCAGCTGGTTCTTTTTAGCGTTTATCGCCTTTTCATCGCATTCATACTTGGTCAAGTTCGACCGACAGAAGCAGGCTGAAAGGGTTCAGATGGGGGGGAAGACACTCTGGGAAAGGCACGGCTGCCGTCCGGGATTCGAACGCGCTCAGCCCCAGATCCGTGACGAGCACGGTTATCCACGGCGCTGAAATAGCACTCGCGGTACGTGGTGAGCTACTGGAGCTCCCCTCGCATCCCGCTCTTAAGCCATACTGAGATGAGGTATATCTCGGTATGGCATCGCGTCCCGCTCTTAAGCCATACCGAGATATACCTCATCTCATGTACCTAGTGTACTCCATCAACGAATAAAACCAAATACACCCAGCACCTGCCAGGCCCCGCCCCTACTGCCGTACTATATAGTACTGGGCGTGGCCACCACTCACTCTTCCTCTATTTTTGTTTCCATCATAGCGGATGCATGACACCCTGTTACGACCCTGACTCAAAGGGACGCAACCTATGTGCAAACCGACACCAAAACCCGTGTTTAACCCAAAAGACTACTCTAACAATGAATTACTGGTACAAACTAAAGAACAAAGAATGGGAGAACATGACAAGTCTCGGTTTCCACACACTCCTCTAGCCACAGTCAGAGTGCATGTGTGTCTCAGGGACTGGTTTTATAACCAATCAGCAGCAATTAGCTAATTAGCAGCCCTCACCTGCATGCCCAGTGACACAGGAGTGATCAAGCTCATGGTACATAACACCTCCCCCACCAAAATGGTTGCCCAAGAGGCAACCACTACACATCAAACCCATAAACAAAAAATAGTGTGACCCATTAGTTGCCAGGGCCACTACCACAACAGCGATAATGGGCCGGCCCCTGTCGAACACGACCACCAACCGTGTCGCATGCTCCCCACTGTGGAACATTCGCCAATGCTGTGTAAAACAAAAAACAACTCTGTCCCGACTCTCGGGCAAGCTAGACCTCACAAAAGGTTCCGCCACTGCGGTATATGGCTGGAGTGGGGCAGGCGCCTCCTCCACTGAGGCGTAAGACTTAGGACCCCATCGACAAACCAAGACCTTATCATATATGAGCTCCATTTCAACAGGCCCCTCCACCGATACCGACCTGTCAAAAATAGACTGCAAACCAAAATCAATTTGAGAGCTAAGCTCACTGCGCTCAACAGGACAGAACACAGAAAAACTAAAACCATAGATCTCTGATACCACCACAGCGCCCATATCCATCCCACCTGGCACTGGCAGTTCAGGATACTGCAAACCGTGAACATCCAGAGTAGGATGCACCGCCTCAGGTACAGCCCCACCGTCCCTGGAACATGGCAATACATCAGTCACAAAAGCGTCTGGAACACCATCTAAAATGGCATCACACAAAATAACATTGTCCTGATCAAAATGGTTGCCACTCATCAGACCAGGTCGCGAAGGCGGCTCCTGCTCCACAGGACACAGGTAACTAGGTTGACTAGCACACCTAGTGCATGGCAGAGAGTCAGTGTGGACACGTGAATCAATGTCAGAATCATCAACTGACATACTGGGACCATCCCTGCCCACAAGTGAAACATCAGGGACAATAGAGCTACTGTGGGAAGGCTGGCAGCCTAAGTCAGGCCTTGTAGCCTCTTCAACTAGAACGGTGTCACATGAATCAACAGCATCTCTCATAGCATCATTCCCACACTCATCCTCCAATTCGTTCGTGGCCTCAGCCACCGTACAGGCTGGGAAGACCTTGAGACACTGCGCTGCCAGATCATCTCCTGCCACATGCCTATCCGGCACGCATGTCAACTCTGGTTTCACCACAGGCCTGACACAAAGGCACAATCAAGAGAATCATTATGCAGAGGTACATCCACAGTGTGCTTTCCAAAATTCTCAACAGGTACACTTTTCAATTCAACAAAGAATGTGTCACTAAGTGTAATGTCACAAGTCGAAGTATCAACAACATCACTTTTGTCCTTTGATATTGCCCGTGCCACCAGCCAAATCATTCCCTAGAATGAAGGACACCCCTCTTATGGGAATGTGAGAACATACCCCCACAACAACATTGCCTGATACTAAGGGAGAATTGAGTGTGACCTCATGCAAAGGTGCATCCACAAATCCACCTCCAAAGCCCCGAACAACGACACCGGAATGCAAAGAAGACTTTTCTGAAAACGGCAAAATCCCCTCCAGAATGAGGGACTGAAAAGCTCCGGTATCTCTCCAAATTGTTATAGCCTGTTTGGACTCTAGTGCATTAGTCCGGGAAACAAATCCATCCATCATAAATCTTGAGGAACCCTCGAGCTCTTTGTCCACACGTTTGATACTTTCCCCATCACCCTCTAACGTTGGCATAGGTGTTCTGCATATGGTTTCTACCAGAGCCACCGTTCTGAAATTTTTCTGTTCAAGCACCGGGCACCCAGCAACGATATGACCAGGCTCTTTACAGTAGAAACATATAATCCCTTCTGGGAATGCACTAGCAGAACCACCCCGCCTAGGAGGTGAAGTTAACTGACCAGCAGACACAGGTTTTGGGAAACGGCCCCCCTGAAAAGGACACCTATCCCTGGACTCAACACGGTAGTCCTCCACAAAAACGGACTTGTGTGTCAACACAAACTCATCAGCGAAGACAGCAGCGTCGCCTATCTTCAATACCCTACGCTCGTTTAGATGAGTGGAAACGGTATCAGGAACACATCTTTTAAATTCCTCTAGGAGAATCAACTGTCTAAGCTGCTCTCTTGACTCTGTTTTCTGAGAGGTACACCACCTGTCAAACAGGTTCTCCTTCTCTTTTCCAAATTCAACATACGACTGTCCCTCCGACCTGCGATAACCTCTAAAACGCTGACGATAGGCCTCGGGGACTAACTCATAAGCCCTCAATATGGAAGCTTTAACAAGCTCATAGTCAGCACTTTGTTCAAGGGACAGAGCAGTATAAGCTTCTTGCGCCCTACAAACAAGAACACACTGCAGCAGCAGTGTCCAGGCTGTATCAGGTCACTTCAATGTGGTTGCCACCCGTTCAAAAAGGGGAAAATACCTTTCCACATCCTTCTCAAAAAAAGGAGGCACCATCCTAATATTCTTGCCTACATCAAAACCGGAACGCGACTCTGAATGCAGAGCACCCGCCTGCAAGGCAGCATGCTTATACTCAAGCTCCTTCTGCGCACGCTCGTGCTCCAGCAACATTTGCCTCTCCTTAAGCTCACACTCCTTAAAGCCCAACTTGCAGGTTAAACCCTACTCTGCAATTATGGGTAGTTTACATCATTGGTATCTAATTTATTTTTATTTTTTTCCATTTGACGCCGGAAATTTCACTCAGAAATGGTTAAAAAGGTCCACGCACGAATAACATGCACGAGCAAATCTAAAAGCTTATCAGACGCTAGCACGGCCGTGACATCACTTCAGGAAACGTATGCCTTATGCCCGTCCGGGTCATAGTACTACTGGATATATGGCGCTGGCTAACGTTAGCATTATGTCTACTGTCGTGAACCATTTTAGATCGGGCATGTAGAGGAGTTTGGGGAACGAGTAAAATCATGTGCAGGTCCTCTTCTCAGACCTGTGTGGCAAAGCACTGCACACGCATCATGCAAGCTACACATCGCTGCATGTTGATCAATGGTGGCCCACTCACAGTGGGCTACTATTGTGCTAACAACGTGCCGCGGCGTCCGGCTTGTCGGCCGGCATGAGTGCCCGATTTGGGGTGGTTCTCTCCTCTTTGTGTGCCCCCATTCTCGCGGGTGTCCTGCCGGGGAGCTTGTGGACGCGACAACAGCGGCGGCCGTAGGGTGTTTGAGCCTGTAGTGTTAGTTAGCTCATAGCTATCGTGTACCACTAGCGTTACGGGCTCGAGCACCCTACGGCTGCCGCCGTTGTCGCGTCCATGGGCTCCCCGGCAGGGTACCCGTGGGGACGGGGGTGTACAGAGAGGAGAGAACCATTTTGGGTCGGGCGTTCATGCCGGCCAGCGAGCCGGACGTCGGGATATGTTGTTAGCACAATAGCTACCAAGCTAAGATATGTTAGCTTCTAACGGTGTATACACAATATGTACAACCACACAATGATTTACATTATTACAAATATGGTAACGTGGTTGTGGCTTTTACAAATAGTGGTTAGCTTTAGAGATGGATGGCTATGATCACGGAGCAATAGTGTTGTTAGGTGAAACAGATACATTTTCATTCGGCTAGTAGTAGCAAGGCTCTCTGCCTGCAGTGCCTGCCACTAGCTGTGTGTGACTCTCAGAGCCCCCTGGTGCCCTGCACCTGTTGTGATGACATAATTTCGATTACACACGCACGTTATGAACCATTGATTAAAATATCCACGTGCGTGGTGATTGTGTTGGGCAGACAAAATGTTTGATAAAAACGCTAAAACTGGGTCAATTTCAATAATTTTTTTTCCTTCTTCATGAAAGTCACTGTTGGCCTAGTCCACATTGTTTATTGAACAAAAATACAACATGCAAGTTGGCCTTTAAGCTCACGCTCATGCTCACGCTCCTCTCTCCTCTCTCTCTCCTTAAGCTCACGCTCTCTCTCCTTAAGCTCATGCTCATGCTCACGCTCCTCTCTCCTCTCCTCACGCTCTTGCTGTAGCTGTCTTTCCTTAAACTCTAACTCTCTAAGCCTCCACTCACCCTCCGCCACCGCAGATAGTAGCGAAGACACGTCAGACAAAGGAGGCTCCTCCACCCTCGCCGCAAGCACCTGCTCCCTAACGAGCAAAGCCCTCAAAGCACCCAAGGCCGTCGGTTTCAAACGCTTCTCACTGGCAGTAAGCTCCACCTTGTAGTGCCCAGCAAGCTCCAGAAGCTGTTCCTTGGAAAACCTTTTCAACAACTCATCAGAAGGGTGATCAACAAAATCCTTTATGGAAGCCATCCCTACTGCACCAGCGCCACAACCTGCTTACTTTAGAGTCACCAAAAACACCCTAGCATACACACAATTTACCTGAGAACCACTGAAGAACCACGAAGAACCACTGAAGAACCACTAAAGAGCCACTAAAGAACCACTGAAGAACCACCAAAGAACCACTGAAGAAACACTAAAGAACCACTGAAGACCGCTGAAGCACCGCTGAAGCACCCCTTGTTAGCGTTAGCATGCTAATGCCAATACTAATAACTACAAGGAGACGCGGTGGAAATGTGTGCTCTACTGAGCGCACCTTTCTAGTTTGCAAATTTTTTTATAAAAACAACCACCCTGAAATAAATAGATGTGTCATACGCGCAGGAGGTCAGGTGCTAACAGGTAGGCTATCCAAACACTCAAAACAAACAAAATAAATACAACAAACAAATTCAAACACGTGCCCCTTATAACCTGATATGACTACTTACAGCTTCTACATCTAAACTGCAGTCAAAACGGCCCACCACATGTCTACCCTAAAAAAAAACTACATCAGGCCCTACCACACTACCTGTGTTTTCTGGCCCCCTATCCTACCTACCCTTAAGCTAATCTCTGTAGACCTAACCCTCTTCAACCACACCTGCTACCAGCCAAAAATCATATTGACCATCCACCCGTCAAGTATATGGTATGGTACAAGACAAGTAGATGGTGCTAATCACTTCTCTGACTGCCCCAGGAGTATGTGGTGCACAGGAACAGTGTTGGGACTAACGCGTTACAAAGTAACGCGTTACAGAAACGAAGTAACTTTTTGCCGCAACTAGTACTCTAACGCATTACTTTTGAAATTCAGTAACGCTACTTACGTTACTGAATGGTTTGTTAGTTCGTTACTGCGTTCTTTTTATGTAGATTCATAGCGAGCGTCCTTATTTCGCCTGCGTTTGTTTTGTTTACTGTAGACTGAAAGGCGCTATAAGACGAAGTATTATTATTATTATTATTATTATTATTTCTTTCCGTAGCCTCATTCTGGTTTTCGCACTTCTGATTGGCCACTGACGTTCTGAAAGAAATAGACGCTCTCTACAGTAAACAACAAGAGGACGCTCGCTATGAATCTACATAATAAGAACGCAGTAATAATAACGAACTAACAAACCATTTAGCAACTACTTGGAGAGATAATTAATATACAACATGGAAACGAGATAAAGAACATGTTTGAAGGGCTGCTGGAGTCAACTGGACTAACGTTACATCTCGACCACCGCAGACTGGTGACGGTGAGTGCAATGTGTTCACTGAAACTCAAGATCAACGGATTTTGACTGTACGAAATCTGCCAGGGAATCTCATAATACTAATCAAACAATATAAATATAGTCCTTTCATGCACAATTGATATCCTAACTATTCTAACGTTGCAATGCTTTGATTGATATCTTAAACAACGCTGCAAGATGGTTATGAATGAATTAATGAATGGATGAATGAATGAAAACTTTATTTAACAGATTGCAGAATGGGTACAATACAGTACGGCTCAATACATACAATTGTTAAGGGGATGCAGACCTGAGAAAGACGTTTGTCTTGTTTCCATCAGGGTCCCCCATTTTCAATTCATATAGACATTTATGACATACACAACATACATGACATTTATGGCATAGGGACATATAGGTATTTAGTACTGATACATTTGTGACATAAGCGGTATTCAAATATACAGTACTGTTACCCCTAGATCCTGACCGAGTATATACATATGATGGGGAGGGAGGGGGTGGGTGGGTGGGAGAGAAATATACATACAGCGGGGAGGGAATATATAATGAAACGCTCTAGACCACATTGCTTAGCAGAGTTCGGTGATGTGAATGGAAACTGTCAAGTTGATCAACCGATTTTGAGTATATGGGGCATGGGACTTGAGCAATTTTTTTTTTTTTTTTTTTAAATTACTAAATAGTTACTTTTCACAGTAACTCATTACTTTTGGGTGTAAGTAACTAGTACAGTAGCGAAGTTACTTTGAAATGAAGTAACTAGTAAAGTAACTGAGTTACAATTTTTCAGTAACTAGCACAACACTGCACAGGAAGCTAACAAACAACCAGAAAATAATGTCCCTACCTACATGTGGTGTCCACTAAACTATATATTTTAACAGCAATAAGTAGTCACATCAAATTACAAACAAATAAGGGCATACTCACCTGTTTGATGATCGGCTCAAGCCCCCACATTACACAACATGTAACGAACACCACCCACACTATAGCACCACGACACACCATGCAAAAAAAGATTCTAGGGGTATTTGTTTCCAAATTCACTCCCGGACGAGCGCCCAACTGTTACGACCCTGACTCAAAAGGACGCAACCTATGTGCAAACCGACACTAAAACCCGTGTTTAACCCAAAAGACTACTCTAACAATGAATTGGCTACGCACAGCGGGTGGGACCGGGCCGCCTATCTACAGTTCCTAGCGGACCTGCGCCACATGGCGGCGGGTGCGTTGGGAGTGTCATCACATAATGGCTACAGCAGTACCATATGTCGAGGTGGATGGAGAGAACGCTGAGGCGGGGACTTGTATTTACACAACCCCACCCGTTTTCGGGTTTGGTACAGACCCTATTGTCAGGGTCACCAGCAGTGACAGCTCTGGTCGACGAGATCTGATCTCTGTGGACGAAGCAAGCCATCATCGTGGCGTTTTCCTCCCGGTGTTCTCTGGTGCCTGAGAAATCGGGAGGGGGGGGGGGTGTTAGACCCATGTTGGACCATGGGAAGGTTCAGTATTTTTTGGATCGTCTCCTACCTGTTGAACACTGTCAGGTGGGGGTCTGGTTCTCCTCCATAGACCTGTAGGATGCGTGTTCGCATCCCCGATCTTCCGTCCTAGGGCTTACCTACGCTTCCTTACAGGGTTAGCGTATGAGTACCAGGGGCTGCCGTTTGGCTTTTCTCTGGCTCCCTGCATCTTCACCAAGTGCGTGGAGGCCGCACTGGGGCCTCTGCATCGTCAGGGGTTACGAAGTGTATTCTGCCCTGCCGACGTTCTGGTCCTTGGCGGTCAAGGTGGATCGTCAGGTCTCATGCCAGGCAGGGTTCCTACCAGCCTGGGGTTGCTGTAGACTGGAAGTAGAGTACTTACCTTCCCAGTCAACGGGTGGAGTGCTATGAGCATCCCTCTCGGAGCGTGTTGCGACACGCTCGGGAGGTTCCGTCCTAGGACGGTTACGGCGCTGTCCGTGATACGCCTGCTCGGTATGAGGGCATCTGCTCATTCCGTGGTCCCTCTTGGCCTCCTCTTCACCCCAGGAGGAGGTTACGGAGGTGGTTCTTTTCCAGTATGGAAATAGACCCGTGAGAGGCAAGTCAGGACGGACAATACGACGTCAGTGTCGTATATCGACAGACAGGGAGGAGTACGCTCCCCCCGTCTGCACCGGGCGGCGGGCGGCTGGCTATGGGCGTTCTCCATCTGCGCGGCCTGAGGGCTCTCCGCATCCCCGGCAGGGTGAATGTGGGTACAGGTGTAATGTCGTGGGGCGGTCCTCACCCTGACGGGTGGGGATTACGTCCGGACATAGTCAGGCAGGTCTGGGACCAATGCCGTGCCGACTGGGATTCTTTCCCCCATACATCTGTTAGGTCAGTTGTTGGGGCGGGTACGTTGAGGAGCGGAGGTCCTTGATCCTGATTGCGCCGGACCAGGGCGCAGCTGTGTGGTTCCCGGTCCTGATCCAGCTCTTGGTATCCCGTCATGGCCTGTTCCTTGGTCATCGAGGGCCCTCTCTCAAGCGCACGGGTCTCTGTGTTATTTCCCTGTGCTGGGCCAGCTGCTGTTGGGTTGGCTGGTGAGAGGGTGAGTCTGGAGAGGATGGATCCTTCTGTGGTTGGTACCATCCGGAACGCGCATGCTCCTTCCACTATCGCGGGTTACGCGGGTAAGTGGCGTATCTTCCAAGAGTGGTGTAAGGCCACCCTCTTGTGAAGCGTTTCCTGCTTGGCGTTGACGCCTTAAGCCGGTGAAACGCTCTTTGGCTCTGAGCTGGGATCTTCAATTGGTCCTCGGTCGGTTGTCCTTGGCCCCGTTTGAGCCTCTTGAGCAAGCGCTGTTGGAACGGCTGTCGTTCGAAGACTGCGTTCTTGCTGGCCTAATCCAGCCTTCGTGCCTAAAAATATCCGGAGTGCTTTCCGCTCCAGGGATATTATGGTTCAGGCGTTTCATCCGTCTCCTCACGCTAGTGAGTTGGAGGCGGGCATTCACCTGTCATGTCCGGTCCGGGCTTGGGGGTTTACCTCAGCCGTACTCAGGGCCTCAGGGCTACCGATCAGTTGTCTGTTACGGTGGCTCTCGTGCTGGTAAGGCACTGTCCAGCGCCTGTCCCATTGGTTGTGCGAGGGCATTGCCCTTTGCTTCACGTTGGCTGGGTTGGCTCCCCTTGGGGGCGTCAGGGCGCGCTCCACTCGAGGGGTGGTGGCCTCTGCTGCTCTCCTGGGTGGGGCCTCGGTGGAGGACATCTGTGCTGTGGCTTCATGGTCCTCACCGGGTCCCTTCGTAAGGTTTTACCTCATGGACATGACCGGGGGTTCTGTCTCCCAGGCGGTTCTGAGGTCTGTGGCCTATCCTGCTTCCCGTCCTTTGGTAGGGTAGCAGGCGTGTGTGGGTGTGGCCCACAATGTGTTGTGTCACACGTGGTTCCGCCTGTGCTGTGCGTTCAAGAGGTTCTAGTTCCCTCTTGCTCGCACTCGGGTGGAGTTGACTGCGCCCCCTCTTCATTAGGAAGGATGGGGTGACGGGACTCCCCTCCCCCCTGATGTGGGCTTACGGGGTCCTCAGGGGGTGCATTTGTCGGGCCTCGCGTCTGCTCTACCCCATATCTCGGTATGGCTTAAGAGCGAGACGCCATGTCAGTACGAATATATAACGACAGGTTATGTATATAACCTAGTTATATGAGTACTGGCTAAGCGTCCCGCTCTTAGCGTGCCCTGAGTTCCCTTGGGGAAACTTTTCTTTGGAAACGATTTTCTCTGAGGAAGAGTGAGTGGTGGCCACGCCCAGTACTATATAGTACGGCAGTAGGGGCGGGCCTGGCAGGTACTGGGTGTATTTGGTTTTATTCGTTGATGGAGTACACTAGGTACATGAGATGAGGTATATCTCGGTATGGCTTAAGAGCGGGACGCGATGCCATATCGAGATATACCTCATCTCAGTATGGCTTAAGAGCGGGACGCTTAGCCAGTACTCATATAACTAGGTTATATACATAACCTGTCGTTAACCTTTCACTACCACACTACAGAAGGTTAACCTTTCACTACCACACTACAGAAGGTTAACCTTTCACTACAACAAATTTTTTTTTATTACTATTAACGTGTATCTGATCTATATAACGTATCTCAAATCGATCGTTGTCTTAGCTCGTATAGTGGACTTTTCTTTTCTCTGCGTTGAAGACACGTTTTCATTCATTCGATTGGCTCGTTTGAAATGAGTCTGAGACGACACGATAGCGCTTCAGGTATAAACAGAACATATTGAAAACACAGCTCAATCATCAGGTTTAACAGCTTAGAAATTACTTCTATTCTAATCTCGTCTTCTTCTCGTGGGTCGCTGGTTATCTCTCGAGCAATCATCTCTTTTCTCGAACCGTCCTGGTGGTCACGTCTCCAGGGATGATTTCTTCTCTGTCTGTCCTTCAGCGAGCACCCCTGCTTAAGAAAACTAAAGCCACCCCCCTCGTCCTGTCCCGTCATGTGACGTAGGCCCAGGAGCATGGCTTTCTCTGATTGGCTGAATTACTTTAGATGGCATCCATTTTGTGACACGTCATCTTGTATTTGAGAATCGTATCCTTTTAAGGTGGTATTTGAGTTGTTAGACTGAGTTTGCCATAAATGGAGGGCAGTCACTATAATTACCAATACATCCATCAGCAGTTTACTTCAAATCACTATTCCTATTTGTTACCTTGTTTGTAAGGATTCAAAACTCACAGATTACTTCCTAATTATTAGACTATATTATTTTAATGTTTCTCCCGAATTCTAGGGCCTTCTACATATATTTTAAACCTAATTATTGATCTTTTAACCATGTTTTATTGTTTATCTAGTTTAAAGTAGTATCTTTGGCTTAGTTTTTACCCTTTTCAAATACTCAAGCATTGTAATCAACATCTAATTTTACTCTATAATATGTTTGTAGTTTAACTTAACTTTCAATAGATCAATCCGTTCCTTGTTTAGTTTCAAACTGATTCATACAATAAACTAAACCCGTCTAGTCTAATTTTAATACCTAATACTTTATATTTTAGTGTACTGTTGTCTAGATTTAGGCAATTAATTACAAAGTAGTTCCTGTGGACATAAATCGACCAGATGCCCTCTGTGGCAGTTGCACCCATAAAGATTGAAATAGATGATTAGCTCACCACCTAACAGTGGTTCTCTGAGTGACCTGTTGGTTTCTGGATAGAGTAAACAGGAACTGTTGACCTGCTAACTCTATCTAGCCTTCAGGCGCCATATATTGGCCTAAAGTATTTACAGTGGGCCTACTCAATCACAATGTCCGTTGTGTGGGGGAAGGTGTGGTTCACCAGCCATCTGTTCCACTGTTAAACTTATTGGCAGCTATTTGAGTTACCTTGTGGCCTCCTATTGAAGATATGTGAAGGGGGAGGGTTTTACAACTATCTTTAGGCTTTGTGCCCTCTCCTTTGCCAGAGAGACAGATAGATGATTTGATCCAAATTCCCTACAACCACTTACCACAGCATTGTCCCGTAGACCTGTAGACCTTTGAGGAACAGTACTGTTTTATTTTGATAATTTACCACACTATCATGACTATTTTCCTTTATCCTCTGGGTAGGTTGTGTTGGAGGTTTGCAGTTTGCAGGGTCACAACACAAAGGCCTTAGACTGGAAAGCTACCAGGTGTTAATTGCCCTAGAGAGAGGGGGGGCATGGATTACAATGATGTCTACGGCTAGTCACATATTTCATCCTGGCATAGCGTCTCGCTCTAGCCTTATTGAGATATACATTTTCCGTGCACATATTGTGCACCTGTCAGCCAGTGGAAACGTTTGTTGTTTAGTTTAGTTGTTATGAAGAGGAGAGAGAAATTAAAGCACGTCGGATTACGGCTGAAATTTCCCCAGCCCCCGGGTTTCCTCAGCGCGTTCAGACGGGATATCGGCTTGACGCTGGACTTTCTTCACAGTTCCGTGACAGTGGTCGGGTGAACTTCGCACGACAGTCAGTATTCGAGCTGAGTCGTGCTAAGGTAGAGCTGGCGACGGCATCCTCTAGTATTAGTACTGTCACTGCCGCCCGCTGTCCCTTTAGACAAATGGGCGGTGTGTGTGCAGCGCGGGGGGCTGTGTACTCAGGTGAATGTGCACAACTGTAAAGTGTCACAGCCAACTAAGTGACACTGGGTATGACATCCTGATCTTATATATGATTATGGGGAATGTCTGTAGATTCTTCCTGGACAATGGAATAGAAACACGTTATGTGTAAACACAGTTAATGTGCAGTCGGAGTGAAGAGCAGGCCTGAGCTGAGAGCAAGTCGGCACAGTTTAACCCTGTCCTGTCTGCATAAAATAAAACCAGTATGTGCATATATATGTGTACACTGTATACTATATATATATGTGCTGTATTATACATGTATGTGTATACACATACATGTACCATGTACATGTACTATCCACTATGTACTGTGTACTATGTACTCATGCTGGAGAGTTGCTTTCACTTCAATACTGCTTGGTCTGTACACATGCATCTGTCTCCCTCCCTCCTCTCCGGTGTCTCCATAGAAGGGGCCGGTGTCTGTGAAAGGGGAGTTAACCTGAGGAATGTGGCCCTGAGGATGCAACAGCAGAGGAGAGAGAGCTGTAATGTTAACCCTTTCAGACGGGAAGGGTTGCTGGTTGAAAAACAGGGAGTCTTGAATCTATAGAGGGAGATCTTAAAAAAGAAACTATATAACAATTAAATGTTTGATGTGTACAGTAAAAGTTTTCAAAATGGCATGCTTATAAATTGAGTGTCAGTAGAGAATAATACTAAAAGAATAATGTGTAAAAACTGTTTGTCTGGAGGGATCCTTAAGAGATACTATGGAGAGGCCTCGTGCATGGTACGATATCACATGGTCACCACAGACAAAGCCGTTGTCTGTTTAGAAGGAAAAAGGGACTTTCTGTTACTTAAAAATCACTAGGTAACTAGCAGTAACGATAGTACAAAGAAGGAGGAGTCCATAACGAATTATGTATTGTATGTTGGTTTGCTAAACAGAAATGACGACCATTTGACATCACTGTGTTTAGACCAATCAGAAATACGATACAATATCAAATAAAAGAGACGGTTGCCGATGAAGAGGCAGACTTTTTTGAGAGATGAGAAGAATGGTGCGAGACACTGGGCACAAGCCGTGCATGATGAGATGTTCTGTTTTCTGCTTATTTTAAACTGAATTGGGTGCTTTCCACTTCAGTCTCTTCTTGTAACTAGCTTTTTCTAATTAAATTTACCTCTTTATAAATATGATTTGTATCCTTTCTTCTGACCAGACGACCGGGTAAGCATGAAATGTGTTTTGCCTTGTAACTTCACCCTATTGCGTTTTGATTAATGCAAAATAGAATAAGTGGCTTTATCCCTGCATTAAGGACTAAAGGTGGATTCTGTATAATGGGATTATCAAGTAAAGCCATATAGTGATAATATGTGTACTTAGGAGACATATGATTATGTATTAATGCAAAATAGAATAAGTGGCTTTATCCCTGCATTAAGGACTAAAGGTGGATTCTGTATAATGGGATTATCAAGTAAAGCCATATAGTGATAATACGTGTACTTAGGAGACATATGATTATGTATTAATGCAAAATAGAATAAGTGGCTTTATCCCTGCATTAAGGACTAAAGGTGGATTCTGTATAATGGGATTATCAAGTAAAGCCATACAGTGATAATACGTGTAACGGATAAGGAAAATGGACCTCATCTAATTAAAGAGAGCCCGTCCCAGTGCAAATAAAATAAAAGATTCCGCAACTTCAATCACTCGACCTAAGGTCGATGACTGACGGGGGTCGGAACGGTGCATTCGCTGTCTCTTGTCGGTCAGTGGTAACAACAACATTTTGTAGACTCGGTTGGTTCTGCGTGTCAACCACTTCACAGGACGCTGTTTGAGGTCAAGATAGGCAGACCAATGAGTTATGAAGTTATCGATCTGACCTAAGAGCGAGCGTGGGCATTCAACATGGCGTCCCTGGCGATGTGCATTTATACTAACCAAAATAGGTGCTAAACGGCCGAAGAAGACAGGACTACTGTCAAAAGCCTCTGGAGTAAAATTAAATTACAGATTTGGCAAAAATTAAAGTAGAAAGCTCTACTGGCGACTCGAGTGGAAGGCTGTACTCGGGGATATCACAAATGAATAGAAAGCTCTATCTTGGTGATTAAAGCAACGTTTACTCACAACTAAAGGGTAACATAATGTTTATAGAGCTCTGGGGGGAGTTACAAGTGCAACATAATTTCGTGCTTTGCCCACAGGAAGAGAACTGGCCCTACCCAAGGCGAGGGCTTCCTAGCCCAGAGACACTGTTTGTAAGGAGCGGAGTGTGGATGTGAAGCGAAGTCAAAACGACCGTTCACAGAAAAGCGAGGGCTTCCTAGCCCAGAGACACTGTTTGTAAGGAGCGGAGTGTGGATGTGAAGCGAAGTCAAAACGACCGTTCACAGAAAAGCGAGGGCTTCCTAGCCCAGAGACACTGTTTGTAAGGAGCGGAGTGTGGATGTGAAGCGAAGTCAAAACGACCGTTCACAGAAAAGCGAGGGCTTCCTAGCCCAGAGACACTGTTTGTAAGGAGCGGAGTGTGGATGTGAAGCGAAGTCAAAACGACCGTTCACAGAAAAGCGAGGGCTTCCTAGCCCAGAGACACTGTTTGTAAGGAGCGGAGTGTGGATGTGAAGCAAAGTCAAAACGACCGTTCACAGAAAAGCGAGGGCTTCCTAGCCCAGAGACACTGTTTGTAAGGAGCGGAGTGTGGATGTGAAGCAAAGTCAAAACGACCGTTCACAGAAAAGCGAGGGCTTCCTAGCCCAGAGACACTGTTTGTAAGGAGCGGAGTGTGGATGTGAAGTGAAGTCAAAACGACCGTTCACAGAAAAGCGAGGGTTCCCTAGCCCAGAGACACTGTTTGTAAGGAGAGACTGGATGTGAAGCGCAGTCAAAAAGACCGTTACCAGTGTGGAAGGGCCTTCAAGACGAAGGCAGAACTTAAACAACACCACACGGTACACACAGAAGAGAAACCTTACTGCTGTGACCAGTGTGGAAAGAGCTTCAAGGCGAAGCGTTACCTTAAACTACACCACGTGGTACACACAGGAGAGAGACCTTACTGCTGTGACCAGTGTGGGAAGACCTTCAAGACGAAGAGGGAGCGTAAAGGTCACCACATGGTACACACAGGAGAGAAACCTTACTGCTGTGACCAGTGTGGAAAGAGCTTCAAGACGAAGAGTCACCTTAAACGACACCACGTGGTACACACAGGAGAGAAACCTTACTGCTGTGACCAGTGTGAAAAGACCTTCAAAACGAAGGAGAATCTTAGAAATCACCACATGGTACACACAGGAGAGAGACCCTACAGCTGTGACCAGTGTGGAAAGAGCTTCAAGGCGAAGCGTAACCTTACACTACACCACATGGTACACACACGAGAGAAACCATACTACTGTGACCAGTGTTACATGAGCTTCCGGAACCTGCAAGGGCTTAAGAGACACAGACGGCGGAGGCAGCCATGCAAGGTGCCAACCTGCTTAACGGGGGCAGTAAGGGGTGATGTGTCTCGCTCAAGAACACTGCGACGCACTATCAAAGACGAGTGTGGAAATGGAAGAAACCAAGAAGACGATGTAGTCATTCTTCCTCTTTATGAGGCGCCAGGCTCCACCTCAAAACGAGTATCTCCCTCCACTGACATAGAGGCGTTCAACTCTCTAGACGAGTACCTAAAGGCCAAAAACATAAATTACGAGCACTGTTCCATTTTCTATGGCTCAGAAGAGGAGAATGGCGACATTCAGATCAAGGATCAGAACCCGGGGCCACAGATGACACCCTCAGGTGAAACTGAGTCTGTGCCTGAACAAGATGGGGAGCTAAATACCTCTGAAACTGAACACAGTTCTGATTACTCAACATATTGAGTAATAGCTCAAGAGAAGCTAGCATAAGGAGACGCTAGCTCACCAAAGGGGCTTCAATGGCCCAAATGATGGAAAGAGAAGTAAGGACCCCCGGTCAAGATCCAGGGGATAAGATGGTGGAGAAACCAACCCCCGAGCAGCAAGCAGAGATGAGGGCAACAAAGGGAGAAATTACCTTCTGGGGCCCTGACACAAGTGACTCAAGCAAGTGCAAACTGCACTTGACATACAGCTCATCTGTCAAGAGGAATAATATAAAGTGTTATTGTCATTTAGGAAGAAACATGACATAGAATACTACATGCATTTTGTGTATATTCTAAGTATAATATCGCTGCTGTCGGGACAAAACCTCATAACTCCATTTTTTGAATATTTTTTTTATTATATAAATCAACTCCGTAGATCATCCTCCATATGTGTGTGTGGGTTTTACAAAGTTTAAACAATGGGAAAGCATTAAACCGATCATCTGTCTAAACCTCCTAACTCTATTCACCCTCAAATCTGTGTTAGTTTTTTTCATCTGCTGAAAAGTTGGGTTTTTGGAGTTATGAGGTTTTGTCCCGACAGCAGCGATATGTAAAGATGTCCGTCCTTGCTCTAAACCCAGTGTAAAGTAAAGTGAATTTGTAATCTATTTCATTCGGAAGGGATTTCCTGACAGCAACCATTTGGTGGGTTAGCACCCTACCAGCCATATCAGCTGCATGAGATGTACACTCACCGGCGCCTATGGGTAAAAAATTGAGACTCTGCAAACTCTCATCAAGCTTAGCACCTTGACGCGGGGGGACAGAGCGAGCATCAGGGTCTCTGTATCCGACGGGCCTATCAGATTTGTGGGGACTTGGAAGCCTCAGCATACAGGACGCTGTGGTGCTTGGGCGGCCAAGTCACTGGTTTATAGGTCTGTCAAAACGGATTGGAGGTTCCGGGGCTAAGAACATAAGTTCAAGTGAGTTGGGCTTTATACTATTTAAATAGGTATCAAAAGCCGAAAGAATATGAACCGAAATGACTGCTGTCAGGTGCCTCTGGAGTAGAATTAATTACAGATTTGAAAAAAACAAAACGTAGAAGGTTCTACTTAAAGAAAAAATCACGCTTAAAGTATATTTTTGTGATTACGGTAAAAAGGTTTACTCATGACTAAAAAGTTACGTAATGTTTTCTTACAGTCAAAAACGTAGAAGGTTCTACTTAAAGAAAGAATCACGCTTAAAGTATATTTTTGTGATTACGGTAAAAAGGTTTACTCATGACTAAAAAGTTACGTAATGTTTTCTTACAGTCAAAAACGTAGAAGGTTCTACTTAAAGAAAGAATCACGCTTAAAGTATACTTTTGTGATTACGGTAAAAAGGTTTACTCATGACTAAAAAGTTATGTAATGTTTTCTTACAGTCAAAAACGTAGAAGGTTCTACTTAAAGAAAGAATCACGCTTAAAGTATATTTTTGTGATTACGGTAAAAAGGTTTACTCATGACTTGAAGTAACTGAATGCTTACTTAAAGTCAGAACTTAAGTAGAAAAAACTCTACTTTGTGAATAGCAGGCTGAAATAGCCATTGCAAATAGCAGGCTGAAATAGCCATTGCAAATAGCAGGCTGAAATAGCCATTGCGAGCAGGCTGAAATAGCCATTGCGAATAGGAGCGAATAGCAGGCTGAAATAGCCATTGCGAGCAGGAGCGAATAGCAGGCTAACTAGCCATTGCTAACAGGACGAGGCTACTCACATGAACAGACAGGTATATGATAACCTTGGACATGCCGGAAGTAAGAGGATGTTGGTATACCGGAGAACTAACAACATTCTCATACCTAAAGCCAAACAAAGAGCGATAACAGTCCGAAAGGCCTGTGAACAATGTGCGCTGGTAAAGGTGCGCTGGTAAAGGGACAAAACCTGAACCAGCGCCACACTCTTAGACGGGGGGGGGGGGGGCTGTCCCCCGGAGTCAGCGGACGACGCAGCGGATGGCAAGAAGGAATATACTGACTCAGGTCAGAAATCGGAACTAGAGGAAGACCGGGATAGGTCAAGCTCCAGAGCATCCTCAAGGTCCTCATCTAGACCTCCCAGACCTCCCAGACCTCCCAGACCTCCCAGACCTCCCAGACCTCCTAGACCTCCCAGACCGGACAGAGAGACATCGGCCTGGACCCAGGTTACAGGGCGACGAGAGCCCTGAATGGACCTGAAAGAGAGAAAAGAAATGAGTCCTCTGTGGACTGTATCTGTGATGTCCTGCGAGGCCTACGGACAGGGTCACACGACCAGGCCAACCACACTTCAATAGAGGACTGCTGCTACAATTCTCGGGAACCCGTGGGGGTCGCCCGAGAAGTGACAAATCAACCTACCTCAAACTATGGGAGAGATCCAAGAGGTCAGAGGGGGTGACCCCAAGATGACCAAGATGACCAAGATGACCAAGATGACGAAGACGACAACAACCTGGGTGCATCGGCCGGGAAGTCTTCCCGCCGGATACCAAGCAACAACGTGACCCCTATCCTGTCGAGCCGTCCTGCCAGGGAACAACAGATGCAAGTCTTCCCGCCGGCTACCAGGGTAACAAGGTACCAAGATGGCAGAGGGGGTGTGGAGAGTCACAGCCACGTGACCCCACAATCGCCATCTCGTTCCCCAGTACAGACGCTATTAAGACAATGGAAAATGACCGACCAGGATGACAGAGGGGGTGTAAAGTGTCACAGCCAACTAAGTGACACTGGGTATGACATCCTGATCTTATATATGATTATGGGGAATGTCTGTAGATTCTTCCTGGACAATGGAATAGAAACACGTTATGTGTAAACACAGTTAATGTGCAGTCGGAGTGAAGAGCAGGCCTGAGCTGAGAGCAAGTCGGCACAGTTTAACCCTGTCCTGTCTGCATAAAATAAAACCAGTATGTGCATATATATGTGTACACTGTATACTATATATATATGTGCTGTATTATACATGTATGTGTATACACATACATGTACCATGTACATGTACTATCCACTATGTACTGTGTACTATGTACTCATGCTGGAGAGTTGCTTTCACTTCAATACTGCTTGGTCTGTACACATGCATCTGTCTCCCTCCCTCCTCTCCGGTGTCTCCATAGAAGGGGCCGGTGTCTGTGAAAGGGGAGTTAACCTGAGGAATGTGGCCCTGAGGATGCAACAGCAGAGGAGAGAGAGCTGTAATGTTAACCCTTTCAGACGGGAAGGGTTGCTGGTTGAAAAACAGGGAGTCTTGAATCTATAGAGGGAGATCTTAAAAAAGAAACTATATAACAATTAAATGTTTGATGTGTACAGTAAAAGTTTTCAAAATGGCATGCTTATAAATTGAGTGTCAGTAGAGAATAATACTAAAAGAATAATGTGTAAAAACTGTTTGTCTGGAGGGATCCTTAAGAGATACTATGGAGAGGCCTCGTGCATGGTACGATATCACATGGTCACCACAGACAAAGCCGTTGTCTGTTTTGAAGGAAAAAGGGACTTTCTGTTACTTAAAAATCACTAGGTAACTAGCAGTAACGATAGTACAAAGAAGGAGGATACCATAACGAATTATGTATTGTATGTTGGTTTGCTAAACAGAAATGACGACCATTTGACATCACTGTGTTTAGACCAATCAGAAATACGATACAATATCAAATAAAAGAGACGGTTGCCGATGAAGAGGCAGACTTTTTTGAGAGATGAGAAGAATGGTGCGAGACACTGGGCACAAGCCGTGCATGATGAGATGTTCTGTTTTCTGCTTATTTTAAACTGAATTGGGTGCTTTCCACTTCAGTCTCTTCTTGTAACTAGCTTTTTCTAATTAAATTTACCTCTTTATAAATATGATTTGTATCCTTTCTTCTGACCAGACGACCGGGTAAGCATGAAATGTGTTTTGCCTTGTAACTTCACCCTATTGCGTTTTGATTAATGCAAAATAGAATAAGTGGCTTTATCCCTGCATTAAGGACTAAAGGTGGATTCTGTATAATGGGATTATCAAGTAAAGCCATACAGTGATAATACGTGTAACGGATAAGGAAAATGGACCTCATCTAATTAAAGAGAGCCCGTCCCAGTGCAAATAAAATAAAAGATTCCGCAACTTCAATCACTCGACCTAAGGTCGATGACTGACGGGGGTCGGAACGGTGCATTCGCTGTCTCTTGTCGGTCAGTGGTAACAACAACATTTTGTAGACTCGGTTGGTTCTGCGTGTCAACCACTTCACAGGACGCTGTTTGAGGTCAAGATAGGCAGACCAATGAGTTATGAAGTTATCGATCTGACCTAAGAGCGAGCGTGGGCATTCAACAACAACGTGTAACGTTATTGAGTGTTTTTCCCAGTATCATGGCGTGCACCACTAATGCTAAATGCTGTTGCTTTCGGGGCTCCACTCCCATGTGTCGGTGGAACGCCGAGGCTGTGCTCTGGGTTTCCTCCACTTAACCATTACATCGCTGAGGGACAGACGGTGTCTAACGTTAAGGGTTTAGCCAAGGCGTATCTACCTTTTACACAGGTGGACGGCCTTATGGCAGGGCTTAGGACCGGTGTGCCATGCTTAGAGAAGCAGTTGGTTTCGGTCCTCTGCCCAGACATGGTAGAGTGGCACCCCGCCCGGAAGCCGACGCCAAGGAGCGAATCGGCCCGGCAGGTGGTTGAGTGGGCTGATGAAGCTTATATCGCCGCAGTACAGAATTTAGCGGCAGCTAATAACATTGCTCAGTTGGCTGCTTTTCTGTCAAATTGGTGTCGGGCGATGGGGTCTTGGGGACGGCCGACGTCAAGACCCTCGCTCAGGGTTTTGAGGTTATACAGCTTTTGACGCAGCCGCAAGCTATAACCGCAGGGAGAGTGAGGACGCTGTCGACCCTTGTTCACAGACATCTGTGGTTAGAGCAGTCTCCCCTGGAGAAGGAGAGGAGAATTCTCCTCCTCAGGGCTCCCCTCTCTGTGGATGGGCTTTTTGGTTTGTCTATGGCCAGGGCCCCACGCCACCCCACACCTCACAGCCAGGGGTGAGAGCATGGTCTCGGCCCCAAGGAGGTGAAGATCATTTCCCGCGCCTGCTTGCCGGACCTTGAGCATTTATCCATCCTTTGTCACCTGTTTTATCTCCCCCGGGAATTCACAGCCATAATAACAACAGCAATACATCCCACCGCAAGCCGATACCGCCAGAGCTCTGGCAGACCTACAGGACTATTTGAACCAGCACCAAAACAAACACCCAACAAACTTTTACCAACATCAAATGCACCACTAAGGGGGGAAATACGTTGGATCACTGCTACACCCCGAGCTCCAGTGACGTCAGTGAATATGCGGATGTTGTAGTCAGTTTTATAACAACGTTAGCTGACAACATTGTCCCCACGAAGAAGGTGTGGGTTTTCCCAAACCAGAAACCATGGGTGAACAACTCCATCCGAGTGGCACTGAATGCTCGTACCGCTGCTTACAACTCGGGCCGAGCATCGGGAAGTATGGAAGAGTACAAGGTAGCAGCCTATATGCTACGCAAAGAGGTTCGGGCTGCAAAACGGCAATATGCAAACAAGATGGAGACACAGATGAGACAGAACGACACGAGAGGCTTATGGCGGGGAGTACGAACGATAACTGATTATAAAGTCAGCCCCCCCTCAATAGTGAGTGCCGATGCCTCTCTCGCGGATGAACTCAACTCCTTTTACGCCAGGTTTTGTGTGAGCAGTGGCGGCGTTAGCTCACCGGCTAACGGTGCCACTCACGCGCCGGGTGCCGCGGGGAGGGGGGATTCATCCATGGGGGGGGGACACACTCTCATTGACGGAACACAGCGTGAGATTAGCGTTCATGGGAGTAAATACTCTGAAAGCTGCAGGCCCAGATGGGATAACGGGACGAATACTTAAGTCCTGTGCAAATCAGCTGCCCCCAGTATTTACATCCATATTCAATCTATCCCTGGCTGAGTCCGTGGTCCCTGCCTGTTTCAAAATGTCCACTATAATCCCTGTGCCAGAAAACTCCTCTCCAGCAGGCCTGAATGACTACAGACCGGTGGCACTCACCTCTGTGGTCATGAAATGCTTTCAGAGGCTGGTCAAGGACCACATCTGTGCCTCTCTCCCTAGTAACATGGACCCACTGCAGTTTGCATATAGGACAAACAGGTCCACTGACAATGCGGTCTCCCAAGTACTACACAACACACTTTCTCACCTTGACAGTCAGAAGGGGGGCTATGTGAAATTGCTGTTCATTGACTATTAGTTCAGCTTTCAACACCATAGTCCCCACCAGACTGGTTGACAAGCTGATCGATCTGGGTCTGAGCTCCGCCATGAGCGCCTGGATCCTGGACTTTATAAGTGACAGGCCCCAGGCGGTCAGGGTGGGGGGTCATGCCTCCAGCAAAATCACCCTGAGTATCGGGTCCCCCCAGGGCTGCGTTCTGAGCCCCCTGCTGTATTCACTGTACACACATGACTGTGTGGCCAGGTTCAGCTCCAACTCCATAGTGAAGTTTGCGGACGACACGGTGGTGGGGCTGATCTCTAACAATGACGAGAAGGCCTATCGGGACGAGGTTGATGAACTGGCACGCTGGGGCCGGGATAACAGTCTACTCCTGAACATTGGTAAAACCAAAGAACTGATTGTGGATTTTAGGAGAATACAGCAGGGGACACACACGCCACTGTGGATAAACTGGGCTATCGTGGACAGGGTGAGCAGTTTGAAGTACCTGGGAGTCCACATCACAGAGGACCTGACATGGTCAACACACATAGATTCTGTGGTGAAAAAGGCGAAACAGTGCCTCTATCACCTGAGACAGCTAAGGAAGTTCATAGTATTGGGGAAGATACTCGACTCCTTCTATTCCGGGGCTGTAGAGAGCATTCTGACTGGAAACATCACTGCCTGGTTTGGAAACAGCACGGCACAGGACAGGAAGGCACCCAGAGAGTGGTGCGCTCAGCAGAGCGTATTACGGGTATTGCACTACCACCCCTGCAGGACTTATATAACAGGAGGTGCAAATCCAGAGCCTGCAGAATAATGAAAGACCCCCACCACCCCAACAACAGCCTGTTCAAGCTGCTGCGGTCAGGCAAGTGCCTACGGTCACACGCTGCAAGAACAGAGAGACTCCAGCTCAGCTTCTTCCCCCAGGCCATCAGAACACTGAACACTGAACTCTCCACTCACAAGTACACATGAGCACACACAGACAGACACACACACACACACACACACACACACACACACACACACACACACACACACACACACACACACACAATTGCAGTCTCCCGTAGGTGTTCTTTGAGAGTGGTTTTGAAAGTGGGTAGTGATTCACATTCCTTTACAGCTTTGGGTAGGGTGTTCCACATTGATGTGGCATAATTGCGAAACATGTTTAGTCCCTTGTTTGAGCCGAATCTGGGTAAGACATGATTTGTGGAGCTCCCTCTGGTGTTGTGATCGTGGTATTCACTGACCTTTGGGAAGTATTTTGACATGTACATGGGTACCTTGGTCGTGTAGTGTATCTTGTAGACCAGGCCCATTGCAAGTTGCTGTACTCTGTCGTCTACTCTAAGCCATCCTAGGTTGTTAAAGTGGGCAGGGGTGAGGTGGGTTCTAGGAGTAAGGTCAAGCAGTAGTCTGACCAGTTTGTTTTGAGATGTTTGTAATTTTGTTTTTAGCGCCTTTGAGGTGCTTTGGTACCATGAGGTGCAAGCATAGTCGTAGTACCCTTGAATGAGTGCTCCTGCCAGAGTCTTCAGGGTATTCTTGTTTACCAGAGAGGAGATCCGGTACAAGAATCGAGTTTGTTGGTTGACTTTTTTTTATTACATTGGATGCCATTTTTTCACAGGAAAGATTTGCCTCTAGGATGGAACCCAGGTAGGTAATTTCATCTTTCCTTGTGACAATAATTGTCACTCACTGTAACTGAGAAGCCGTCGGTCTTGCTGAGTTTGTTATTTGAACCGAAGAGAATGGACTCTTTTTTGCCCATGTGTAATGATTGTTATCAGCGAGCCATATGCAGATTTTGCCTAGTTCCGAGCTGAGGGTTTTTTCAACCTGTAACTTGTTCTTGTCAGAGACCAGCAGGGCTGAGTCGTCCGCAAACAGGAACAAGTTGCAGTCACAAGCTGACGACATGTAATTTGCATAAATTAGGAACAGTAGCGGTCCTAGTAAGCTTCCTTGTGGAACACCACAGCTCACTGGGAGGGGGGGAAATAGGGTACCGTTTACCTCCACCATCTGTTCTCTCCCCTCCAGGTAGGATTGCATCCAGCTCACTGATAGACTATCAAAACCAATTGTTTTAACTTGTCAATCAGAATGGTGTGATTGACAGTGTCGAAGGCCTTTTGTAGGTCCAGCATGACCATGCCGCAGTATTTGCCCGCGTCCACCTCTTGTTTGATGTGGTCATTTAAATAGAGAAAGCATGTGTCAGTGGAGTGGGATGTTCTGAAACCAGATTTTTCCCGCTAGGTACCTTTTGACCTGTTCGTAGACTATTTTTTCCATGACTTTCGAGATGGAGGTAAGAATAGAAACAGGACGGTAGTTGCCTCAGTCTAATTTGCTGCCCTTTTTGTGCAGGGGGGGTCACTCTTGCAATTTTGAAGTCTTTGGGGATGTGTCCCTGTTTTATGGAGAGTTTTATTATGTACCTCATCTGTTGTTACCATTTCCAGTTTGAAGTCGTCTTTGTGGACCCCTAGGTTCTTGTAGTATGCTACTATGTGTTCTACCCCATAATGCCCTGAGTGGGAGGGTAGTTTGTTTACCAGTGTTGTGGCTATGTTTGTGAAGAAACTGTTTAAGTAATTGGCTACATCCACACACACACACACACACACACACACACACACACACACACACACACACACACACACACACACACACACACACACACACACACACACACACACACACACACACACACACACACACACACACAAAATGTCACTTTAAAAAATAGAAAGTCACTTTAAAGGAAGGAGGTACTGTATGGTATAGTTTAGATAAAACTCTTGATTCTTGATTCTTGATTCAGAGAAGGATTCGGACGGGCACATGGCTTGATCCAGTGTGAGGGGGCGGTCAGCCAGGTTTCCGCCAGAAAAATTATATATTGCAGTCTCTCACGTCCCATTGGAATCTAATCTCTAATATAATTCTCTCACTGACTGAAACAGGCTCAAAATTACATATGTATGTAGTTCTATAGTAGTGAATCATCTGATTGAGGCATTTAATGCTATCTTACTGTAAATACAATGAATCATCTAATTGAGGCATTTAATACTATCCTACTGTAAATACAACGAATCATCTGATTGAGGTATGTAATGCTATCTTACTGTAAATACAATGAATCATCTAATTGAGGCATGTAATGCTATCTTACTGAAAATGCAAAGACTACAGATCTCTCCTACGATGATTCAACAGGCCGACCTATTATTGTTAGTCTGGATACTGTTTTACTGTTTTCACCTTTTACAAATAGGGATATGAACCTGCTATAAGCACCTTATGTCTGTTTGGAATTGGTTTTGATAGTATCATGAACAGGCCCATTTATTGTTAGTCTGATGGCTACTGTATCTTGCATTTAGCATGAATGGATAGGGACCTGTTTTAAAAGCACTGTATTATATGCCATTTAACTGTAGCATATTGTCTCACTAGCCATCCAGTCTCTCCTCTCTGTTTGGACTCAAACCTTGCAGTAAGTGTTCTTATGAGAACTGATTGTTCAAGATTAGCACCTGTGAGAATGTTGACAGCATTACTAAAACTATTTAGTGCCCTCTAGTGCTGGAACCCAGTATCTACAATCACACCGTACGTCACCTTTTATACAGTACTATACAGTATGTAACTTTTTGCACTTCTGTATCAAGCCTAATTGTAACCATAGCTTTCGTATTGTTTTGTATGGACTGGCTGTTGTCTGTAATATATTTCAGACATATATTTCATGACAGCATTCAAGTGAAAGAGAAGGGATGCACGTGATTAGTTTATTCCATGTAGTAATATATATTTTAGATATTATATTATATAGAGTTATTTGTAGCCATTAATTTAACAAAAAAGAAATATATATATCTAACTGTATTTATCAATTAACAAGTCTGAGTCCTCGTCTGCACCTTCCAAGTCTGAATGCAGTCAATGCTCGAGTCCAAGTCCAAGTCAGAGTCATCAGTGCTCAAGTCCAAGTCGAGTCACGAGTCCTGAAAATCAGTCCTGGACTTGAGTATTACAACACTCCAGTCCTTGTATCATTTAGTTTGGATCACACAGAAGGGACACTGATGACACTGAAAATCAAGGTACATTTATTGTATTTGTGAACTTCATTAGCAATGCATAATAGTCCCCAGTAGATGGCAGTATTATCCTGCCTATATCCTATCCTATATAGCTCTTCATGTCACCTCCATGGACCACTATGCTTTGCTATGAATACATCCTGAGAAACTAAAAGAAAAGGTCAGAAGCAATTAGCCAGTGGTATTGATAAGAGATGTTGTAACCTTCCTCCTTCCTAAATGTTGTTGACAGTATGCAAGCCGTGCTTACATTATATTGAATATTGGATGTTTGTTTCACCTAGAGTCTATAACTATGTTACATCACAGGCAATGTTGTCAAGAAGGAATGTTCCAGTGTTTTATTTTAGATGCACATATAATAAACTTTTATGTGTGGCTGATGAACCTCCATTGATGTTCCTATTTGGCAACACTTCGCAACACACACTTTTGAAGTTGAATAGACCTGCACTACACCATGTCCTCTACCACACAGAATGACCACAACTGACACTAGACTTAGGTTCATCCCATATTTACATAGAATACAAAACATACAAAGAGAAGATAATTT
Source organism: Notolepis coatsorum (assembly GCF_963971535.1). Classification (NCBI taxonomy): domain Eukaryota; kingdom Metazoa; phylum Chordata; class Actinopteri; order Aulopiformes; family Paralepididae; genus Notolepis; species Notolepis coatsorum. The sequence goes on from NC_140165.1 coordinate 228,667,735, forward strand.
TTTTAAAGGGGGTAATGGTAAACTATTCAGGGCAGGCACCTCCAAAATTGTCCATTTTCGTTTTCGTTTTTGAGGACTGCATACTTTATTTGCAAACCAAAACAACATACTTTATTCTTATAGCACATGCATGAGCCTGGTCTCTTTTGAAGGATGACATTCTGAAGTTTCTGATTCCAGAAATAAAATTTACTTTTAGTCCTAACGTAATAGAGTAACATAGGTCTGAACTTGAGTTGTAAAAAAACTTGTTACTAAAGTTTTTCTCTAGTAGTTAGTAGTCCAGAGGTAGTATTTCCCCAGAAGGTGGTATGGCTTACAAATCCAGACGGATGTAGTACATATCCGAATTTCATAAAGATCCATTCAGAAATGAGTGATTAGGAGTGATTTTGGTAAACTGTGTATAAAAAGAAAAACTCAGTTTTCTCATAGACTTCAATTCATTCGGCTGTTTTACTCTTCCTGTTTTCGTATTTTTTCGTGTTTTATTTTTTATGTAGATCCCCATGTGGGGTATCATTGGAAAGCCACACTCATTGGCTACAACAATCCACAATACTTTTCGAGATCGGATCTAGATTGACGGAACTACTGCAGCCTGAGCTGGTAGTGGTATTTTGCACAATACCGTGTACTTTGCACAAGCCTCAAATACCGGCATGTAACTCGAGAACCGCTGAACGAATTTTGTCGGATTTTGTCGCTCTTGACAAGCAACAAATAAGCCTTCAATTCGATATATATATTGTATTACAAAATATGCACACCCGAGCCACTAGGGGTCGCCAAAGTGCCGGTTGCAAAAAGTCAGAAAAACGTCCCATATGAGGGACGTTGCAGTTTAAGTGTAACTGGGATTTAGTTTTATTTCTGTTTGTTTAGGGTTTTTTAGTTTTTTTTTATTTATAGATGGAAAATAAGTATGTTTTTTGTACCTTTCTTACCCTTCACTCACCACCTGTCCTCTGACGAGCCTTGAACCATGAACCCTTCATTCAGCACCTGTCCTCTGACGAGCCTTGAACCATGAACCCTTCACTCAGCACCTGTCCTGTGACGAGCCTTGAACCATGAACCCTTCACTCAGCACCTGTCCTCTGACGAGCCTTGAACCATGAACCCTTCACTCACCACCTGTCCTCTGATGAGCCCTGAACCATGAACCCTTCTTTCACCACCTGTCCTCTGATGAGCCTTGAACCATGAACCCTTCACTCACCACCTGTCCTCTGATGAGCCCTGAACCATGAACCCTTCTTTCACCACCTGTCCTCTGATGAGCCCTGAACCATGAACCCTTCTTTCACCACCTGTCCTCTGATGAGCCCTGAACCATGAACCCTTCTTTCACCACTTGTCCTCTGATGAGCCCTGAACCATGAACCCTTCACTCAGCACCTGTCCTCTGACGAGCCTTGAACCATGAACCCTTCTTTCACCAGCACCATGTGACCCTTCTTCTTTTTCTTTTATGAAAGGTTAAAGCCACTACAAGGAGAGTTCTCACCATGGCCGTAGCCAGCTATGAGGTCACTGAGGACCGGACCTCAGTAACTATTTGTAACTATATAAAAATTGTTAAAAAAAAATCTATATATATAAAAAAATCTATATCGTTTACATTTCTTTATGTTTGGTCAACGACCGGCCCACTACTAGGCTGGGACATCGGCCCATTGGTACTGACTGACACTGGGCTGGCCCAATCGCATCTCTTACTAAGCACCTTCCCGCCAGTCGTGCAGGTACATGACTGAGAGGGGGGCTGGTACATGACTGAGATGGGGCTGTGGTACATGACTGAGATGGGGCTGTGGTACATGACTGAGAGGGGGCTGTGGTACATGACTGAGAGGGGGCTGGTACATGACTGAGAGGGGGCTGTGGTACATGACTGAGAGGGGGCTGTGGTACATGACTGAGAGGGGGCTGGTACATGACTGAGAGGGGGCTGGTATACAGGACTGCGAGGGGGCTGGTATACATGACTGAGAGGAGGCTGGTACATGACTGAGAGGGGGCTGGTATACAGGACTGCGAGGGGGCTGGTATACATGACTGAGAGGAGGCTGGTACATGACTGAGAGGGGGCTGGTACATGACTGAGAGAGGGCTGGTACATGACTGAGAGGGTGGCTGGTATACATGACTGAGAGGGGGGCTGGTACATGACTGAGATGGGGCTGTGGTACATGACTGAGATGGGGCTGTGGTACAGGACTGAGAGGGGGCTGTGGTACATGACTGAGAGGGGGCTGGTACATGACTGAGAGGGGGCTGGTATACAGGACTGAGAGGGGGCTGGTATACATGACTGAGAGGAGGCTGGTACATGACTGAGAGGGGGCTGGTACATGACTGAGAGGGGGCTGGTACATGACTCAGATGGGGCTGTGGTACATAACTGAGAGGGGGCTGTGGTACATGACTGAGAGGGGGCTGGTAGATGACTGAGAGGGGGCTGTTATACATGACTGAGAGGGGGCTGGTACATGACTGAGAGGGGGCTGGTAAATGACTCAGATGGGGCTGTGGTACATGACTGAGAGGGGGCTGGTAGATGACTGAGAGGGGGCTGGTATACATGACTGAGAGGGGGCTGGTACATGACTGAGAGGGGGCTGGCTGGTACATGACTGAGAGGGGGCTGGTACATGACTGAGAGGGGGCTGGTATACAGGACTGAGAGGGGGCTGGTATACATGACTGAGAGGAGGCTGGTACATGACTGAGAGGGGGCTGGCTGGTACATGACTGAGAGGGGGCTGGTACATGACTGAGAGAGGGCTGGTACATGACTGAGAGGGGGGCTGGTATACATGACTGAGAGGGGGGCTGGTACATGACTGAGATGGGGCTGTGGTACATGACTGAGATGGGGCTGTGGTACAGGACTGAGAGGGGGCTGTGGTACATGACTGAGAGGGGGCTGGTACATGACTGAGAGGGGGCTGGTATACAGGACTGAAAGGGGGCTGGTATACATGACTGAGAGGAGGCTGGTACATGACTGAGAGGGGGCTGGTACATGACTGAGAGGGGGCTGGTACATGACTCAGATGGGGCTGTGGTACATGACTGAGAGGGGGCTGTGGTCCATGACTGAGAGGGGGCTGGTAGGTGACTGAGAGGGGGCTGTTATACATGACTGAGAGGGGGCTGGTACATGACTGAGAGGGGGCTGGTACATGACTCAGATGGGGCTGTGGTACATGACTGAGAGGGGGCTGGTAGATGACTGAGAGGGGGCTGGTATACATGACTGAGAGGGGGCTGGTACATGACTGAGAGGGGGCTGGCTGGTACATGACTGAGAGGGGGCTGGTACATGACTGAGTACTGGTACCATGTATTGTGCATCATTGTAGGTCAAACCATTAAAAAGTTAATTTCCATGGCAGCCATTTTGGATTTTGGTCTCTCACAAATTTCCCCCGCATTTTTTTAAAATACACCCCGACTAAATTAGTATATTAACTCTCCTAGACCTAGATGACAAATCCATTGAGAAACTAAGTGCCACAGATGACCCAACTACTAGGTCCATATCGTATCATCATAATATAATTTTTTAAATCATTAGGATAAGGGTTCCCTTGATAAAGATGCATGAAAAGGCTGTATAATATACAACACCAGTAGCTCAACTGCAAAAACTGCTTTTTTTATTTGATTAGATTTATTTGGAAATTAAAAACACATTCTAAAAACAAATTATCTTGACCAATTTGTATTCCTGAGGATATCACCTAAAAGCATTCATTAACAAGCATTATTACATGGCGTTTTAACATTCGCCGAAATGCTTGATTGTGATTGGTCAATAGCGCTCGTCAGAGGTCCGTTATTACTCGATAACGGACCTCTGCCGAGCAATAATGACCGCTGTGCGCAGCTGGACCAATCAAGCCCACTGACACACAGATCGCAGTCATGAAAGCTGCTCAGCATATGCACAGCTGCACTCAGTCATCAGTGCAATCAGACCACAGACCTGTTGGCTGCCGGAGTTGACAGCGCGGAACGACAGAACAGAACTGCGTCTGCATTTGATCTCGTCTTGTCGATGGTGTAAAATGAATTAGTTATATTGTTAGTAAGTTAGCCATGTAATAAGCTGGATAATGTATAGCTCTGTCATTGTCGCAAAATAATTTACCTTCACTACGTTTAAAACACCTCGCCGAGGCGCCTCGGTGTTCTAAACTCCGTGTCGGTCAATTATTTTGCGACAATGACCTCGTAGCTATACATTATCCCTTACTTATTACATGGCGTTTTCACATTCGCCGAAATGCTTGATTGTGATTGGTCAATAGCCCCTGACAGCGGTGAATAATTTTTCGATAACTGACCGCTGCCATGGGCAACGCGCAATAATCACTGGTGATTATTGCTTTTCGCAGCTGGAGCAATCAAGCCCACTGACACACACTGCATCAGTGCAATCAGACACATGCACCTGCCGGCTGCCGGCGATAATAATAATCACTTTATTTGGGCTGACAGAGCCACAGAACAACTGCGTCTGCATTTGATCTCGTCTTGTCGATGGTGTAAAATGAATTAGGTATATTGTTAGTAAGTTAGCCATGTAATAAGCTGGATAATGTATAGCTCTGTCATTGTCGCAAAATAATTGACCTTCACCGACGTTTAGAACACCTCGGTGAGGCGCCTCGGTATTCTAAACTCCGTGTCGGTCAATTATTTTGCGACAATGACCTCGTAGCTATACATTATCCCTTACTTAACACTTATTTCCAAGGTGGTCCTCGATGGAAGACATAAAAACACAGCACATATAGCCTACTCAACTGCTAATTTTTCCTCAACTGCAAAAATGTATGCCTACATACAACGCATTCACAACAGGCAGCAAAGTTTATTTTCAGCCAAGTATGGTAATAAGGTAACTATTAGGATATATATGGTATGGATTACTTACTCTTAATAACTTATTACTATCTGTGGTAGTAGCTCTAGTCTCCACCTACACAAATTGTTTTTGTGCTGTCCATTGATCATGCACCTTCACGTGGTAGGCACATAGGTCAAACTCCCCAAACAAACACACCGTTGATTTAATTGCCATATAAATCACATACAAAGATCTAACTATTACTCCTCTCTGAACATGAATATAAAACAAGAAGGTGATCTATTAACTGTGTAAACCTTATGCAATATTCATCATTGATATTTGAATACTTGAAATCTGTATGAACTGAGTAGTTAGTATCAAATGAAATAAGATGGAACAGCTCCATGCATTCATTGAATAAACAACTATTTGCTCATTACCAGTATGGTATTGTTTAAATTGTACAGCTTTTTGCACATCTTTGTCAGGGAATTCCAACAATTCTGGACCTGAATGTACCAGTTAATTGTAATCATCTCTCTCTCTCCGTATGTCTAGTCAAGCCAGGTTGTGGAGGAGAGAGACAGGGAGGAACAGGCTATAGACTACTTTGCCCATCCTGAGCCTGCTATGATGCAGGTGTTTTTACATCACCACCCAAAACAAGATTCAGCCAAGAGCGAGTGAGTACACTGGTCCACTTGTCCATGGCACTTACTACCCAGCTTTGTAATGGGTTGGGGGGGGGGAATAGTACAATAGGTACGCATATTTAAGGGGACCGCAAGGATGGTGTACTGGTGGGTGGTGTCCGACCGATTATAGTGGGCCGGTCTGGGCCAAAGAAATAAATGGACCTCCCTAATTTCTAAACCCTGGCTACGGCCCTGGTTCTCACCAATAATATTATCATATCATATTATTGTCAGATTAGCTATGATACCTCGGTACAATTACAGTAAACAAATGAGACCATTTCCAAAACAGTTGGTAGCCAAATTCTCATGATGAGACCTGGTTTCCCATACAATTCCCAAATTCCCTTTTGTTTCCTACGTCTTCCTTTTCTTTCGATATCAGCATTACATCAAGATTGTAAACAATTATATTAGGTGGTGAAATGTGCTGGTGGCCAGAGTGCAGACTGAACCCAGGTCAGAAAAATGTATCAACGTCATGAAATAAACACTACACTATATACTGTATACTGATTTTAATTATGCAAATAAAATAAAAAGAGTCCAGGTATTTATACAACCTATTTGGACATGAAAGCAAATGGAAAATGATAGACTAATACATGTTGGACAGTTCACATGCAAATATTTTGCTTTAAAATATGCGGTAATAAATTATACATATTTGCAATTTGGGGAATATCTTAAAAAATAAGCAACAATATATTATATTTATGAATATGCCAAGCCATTTCGTAATTTTACTTAATTGAATTTCATCTGAAGTACAAGATCTTTGAAAATGTTCTGTAACTCTTTCCTTCAACAGTAAATAGTATGTCTAATTGATGACAAGGGTTCCAGGGCAGAAGAAGATGACTTTATTGTCAGTGTAACTTACATATCCCTCCTAGCTACACATGCACACAATACCCCAGACACATGCATGCACTCAGAGAGGTCAGAACACCGGGTCGCCTGCAGTGCAATTTCAGTACATTGCTCAAGGGCACTTAGGCAGAGATGGTGGACACCATAGATGCCAGCCCCCTTTCAGTCACTAGCTCGAAGCTGGAATACACCCTCCTGTTTCCCTAGTCCGAGTCCGAGTCCAAGTCATCAAGGTTGAGTCCACTCCACTCTGGCAGTCAAAGAGCTGACATACAAATAAAAAAAGGTCTACATTAAACATAAATGACACAGCGGTCACCATTTCAAAGGGAGTTTATGTTATGGTTTGTAACCGACCCCAATCGCACAACACAAGACAGGTATGATGGTTTGCCAAGAAACAGATATTTATTGAACAACAGGGAAAAACAGGGAAAAGGGCACTGTCCCTTTAAGGGAGAATCACAAATACAGGAATATAATATGAGGGGAAGGAAAGGTGCCCTTAAGAGGCGGGCAGGAAAAGGGAACACTATGGGAAGGTAAGGGAACGCCTAAGGGAAGGTTAAGGGAACGCCTTGGGACAGAGGAACTAGAGACTAGGTAACCAGGGACAAGGAGAACTAGGGAGAGAGGACTAGGGACTAGGAGAGCTAGGGATTGAGGACTAGGGACTAGGAGAACTAGGGATAGAGGACTAGGGACTAGGAGAACTTGGGATTGAGGACTAGGGACTAGGAGAACTAGGGATGGAGGACTAGGGACTAGGAGAACTAGGGATAGAGGACTAGGGACTAGGAGAACTAGGGATAGAGGACTAGGGACTAGGAGAACTAGGGATAGAGGACTAGGGACTAGGAGAACTAGGGATAGAGGACTAGGGACTGAGGCCCGCGGAGGCGGGCTGGGGTACAGGGAGAAACTGGGGACTGGTGGGAAAACATCTGGGCCGCTCTGCAGGACAGAGGAGAGAGTTAATGCACAAAAGGGAAAAAACAGAGCAGGTGCAGAACAGTCCAAATAACAAAGTGAACAAAGTAATAATATCTTCGTGTGACAAACACACAGGGGGAGATGTAAAGTCCAAAAATACTATTCTAAGTGAGAACCAAAAACAGAGGCATTACGCTGGGAGATGAAATGTCCAAACTAACTAACAGAGGCAATACGCTGGGAGATGAAATGTCCAAACTAACTAACAGAGGCAATACGCTGGGAGATGAAATGTCCAAACTAACTAACAGAGGCAATACGCTGGGAGAGTGACATCACAATCAAAACTCACCCAGGCGTATGCGTAAAGGTACAGGAACAGCAGCGGGAACGGGGGCAAGGGCACTACGCTGAGTGAGTGACATCACAATCAAAACTCACCCAGGCGTATGCGTAAAGGTACAGGGACAGCAACGGGGCGAGGGCATCGCCACCGGGTGGCTGGCTGTCCGAGCCGAGGGACAGAGTCCTGGAACAGTGGCGGTGGCGAGGATGTCGTCCACCGGGTAGCCGCTGTCGGAGCCGAGGAACCGAGTGGCGCGCCACACCTTGGTGTGCGCGTCGGAACAGAGAGACGCATCGGGGTGCGTCTGAACAGTGGCGGTGGCGAGGGCGTCGTCCACCGGGTAGCCGCTGTCGGAGCCGAGGAACTGAGTGGCGCGCCACACCTTGGTGTGCGCGTCGGAACAGAGGGACGCATCGGGGTGCGTCTGCGAGGAGGAGTGTGCCAAGCAGGAAGGTCTGGAAGATGCGCGTCGGCACGCTGAGTACGGAGGAGCGTGCCAAGCTCGAAGGTCTGGAAGATGCGCGTCAGTGCGCTGGTACGGAGGAGCGTGCCAAGCTCGAAGGTCTGGAAGATGCGCGTCCGTGCGCTGGTACGGAGGAGCGTGCCAAGCTCGAGCGTCCTTGGAAGATGCGCGTTGCGCGCTGGTCTGGAGAGCGTGCCAAGCTCGAGGGTTCTTGGAAGATGCGCGTTGCGCGCTGGTCTGGAGAGCGTGCCAAGCTCGAGCGTCCTTGGAAGATGCGCGTTGCGCGCTGGTCTGGAGAGCGTGCCAAGCTCGAGGGTTCTTGGAAGATGCGCGTTGCGCGCTGGTCTGGAGAGCGTGCCAAGCTCGAGCGTCCTTGGAAGATGCGCGTTGCGCGCTGAGGACTGGAGAGCGTCTGCGCTGGTCTGGATGTGCGTCAGGACGAACAGCTGCGCGGGGGTCTGCAGTGGAACGCTGGGGTGCCTCCCGTGGAAGTACAGGGAGCGCAGACCAGTCTCCCCCACAGGCAACGGCGACAGCTGGCGAAGGCTGGAGCAAACATCTCGACGCCGGAGAATGGAACAGCATAGGCAGACAGAGGATCTCCCGAAAGAGTCTAGATGTTTAGAGAATATGACTCGGCAAGTATACAACACGACCCCACGCCAAACCGAGGGGAAGCGCCCTGGTATTTAAAGCCCACAGGGGGACTAATTAGCCTGCCACCACAGGTGCGAGAGATAATAGAATATCGAACAGGTGTGGCCACTAAGGGTAAGGAACGAGAGGGTGGGGGCTAGAGAGAGTGAGTGAGAAGGGAAAATAAACAGTATAGAAGGGAAATAAACAGTATAGGCTTAAAGAAACAGAGAAAAGGTAGTGAGCAGCGGGCAAAACCTCACAGTATCCCCCCCTCCAACGGGAGCCACCCGGCGACCCAAAACAAATACAGACAGAGTGGCAGGGGGCAAAACAAGAGGTACTGGCCAAGCCAGCAGGGGAAGCCACCACAAGAGTGGGGCTAGCAAAAGAAACAGGGTCGCCGAGGGGTAACTGGGGGAACTGGTCTAGAGGAACTGGTCTAGAGGAACTGGGTCTAGAGAACAAGTCTAGAGGAACTGGTCTAGAGAACTGGGCTAGAGAACTGGTCTAGAGAACTGGTTTAGAGAACTGGCTTAGAGAACTGGTCTAGAGAACTGGTCTAGAGGAACTGAGGGGCAAGCAGGGTAGCAAAGGGGTAACCATGGTAGCACCGGGAAAGGGCTAGCAGAGGGAAGGTTGCTGCCAGGGCACTGACAGCTACAGGGCCTATGCTAGCTGTACTGCTACATCAACATAGAGGCTGCGCAAGCTGCCGGAGCCAGGCTAGCAGAGGGAAAGGGTAGCTGCCAGGGCACTGATAGCTACAGGGCCTATGCTAGCTGTACTGCTACATCAACATAGAGGCTGCGCTAGCTGCCGAGCTAGGCTAGCAGAGGGAAAGGGTAGCTGCCAAGGCACTGATAGCTACAGGGCCTATGCTAGCTGTACTGCTACATCTACATAGAGGCTGCGCTAGCTGCCGGAGCTAGGCTGGCAGACAGGGCTGGACCAGCATGAGAGAACAAGCTAGCTGGAAGGACAGTCCTAGCTGTGGGAATACTGACCTTGCTAGCTGAAGGGCAGTCCTAGCAGTGGGAGAAACTACACAAAAAAGTGGAGGCCATGCAGAGGGACCGGGTTAGCTGCTTGGGCCTGGCTAGCTACAGGGCCTATGCCAGCTGCAAGGCTGCATTAACATAGAGGCTGTGCTAACAGCCGGGGCCAAGCTAGCAGACCGGGGCCATGCAGAGGGAAACTGGGTTAGCTGCCAGGGCATGGCTAGCTACAGGGCCCATGCCAGCAGCAAGGGCTGCATAAACATAGAGGCTGTGCTAGCAGCCGGGGCAAGACTAGCAGACAGGGGCTCTGCTGAGGGACTGGGTTAGCCGCCAGGGCATGGCTAGCTACAGGGGGGTCAAACAGGGCAAAACGGGAAGCAAACAGGGGAGCTAACCGGGGAGACTAACAAGCTAAACAGGGAAGCTAAACTGGGCTAAACAGGGGAGTAACAGGCTAACAAGGGAGCTAAACAGGACTAACAAGGAAGCTAAACTGGGCTAACAGGGAAGCTAACAGGGCTAACAGGGGAGCTAGAGGGGACAAGAAAAAAAAAGGCAAACTCAACATACACAGTCTGTGCTGGCTGGGGTCGTAGACTTGGTGGGGTCGTACTGTTATGGTTTGTAACCGACCCCAATCGCACAACACAAGACAGGTATGATGGTTTGCCAAGAAACAGATATTTATTGAACAACAGGGAAAAACAGGGAAAAGGGCACTGTCCCTTTAAGGGAGAATCACAAATACAGGAATATAATATGAGGGGAAGGAAAGGTGCCCTTAAGAGGCGGGCAGGAAAAGGGAACACTATGGGAAGGTAAGGGAACGCCTAAGGGAAGGTTAAGGGAACGCCTTGGGACAGAGGAACTAGAGACTAGGTAACCAGGGACAAGGAGAACTAGGGAGAGAGGACTAGGGACTAGGAGAGCTAGGGATTGAGGACTAGGGACTAGGAGAACTAGGGATAGAGGACTAGGGACTAGGAGAACTTGGGATTGAGGACTAGGGACTAGGAGAACTAGGGATGGAGGACTAGGGACTAGGAGAACTAGGGATAGAGGACTAGGGACTAGGAGAACTAGGGATAGAGGACTAGGGACTAGGAGAACTAGGGATAGAGGACTAGGGACTAGGAGAACTAGGGATAGAGGACTAGGGACTGAGGCCCGCGGAGGCGGGCTGGGGTACAGGGAGAAACTGGGGACTGGTGGGAAAACATCTGGGCCGCTCTGCAGGACAGAGGAGAGAGTTAATGCACAAAAGGGAAAAAACAGAGCAGGTGCAGAACAGTCCAAATAACAAAGTGAACAAAGTAATAATATCTTCGTGTGACAAACACACAGGGGGAGATGTAAAGTCCAAAAATACTATTCTAAGTGAGAACCAAAAACAGAGGCATTACGCTGGGAGATGAAATGTCCAAACTAACTAACAGAGGCAATACGCTGGGAGATGAAATGTCCAAACTAACTAACAGAGGCAATACGCTGGGAGATGAAATGTCCAAACTAACTAACAGAGGCAATACGCTGGGAGAGTGACATCACAATCAAAACTCACCCAGGCGTATGCGTAAAGGTACAGGAACAGCAGCGGGAACGGGGGCAAGGGCACTACGCTGAGTGAGTGACATCACAATCAAAACTCACCCAGGCGTATGCGTAAAGGTACAGGGACAGCAACGGGGCGAGGGCATCGCCACCGGGTGGCTGGCTGTCCGAGCCGAGGGACAGAGTCCTGGAACAGTGGCGGTGGCGAGGATGTCGTCCACCGGGTAGCCGCTGTCGGAGCCGAGGAACCGAGTGGCGCGCCACACCTTGGTGTGCGCGTCGGAACAGAGAGACGCATCGGGGTGCGTCTGAACAGTGGCGGTGGCGAGGGCGTCGTCCACCGGGTAGCCGCTGTCGGAGCCGAGGAACTGAGTGGCGCGTCACACCTTGGTGTGCGCGTCGGAACAGAGGGACGCATCGGGGTGCGTCTGCGAGGAGGAGTGTGCCAAGCAGGAAGGTCTGGAAGATGCGCGTCGGCGCGCTGAGTACGGAGGAGCGTGCCAAGCTCGAAGGTCTGGAAGATGCGCGTCAGTGCGCTGGTACGGAGGAGCGTGCCAAGCTCGAAGGTCTGGAAGATGCGCGTCCGTGCGCTGGTACGGAGGAGCGTGCCAAGCTCGAGCGTCCTTGGAAGATGCGCGTTGCGCGCTGGTCTGGAGAGCGTGCCAAGCTCGAGGGTTCTTGGAAGATGCGCGTTGCGCGCTGGTCTGGAGAGCGTGCCAAGCTCGAGCGTCCTTGGAAGATGCGCGTTGCGCGCTGGTCTGGAGAGCGTGCCAAGCTCGAGGGTTCTTGGAAGATGCGCGTTGCGCGCTGGTCTGGAGAGCGTGCCAAGCTCGAGCGTCCTTGGAAGATGCGCGTTGCGCGCTGAGGACTGGAGAGCGTCTGCGCTGGTCTGGATGTGCGTCAGGACGAACAGCTGCGCGGGGGTCTGCAGTGGAACGCTGGGGTGCCTCCCGTGGAAGTACAGGGAGCGCAGACCAGTCTCCCCCACAGGCAACGGCGACAGCTGGCGAAGGCTGGAGCAAACATCTCGACGCCGGAGAATGGAACAGCATAGGCAGACAGAGGATCTCCCGAAAGAGTCTAGATGTTTAGAGAATATGACTCGGCAAGTATACAACACGACCCCACGCCAAAACGAGGGGAAGCGCCCTGGTATTTAAAGCCCACAGGGGGACTAATTAGCCTGCCACCACAGGTGCGAGAGATAATAGAATATCGAACAGGTGTGGCCACTAAGGGTAAGGAACGAGAGGGTGGGGGCTAGAGAGAGTGAGTGAGAAGGGAAAATAAACAGTATAGAAGGGAAATAAACAGTATAGGCTTAAAGAAACAGAGAAAAGGTAGTGAGCAGCGGGCAAAACCTCACAGTTTATTTACTTTGTGACACAATAGCCAAACAAATGCACTATAGCCATCAATATATTATGCCAAATGATTAGGGCCTATTACAAAAAAGAAATATATATATATATAACTGTATTTATCAATTAACAAGTCCTCCGAGTCTGAATGCAGTCAATGCTCGAGTCCGAGTCCAAGTCAGAGTCATCAGTGCTCAAGTCCAAGTCGAGTCACGAGTCCTGAAAATCAGTCCTGGACTTGAGTACTACAACACTGGCATCCAGTCCTTGTATCATTTAGTTTGGATCACACAGAAGGGACACTGATGACACTGAAAATCAATGTACATTTATTGTATATTTTGTGAACTTCATGATTAGCAATGCATAATAGTCCCCAGTAGATGGCAGTATTATCCTGCCTATATCCTATCCTATATAGATCATGTCACCTCCATGGACCACTATGCTTTGCTATCAATACATCCTGAGAAACTAAAAGAAAAGGTCAGAAGCAATTAGCCAGTGGTAATGAGAAGATATATTGCAACCGTCCTCCTTCCAAAATGTTGTTGACTTGTACAGTATATGCAAGCCGTACTGACATTATATTGAATATTGGATGTTTCAATACATTTGTTTCACCTAGAGAACTATGTTACATCACAGGCAATGTTGTCAAGAAGGAATGTTCCAGTGTTTTATTTTAGGTGCACATATAATTAACTTTTATGTAATCTTCACATAGTAAGATTTAACTTTAAGATAACTTTTTTTATCTTACTATGTGAAGATTGCATAAAGGTTAGCACCATGATAGAGAATGTCAGAGAAGCTCAGAGACGCCAACTGAACTGAACAATCTTCTCTACATCTTCAGAATATCATCTATAGAAGTACATTAACAGTATGGGGCTGCAATAGCCTAATTTAGATTTAGATTTTGATTGAAGTTTATTTCAAATATGCAACAACAACAACAACAACAAGTACAGATATAGCCTTTTTTATTTGTTTGGTCATTTACATATTTGAAAAGGAGTGGGAAGAAGCATACACTTATTTAATCCCACAAATTTTTACTCATCATCAGATCATAATATATTAACTTGACTAATTCATACTTTACTAACTGCTCGTTTTATTGTCAGACTTATATTGAAAAGATTTACTTAGTTAACATAATTTTTTAATAATACCTTATTATGACCAACTATGTCTGAGGGTCCCACAGGCCAAACTGGTGACAAAGGGTTTCCGGGCCTTTGCAGTGATGGCGCTGACACTGTGGAATAAGCTCCCTCTCAACATCAAGTCTGACAACACTGTACAGACATTCAAGGCCTTGCTTAACCCACCTTTTTGCTCTGGATGATCACTGAGCTACTTTGCTGTTGTGTTGTGTGTCTGAGGTGTACTTATGTTCTCTGTCTGTTCGTCTGCCTGGTACCCTTTCTCCATTGTCCTGTCCATTTATTCGTATTATTTTTTTTCCCCTGGCTGCGCCCCGGACCGATGTAACAATTGGCTGGGAGGCACATTATAAATGAAAATATCATATCATATCATATCATTAATATTTGACAAAACTGTAGGTTACCCTGTATAGTTTAATTCAATCCATCTATCTAATTGTAACTAAGAGATCTATTGAAATAATCCAATCGCTATATCACTATATTGTATATCAGTTTATATATTAACATACCGTTGTATTTGTTCGGTACCGTACGGATACACACTGAAACGGTTCGGTACGGATACGTGTACCTTTACACCCCTAATTAATACTGTGGCTGTATCAGGTGTGAGTGTACTGTACAGTCTATGTTATCTGCTCACCCCCTGCTATTATTCACCCAGAAATAAGAATATCCACAGTCAGTATGTCTGTTTGAATAAGGGTGTTTCTCTTGTATTCGTTTTTCAAGTGATTTGCACTGGGGCCACCTACTGTATGCTAGAAAATATAGGTATCCATCTCTATAGTAATGTATGGCAGTTTGGATAATAATGATCTACCACATGGAATATGAACATAAGAAAATCTAAATGTTTTATGTACCCCAGTTGCTATTGCATGTACATATTTGTGTTTTATTACACGTATATGTACGTGATCACTCAGCTATTAATAATAATAATAATTTAGGACCTGCTCCGAGGTCATCAATTGGCACACATGCGATGCATGCATGCAATTCGTATCTGCGATTAACCCATCCCGTCGTCCTTCCCCCCCAAGGGCAGCCAGGAGCAGACAGGCGTCAACGTGAGCCGCGCCAGGGGACCAATCCAAGTGCTCCTGTCCGTCTTCGTCAAGGACGCCACAGCGTTAGCGATCTTGTTGTTGTGCATGTTTTTCCATTGGGTTTATCTTATCGGGGGGGAAACCCTTGCGAGCACGGGGAGAACATGCAAACTCCACACAGAAAGGCCTGGGAGATACCCCACCTGGGTAACTGGCATCATGGAAACCTGGTCCCCAAGCGGGGATCGAACCCTGGACCTTCTTGCTGTGAGGCGACAGTGTTAACCACTACACCACAAGTTCTGTTAATTAGGGGTGACGCTTGGCATCACTCATGCACTCCCTCGCGTACGTGCACGCGCACTGAATAAATTCCACAAATGTACCTTTAATACCAGTATTAGTATGACCACACCCCTCATCAGCTTACCTTCATAAGCAGGTGTGTGGTCACCTGCTCTCCTCCTACCCAAGCTTTCACCACAAGGTGAGGTCAAGGGCTGCAGCGGCGTCGGATGCCAAGCGTCACCCCTAATTAACAGAACTTGGTTATAGTCATAACCTAACGTTCTGTATCATTAAGGGGTTCCGCTTGGCATCACTCATGCACAAAGGGAGGCCAAGCGGAGCCACTGGCCGACAAATACACCCCGCTTAAGGCCCCCCACAACCAACAGAACAGGGAGGGCCGAGCCCCCCCGACCCCCCCTAATGGTGGGCACCCCCCCTATTAGAGGTTTACCGGGAGGGCGACGGACCCGACCGTGCGAAGAGGCACTCAAGCAACTCAACGCACAGGGTGAGCAGACCGTGGCTTGACCCCACGACTACACACACGCACAACCCGCATGCCACCCGGGAACAAACGGAGGGAAACAACCTCGTTACTGCCCCCAGAATCACGGGGTCAAGGGCAAACCCAACCCCGTGGCAAGGCCGTAGCAGCGGAGCGCGAAGGAAGACCCAGACCCACCAAAGGGACTGGACCCCCTGGAACGGGGGCCCGGAGAAGTCCATGATGCCAGCATCAAGACCCCACCAGGTGGGCACGTAGTGCCCCGCCCCCCACATCGCCAGCGTATTCGGACAAAGGCCCCTCAGCCGAGCGGGCCCCGTCCTCCCCGATAGTACACTGCCTGGCACACTGACCCTGCAACAGGCAGTCAGCATGGCCGTAAGCACACAAAAAGGTTAACCAACGGAAGCAGGCAGCGCACCGAGGAAAAACAGGCAACAGGCTGTGAACCCTAGCCTGGAGACTGCGGACGAGACAGGCACAAGAAAGGACAGCTGAACACAGCCGTCCCGGCGGAAGGGGCGTATGCTGGCGTAGTTGCATGACCAAGGCTCCATCTAAAAAAAACCCACCCAGAGGGGTCGAGGCAGAGAAGGCTGACACGATTGGCAGACGTCATGAACATGCAGGGGCACCCTCAAACCGGTTAACCCGGGAGTTGACACCGCAGCAATACACCAGAGAACCAACCACCCAGGTGTTACCCCATGCGGTGGTTGGTCCCATAACCCCTCAGGAAAAAACCCCAAAACACACCTGCGCTGTCGCAGCCCGTGTTCCAGTTTCCAACAGGGTTATCCCGGGCCTACAGGTCAACGAAACATTACTTCGGACCAGGCCCGGTGATACGGGGAGCACAGGGTCCCCCGAGGAGGTCAAGACCACCCCAACAGGCCCCTCTTCGCCATGCGTAAGAGAAGAGCGTAAGAATGGAAAACCAGCCCCAGCACCGTACTTGGTATTCCCAGGAGGTCACCCAACCAAGTACTAACCAAGACCAACCTGTATGGCGGCCGAGATCCGACGAGATCGGACGCGTACAGGCTGGCACAGCCGTAAGCCATTACGACAGAGTAGAATACAATGTACCCAACAAGGGTTCCATAGCGCTCAACCCTGTGACACCCGGACCGACCTAGCATTTTTCCCCCTGAAAAAACCCAAGTCCCTCAGGGTACCAGAACAGCAGATCTGCATCCCCGGCGGACAACGGGTTCAACTGATCCGGACCAGCGCGACCAGAACCAGTCCCGTGCCCTAACCACGCCGACATGCCAACTCCAGGAGAAGGGGCAGATATGCGTGTTGATCTTAAACATAAAAAGAAGACGCCACTCAGACGTTCCGGTACGAACCGCGCCCGGCAGCCCACCCCCAGGGCGTGAGACCCTTCCACATATGTTCAGATCCATTCCATTATCATCCCCTGATATGAACGAGAACCCGTCGACAACCACACAGGGCGTCGGAAGAGGAAAAAACCCCATCCCGATTGCTTTATAAAAACGCTGTTTTAACCCCAAGCAATCAAGGCGCGCCAGTCAGTTACCTAATGTCCAACAGAACATCCTGAGTTAGCACTATGTGTGCGTTGGGCATATCCACATCAATAATAGGCTATTTAGACCATCTTATTGAATCCCCAAGACGCCCAGGGGAACGACAAGAGGGCGGGATGCAACCAACTCCATGAATGAATGAATGAAAACTTTAACCAACAGTTTGCAGAAAGAGTACAACATAGTACGGCTCAAAACACACAATCGGTAAGGGGAGGCAGACCTGAGAAAGACGTTAGTCTTGTTTCCATCAGGGGCCCCCATTTCCAATTCATCTAGACACATCCAACTCTTTATAATAATAAAGAAGAAGCATCACCCGTATGAACCCAACTGCACAGCTGGGAGTAAAAAACCCGTTTTCACATGATTTTACATCCAGTCACTCTTCTTTAATCAGAGAGTAAAGACTAGACCCTCCCAGAGAACCTTCCCACACGAGTGGTAGTCATGAGAAAGACATGCAAACTGTGAGTCACGTGACCAACTGACTCAAGTTTACATAAATCGAGCGCAGCAGACCCGTGAGCCCTACGCTCTAACTCGACACCTTAAGACACCGCAACTCATGGAAGGCGTCGCCATAGCAACACCGCTATGACGGGGGGAAATTCTGCTTTTTTGACTCCTCTCTGTAATAGGAGTTGGCAGGATAACCCTCCCCCCCCTGCCAAGACGTCTCACCGGCTCGGCCCTGACTGGCTCAGCAGAAGAGATAAAAATCCCCTAAACCAATCAAGTGGGAAGGAGGGGTTTATTCGACACCCCCTCACAAAAAACCCTTCGTTCCCTACACACAGAAAACAACCGTAGCCATTTTGAAAACCTCCGGTAGAATGCTAATGTATAGCGTAAGCTAATACAATGCCCGCTACCCACAAAATGTGAACAGGATTTACAACAAAAACAAGTCGCATGTGTGTGAATCCTACACCCGTTGACTATGTCGTACATAGCAAAAAACGCTGACCGAGAGTAACGGCTAGGCCGTGGAACGTGTGTGTACGAGTATTACTGCAACTAACAACACAGCATTGTGAGACACATAATATGTATATATTATATGTATATATTATACTTAGTTCAAGCAATGGAATAACACCAGTTTCTACCTGCATGTGGAGCGTCAAGCTAATAGAACCTATTACTGAGTGTATGTTGCAGACCTTGCTTAATCTCGTAACACAACACGACTCATCTCACAACGTAAAAGTGCAGATTCATATTTACACAACCCCACCATATGAATTGTTGAAGAAACACACAGTTTGTTCGGCCAAAACATAGTCCCCCTTATGTCGGGGAACTTCTTTATTATCATAATGTTTTAAGGCACAAAATCATAGAGGGGCCGGGGAGGGTGTAAAGGAGAGGGGACACAGAGGGGAAAAGTCACTCTCAGCGGCGTCTGCCACCTCGCGCCGCTCGAGTCTTGCCACCCCGAGGAGCCCCGGAGGGACGGTAGGTTACTGTCTGCTGGTCACGACGTTCCCTACCGTCTCCTCCGGTCGTGGATGGGCCGGCGGTAGCAGAAGCGCCGTCTCTTCTCCTGGCCTTCTTGGAGGGGCCAGCAGCGGCGGCGGAGGCAGTGGTAGGGGCGACGGAGACAGCTCGACGTCGCGGAAGCCTTCTGACTCCACCGGCAAGGACGGGAGGCGGAAAATGGGGTTGGAGGATGGATCTCTCCTCTGCCATCTCTCTGCATGTTGAGGTCATCAACCGCAGGGCCTTCCTGAACAGACCAGCGTCGGAGAGGGCAGCCGTCAGAAGAGGGGCTCTCTTCCGTTCCGGCACACAGGCCTGCTCCAGCCAAAGATGACGCTGGCCCAGGGTAGCCAGGGCGCGCACTTTCCCCATGGCTATGGCCAGCACCTGGGAAAGGTGCAGGACAGCTCCTGCCGCCTGGGTGATCTGATCACATTTTACCTCGTTCAGATCCGTGCCGCCCGTCATAATCCCCGATACAAATCTAGCCAGGTGGGCGATGTTAGACGACGCAGCCAGCGATTGTGTACCAGCGATGAATGACTGGTCACCCCAATATGCCAATCGCCTAGCCGATTTCCCCCGGAGGACCGGCTTGCATAAGGGTTCCCACACCATATCCGGACAGAGAAGAGCGGCCATCGGACTGTCAAGCCGAGGCACGCCCTCCCCCATACCTTTGACTAACCCCGACACCCGCGTAACTGGTACGTAGGCGGGGGTTAGTCCCATGATGTTGGCAACCGCCTGACCCTGACGAACATAGGCCCCCATTGATGGGAAAAATGGGTAGACAACATCCACCCCTCTCACTGGGCGACGCTGCCAGCGATGACCTATGAGATCATCAGGGACAGGTGCAGGCAATGGCAGCGGCAGCGGCACGCCGTTTGCGGCGGCGGCTACCGCCATGAGCTCGGGAAACAAAGCCTGCAGTTCCCCCTGCGGACCTTCCTCCACCGAACCCGCATCCCTCACATGCAGCAGGCTGCAACTGGTCAAGGAGCCACAGTCTGATGTGGCCGACAGTAGGGCATCCTGCTGATGAAGCCAAGGTGGTTCCTCGACATCCTCGAACAGGGAACCCCATGGAGCCATTTCTCCCCCCTCCGGTGTTTCCTGGATAGGAGGGATACTCTCCTCCACGGGACCATCATACAAGAATCCGTCCGCCTCTTCCATGAAGTCCTCAGTTTCCATCGGAAATCCAGAGCCGGACGCATCCTCGCTGGTCTCCAGCAGTTCCCCAAACCCAGGCCGTTCGCGCCTGCATGCTACCATCTTGCGACGTGAACGGGCAGACGCGAAAAGTTTGCGTCGCAAATCCTCCGGCTCCAAAACAACCGACCGTTCACCAACGGACGATTCCCTGGAACCAGAGGAACCAGAGTCGAGATCAGGCCATCGCCGGAGCGACGGCACCGACTCCTCGGCTCTTCGGAGAGGCAAACTATCCATCGGCTGTCTCCTGGGCTGGGTCGGCAACCACGAAAGTGGCAACAGCCCAGCACCAGAACGCACGACGGAGGCGGGAATGGAGAACCGCTGGTGAAGAGTAGGTCTAGCGGGTCTACTCTCCGCAGAATACATTATGACCCAAACTTTTTCTTTACAACAGATATGAGAGAAGAAAAAATTAAGCACAATGTAGACTTGTCACAACTCTTTTCAACTAATCAACACGTCAAGTGGGGTACTACCGAGGCACTTCCTTGTGGTGAAAGCGAGAAGGAGGAGAGCAGGTGACCACACACCTGCTTATGAAGGTAAGCTGATGAGGGGTGTGGTCAGACTAATACTGGTATTAAAGGTACATTTGTGGAATTTATTCAGTGCGCGTGCACGTACGCGAGGGAGTGCATGAGTGATGCCAAGCGGAACCCCTTAATGATACAGAACTCCATTTCCGCCTGTCTTTTAGCAATAAACAAATGGATGACAAACAACTTCCTAAAATTAAATGAGGGCAAAACTGAAATCCTACTAGTCGGTCCTATAACAAAAAGAGAAATGTTACAGAGCAATATGGGGCAACTTACTCTTTGGATCAAACCCGAAGCAAGTATTGGTGTTATAATAGACTCAGACCTAAGCTTTAAATCACACATCAACAAGGTGACAAAAACATCATTTTTCCACCTTAGAAACATAGCTAAGGTACGGCCGTTTATAAATCAAAAAGACGCTGAAAAACTGATCCATGCCTTTATCTCAAGCCGACTTGACTACTGTAATGCACTCCTCACTGGCATCCCAGAAAAACCCACAGAACGACTCCAACTCATTCAAAACTCGGCAGCTAGGCTACTAACTAGTACCAAGAGGAGAGACCACATCAGCTAACCTACACTGGCTTCCGGTAACATTTAGAATTGATTTCAAGGTCCTCCTCAAAGCACTAAATGGAACAGGACCAAGCTACATTGCAAATTCTCTAGTCAACTATGTGCCTCCTAGAACATTGCGATCATCTACTACTGGTCCATTGAAGGTTCCAAGCCACAGTCTAAGGAAAATCGGGGATGCAGCCTTTGCAAACTATGCACAAAAGTTATGGAACACACTACCTATGGACATTAGGGAAGCTAGATCTCTTAATATTTAAAAAGAAATAAGCTAAAAACGTACCTCTTTACCATAGCCTTCTAATACACTCCGCTGTTGATTGTACTGTAGCACTATTTTACTCTGTCCATTCTATTGCATAATTTTACTATCTATTCTATTCTACTATTTTATTGCACTGTATTATTTTACTCTGTCTATTGCTTTTTATTACAGGTTCAAAACTGTCAGGTATTAAACTGTGTGGGTATCAAACAAGAGACTGTCAGGCTTTAAAACTGTGTAGGACCCAGGCCTAGAACTGCACCCTGAGAGAGGGAACTGCGCCCTGAGAGGGAGGTTTGCCCTGGGTGGGAGGTTCAAAGGGTGAAAGTGGGTATAAAACAGAAGGGAAGACTGTCAAGTTTTAAACTGTGGATACCAAACAGAGAAGGTAAAGACGACTTTGAACTGTTGAACAGTAATCCAGAACTATTTTATTGCACTGTAATATATATATATATATATTGTTGTGAAGGATCAGATTAAACCGAATATATATATTTATTTATGGATATATATTGAATAGTATTTGTATATCGTTTGATATCCCTTGTATATTCCTTGTACATATACACGGAATATCCCTTTAGTCTACTATAGCCCATAATAGTTCATTCTCTTATTGGACAAGGAACTGGCGCCAGGAGACAAGCCCCTTGGAGCCAAGTTCAATGGTACCGACAAGACATGTCTCGACTAGCCCCGGCTCTGCGCAGGAATACGGCTACCGAAAGGAGAGTGGCACTATTTGTTCACCGTGCATATAAATATGGCGCAAGTAAATGTAGAAGTCCTCTTATCCCTTAGTCCTTTACCCTTCTACCCAACTAAGTAACAGAACGTGAAGCCTCACCCCACGATACCGCGTGCGGTGAAGTATGGCCTGTTTGGCCTTAGAATAGCATTGAGACCGTGTGCGAATTAATAGCTGAATTGTCAGAGTTTGGCACCGTATTTCTATTAAGTAATAATAGTCTATTATGTATGGTGCATCGTGCGGTTAGAGTTCTAAAGTGAGCAGCATCCCCATCGCTTCCTCGTGTTATCTAGAGTCTTAACCAGGCTGGGCAGACCACACGTGGTGCTTTCATCCGAGGAGTTCTAGGCGAGGACCGAGTGGACCTGTACATTGGATTACCTACCCGACGACTGCTGAGCCCTATGCGGCATGGAATATATATTTGCTTTGGTACTTGGATTTGTGGAGCGGATAATCGCCAACACCGGTGAGTGTTGGATTTACCCCGAGAAGAGTCAAGGTGAGACGGCGCTCAGACCAGACTGAGGTTGCCTCGCTTCTTCTTCATTGTGGAGCTACAGCTACAGCCTACAAGAGAGCCAAGGTGTATTCATCTGTGGATCAAGATTCTACTGCACTGTCTTCTGTACTTGAAGTCTCCCTAGACATCGTTGACCAGACGGGATACTGCCGACGGCTCTCCTACCCCCCCTACCGGCTTACAACCGGGAGGACCCCTACAGTATATCCAGCTATAATCATTAAGTGTGCCATCGTTATAATTCCCTAAGAGCCAGGTTGTATACTTGCTTCCTGCGTAACCAGAGATTGGACATTCAGTGTTGATTTGCCTACGAGTACTCATTTGCCTTACAAGTGCATTCAAATCATAAATGTAATAGTAACTATTATATGTACCTTTTGCTATATATTAAATATTTGATTATTACCTTTGTGTGGACCTGATTTCATGGTGGGAAAGTGTTCATCATATTTAGATATCGTGTACTGTATGGCCAGTAGTTAAAGTACATAAAGCGGTAGTGGTTTAATGATACCATACTTATCAATACAGTCAGGGAATTGTACCCCTCAGTTACAATTGGTCCTTCGAGCCGGATGGTAATTAGTGTAATATTAATATAGTGGTATTAATATTGAAATGGCCTATGATGAACACTCCACGAAACGGTCCTCCTAAAGTAGAACGCCTGCAGCGTAGACGACAGCCACCTCAGTACTTACAGGATTACGCTGCCAGTATACTACCTAGTCTTCTACAAACGGTAAACGCGGTAAAAGTAGAAAGTAAAATTATGTCCGACCCTATCAACCAGGATACCCCGACCACAGAGGCCCTAGTGAGTTCTAATGTAACTGACCAAGCTCACGGTGGGGACCAGGAGGGAACTGACACGACTTTACCCCCCGCCAAGACCGAAGAAGTAGTCCCCCAAGAGCTCCGGGAGGAAGACAACCCTCCAGAGATGGAACTCTGCACGGAAGATGAGGAGAGCGCCGAGGAGATAGAACTCCAGGACTCCCCGCAGGGGAACGCATCCCCAACGGGTACTGCCAGGAGCGGCTCACCTCAACAAGCGTCTTCCCCCAGCGAAGCGGAGAGGATGCTGGCACAGGCGTTCTTCGCCAACCTAGCAGCCTCTACGGAGCGCGATCGACTCCAAGCACAGACGCTTAGCGAGCGTGAACAACTCCAAGCACAGATGCTTAGCGAGCGCGAACATTCTACCATTGAAAGAGAACGCCTCCAAGCGCAGCAACGGAGCGAAGAAGAGCGCATACGTCTGGAGCTGAGACGCCTTCAGACGGAAGAGAATATGGCAAGAGACCGGGCCGACACCCAGCGTGCCGCTGCCGGTGCCCAAAGAGAAGCAGATCTCACCAAGCGCGAAGCCGAGCGCGACAGACTACAAGGTGAGCGCGACAGACTACAAGCCGAGCGCGACAGACTACAAGCGCAGCTAATGGAGCAGCTGATCACCAGGGCAACACCCCCTCCCTCCACAAGGGGTTCCAGGGCCTCGTCAAGACACGGGTCAAGGGCACCCTCCCCTAACCGATTAAGCGACCCTGAGCCCGACCGCCAGAGAGAGCCCACACCCCCCTCCGAACTCCTTCCCCGACCGGTCCAAGTGAGACCCAGCTACAAGGAAGGAACAGCGGACACCGCGGAGAGGCTAAATAGACGACTACAGGATCTAGAAGACCTGGCAGAGGAAGAAGAGGGAGAAGAGGAGAGTCAAGCCCGACAGCAGCACATTACTCCACAGGACCAGGAGGTCCAGTACAGTCCAGGCTATACCCCCGCGGCTCTGCGCTACAGACCCCCGAATCGATTCACGGGTGAGCACGACGCACGACCAGTCCCGAAGAATAGCACCTGGACCAGCGGGCCATGGTACCCTGCCAGTACCAGCCCACCGAGAGGCGTAAGAGGAGACTCGCCCAGGAGGCCTCTCTTCCAACGCTCACCGATGTGCCAGCCATCCACGGCGTCATACATTGGCACACCGACGTTTCCAGACTTCACCCATGAGAACCGAGCACAGTACACGGAGCTACGGATGTGCTTAGAGACAATGATGGTGGATGTAGCTGATGAACGCCAGAAGTATGCCATCCTATTGAAGCACCTGAAAGTGCCCAGAGCGCACAACATAGCGCTGGCCTATGCCACCTCTACTACCCCATACACCGCGGCTCTAGCAGCACTAGACCAAAGATATGGACGTATATGGGATTACGTAATACAAGAGATAAGGCATATTGACCGCCTACCCCCAGCAACAGACAATCGCTCACTAGACGACCTGTCTATCAAAGTACAATCCCTGGTAGGGATGCTGGGGGCGCAACGAGAAAAGGGTATGCACGAACTATACGCAAACTCGAACGTCGAGAGGATTTTAGAGAAGCTGCCGCCCGCCCGACAGGAGCGCTTCAGGCGGCAAAGAGACCACCGTGATCCTAACGGTCCCGAGCCATCCCTCCTAGACCTAGCCGACTTCCTGGCGAGAGAAGTCAGCAGCCTACGGCTGGATACGTTCGTGCGGAGCACACCAAGCTCCAGAGAGGGACCTAGGAGAGCAAACGATGGCCGAAGATCGGTGACTGTCATGCACCAATCAGAATCAGTACCGAGCAGCAAGAACCACAGTACCCCCTCGATGAAAGAGAAGTGGAAGATGGTGTGCCCGTACTGCGAGAAGGAACACTGGTTGTCACAATGTGACCAGTTCAAGAAGATGACCGCTGAAGAAGTGAGTCACTGGATAAAGTCCAACAGGCGCTGTTACCGATGTGCGCGCAGTCACATGGCAGCCGAGTGCCGCCTCAAGAAGAGGTGTAGTCGGTGTGACGGAGCCCACCTAGATGTCCTACACGACAGTAACAGAAGAAAGCCTGCACCATCCAGCAGCACAAAGGCAAGTGTTATGTACATTGACCCCGCTAGCAGCAGCGGCGCCCAGGTGCTCTTAAAGGTGGTCCGCGTAACACTGAGTTACCAAGATAAGGTCATGGACACTTACGCCGTCCTTGACGACGGGTCAGAGAAGACCCTTCTCCTCGCGTCCGCTGCGGCCCAGCTGGGGCTGCGGGGGAGCGAGAACCAGATGACGATTCGGACAATAAGAAGAGATCTAAAGACGATAAAGGGCGAGAATGTCTCCTTCACTATCGCAGCCAGCGGGCAGCCCGAGAGACGGTATAGGATTACTAATGCTTTCACCAGCCAAGAAATAGGACTATCGCAGTACACCTACCCCATCGCCAAGCTGATGGATAAATATGTGCACCTGCGTCAACTCCCTATCCCGCTCATAGACGGTGCCACCCCGACCCTGCTGATAGGCTCCGACCATGCAGACCTCATAGTCCCGATAGACCGGGTCCATACAGGACCCAGAGGTTGTCCTGCAGCAGTCGAGACCCGCCTAGGATGGACATTACAAGGCCCCCTCGCCAAGTCTCTTAACCGAACAGCAGCCACTAGCTGCCTCCACTCCAGAGCGACAGAAGGAGACACCACACTCCTGCAGCATGTCGAGAGGCTATGGACACTAGAGACAATGCCCTTTAAGAACGAAAAGAAAGACATTCGTTCTAAGGAAGATATTTACGCTATAGCCCTCCTCGAGCACGGGACAAAGAGAGTCAACGTCAACGGAGTGATGAGATACGCAACTCCAATCCTGAGGCGAGAGGGAATGCCCACCTTTCACGCCTCCCTGATCAAAGGCGGCTTTGATCTCAGGCAGTGGGCCAGCAGCGACCCGCAAGTACTGCGCAGCCTCTCCCCCGAGGACAAGGCAGCGAGCAGCGACACCTGGATGGCGACCATCCCAGGAAAAGCCCAAGAAATGACACTAGGACTAGTCTGGCGCTTCAAAACAGACTCGCTCCATTATAGACACAAACCCCTGACCAAGGAGCAGGGAAGGTCGACGGCAATACCGACCACCAGACGGAGTGTATACAGAACACTCGCCAGACAATATGACCCGTTGGGATGTATTCTACCTTACACCACCAGGGCAAAGATGATTGTAAGAGCGCTATGGGACAAGGACCAGGGCTGGGACGATCCCATACCCGAACACCTTGCATCCACATGGAGAGAGTGGGAGACGGAACTCCGCTCACTCCCAGGTGTTAATATACGCCGCAGCTACTTCCCACCCACAGTGAGGCCAGAGACATGCAAGATCGACCTGCACGTATTCAGCGACGCCTCCGAAGTAGCCTACGGTTCGGTGGCCTACTTGCGTGCCCGAGAGGAGGGAGGAGAAATACATACTGCTTTCATCCTGGCTCGCTCAAGAATAGCCCCACGAAAGCAACAATCTATCCCGCGTCTAGAGCTCTGCGCAGCCCTAGCAGGAGCGCAGCTCGCCACGTTAATCCAACGTGAACTCACCATCCCGGTGCAAAGAACAATCTTGTGGTCAGACTCCATGACCGTACTCACATGGATCCGGTCTGATTCGTGCAGATACAAGGTCTTCGTGGGAGTCAGAGTCACCGAGATTCAAGAGTTAACAGAAGTAGCGAGCTGGAGGTATGTGGACACCAAACACAACCCAGCTGACGTCATCACCCGGGGAATGTCCCTGGATGACCTCACCCGTCACAACCTCTACAGTGACGGACCAGAGTTTCTCAAGCTCCCCGAAGAAGAGTGGCCTACACCCACCCCACGGGAGGCGAGTAAAGAGGAGGCAGAGAACAAGAAACCTATGTTCTGTGGGTTGACACACACACTCGTCCCCACAGACCCCGATCTAGACGATTGCCTCACCCTACAGAGTGCGCAGCTAAAGACATTTCTGTGGCACCACCCAGAGGTTCAGCCCACAACTGACATTTCAGCAGCTGACTACGAAGAAGCAGAACTTCTTCTACTACAACGAGCCCAGAGAGACTCGTTCCCCGATGAGCTAGCCTGTCTACAGGGAGCAAAGCCCGTCCCATCAGACAGCAGACTGCTCCACCTAGCCCCCGAGAGCGACGCCCATAATCTCATCAGAGTGGGTGGTCGTCTGCGGAGAGCCCCAGACTTACCGGATGACGTCAAGTACCCGATAGTCTTGAACAGCCGACACAAGGTCACAGAGCTGATTATAAATAAATACGACGAGGATGTGCACCACGCAGGGGCAGAGAGAGTCTTCGCGGAGATCAGACGTCGTTATTGGATACTGCAAGGGAGAGAAGCAGTGCGGCGCTTCCAGCGAACCTGTCTAGACTGTCGTAAGTGGCGAGCCCAGCCCAGTATACCCCGGATGGCTGACCTACCTCCCTGTCGCCTCCGACTCGGCGACAAGCCTTTTCACTCCACCGGTATGGACTGTTTCGGCCCGCTGTATATAAAGAGAGGAAGAGGAACCGAGAAGCGGTGGGGTATTGTATTCAAATGCATGACCACCAGAGCGATACATATCGAACTCCTCCCAACCATGAGCACAGACTCATTCCTTATGGCCTTCCGAAGATTCACATCACGGAAAGGAAAACCGTCTACATTGTTGTCTGATCACGGGACAAACTTCAAAGGCGGAGAAAGAGAGCTGAGAGAGAGCTTCCAAGCTATGGGCCCAGAACTTAAGACCCACCTCGCTCCATCCCAGATTGACTTTCAGTTTAATCCCCCGAACGCACCTCACTTCGGTGGAACCTGGGAACGAGAAGTACGTTCCATAAAGACAGCCCTGTACGCCGTGCTTGGGGCCCAGACCGTGGCGGAAGAAGTCCTAATGACAGTCCTCACGGAGATCGAGGGAGTATTGAACTCAAAGCCCCTCGGTTACGTCTCAAGTGATGTAGCAGATGTCGACCCAGTCACCCCCAACACACTCTTGATGGCGCGGCTGGACCCCGCGCTACCCCAGACAATGTACAGGCCTGAAGAAGCGAACGGCCGAAGAATGTGGAGGTACAGTCAAGGACTGGCTGACAAGTTTTGGAACAGCTTCCTACTCCACTACCTACCGTCTCTACAGACCCGCCAGAAATGGGTAAAAGAGAGAGACAATTTGACAGAAGGAACAGTCGTCATGATTATCGACCAGTCACTACCCCGAGCTATGTGGCCGGCTGGCCGCGTAAGCAAAGTGATCACCGGTGCCGATGGAAAGGTCCGAGCAGCTGAAGTGCTCGTCCAAGGGCGGACCTACACCCGACCCGTGGCGAGGCTAATAGAACTGCCAAGGCTCCCCGATACTATCGATGACGACCATGACCCTATGACTTTGTGAGTTGACTGACCCTCACAGCGGACATTGAGTAGTGGACAGTGCGGTTAATCTGTCTCTGCTTAGCTAATTAGGTGGGACTAATTAGGGGGCGGCTGTTGTGAAGGATCAGATTAAACCGAATATATATATTTATTTATGGATATATATTGAATAGTATTTGTATATCGTTTGATATCCCTTGTATATTCCTTGTACATATACACGGAATATCCCTTTAGTCTACTATAGCCCATAATAGTTCATTCTCTTATTGGACAAGGAACTGGCGCCAGGAGACAAGCCCCTTGGAGCCAAGTTCAATGGTACCGACGAGACATGTCTCGACTAGCCCCGGCTCTGCGCAGGAATACGGCTACCGAAAGGAGAGTGGCACTATTTGTTCACTGTGCATATAAATATGGCGCAAGTAAATGTAGAAGTCCTCTTATCCCTTAGTCCTTTACCCTTCTACCCAACTAAGTAACAGAACGTGAAGCCTCACCCCACGATACCGCGTGCGGTGAAGTATGGCCTGTTTGGCCTTAGAATAGCATTGAGACCTTGTGCGAATTAATAGCTGAATTGTCAGAGTTTGGCACCGTATTTCTATTAAGTAATAATAGTCTATTATGTATGGTGCATCGTGCGGTTAGAATTCTAAAGTGAGCAGCATCCCCATCGCTTCCTCGTGTTATCTAGAGTCTTAACCAGGCTGGGCAGACCACACGTGGTGCTTTCATCCGAGGAGTTCTAGGCGAGGACCGAGTGGACCTGTACATTGGATTACCTACCCGACGACTGCTGAGCCCTATGCGGCATGGAATATATATTTGCTTTGGTACTTGGATTTGTGGAGCGGATAATCGCCAACACCGGTGAGTGTTGGATTTACCCCGAGAAGAGTCAAGGTGAGACGGCGCTCAGACCAGACTGAGGTCGCCTCGCTTCTTCTTCATTGTGGAGCTACAGCTACAGCCTACAAGAGAGCCAAGGTGTATTCATATGTGGATCAAGATTCTACTGCACTGTCTTCTGTACTTGAAGTCTCCCTAGACATCGTTGACCAGACGGGATACTGCCGACGGCTCTCCTACCCCCCCTACCGACTTACAACCGGGAGGACCCCTACAGTATATCCAGCTATAATCATTAAGTGTGCCATCGTTATAATTCCCTAAGAGCCAGGTTGTATACTTGCTTCCTGCGTAACCAGAGATTGGACATTCAGTGTTGATTTGCCTACGAGTACTCATTTGCCTTACAAGTGCATTCAAATCATAAATGTAATAGTAACTATTATATGTACCTTTTGCTATATATTAAATATTTGATTATTACCTTTGTGTGGACCTGATTTCATGGTGGGAAAGTGTTCATCATATTTAGATATCGTGTACTGTATGGCCAGTAGTTAAAGTACATAAAGCGGTAGTGGTTTAATGATACCATACTTATCAATACAGTCAGGGAATTGTACCCCTCAGTTACATATATATTTCTATTCAGATTCAGATTCAGATTACTTTATTCGCCATTTTATACAGGTACAAAATGGAACGTGATTTGACATTACAGTGCATACTTTTTTCACAGTTAAGAACAATACAACAGTAAATAAGTAATTTTAAGTAAAGTGCAAGACAGGACAGAACAGTGAGACAACAATAAGACTGTGAAAATGCGGTGGTTGGGGACATGGATACAGTGCAACACAAAGTTCAAGTCCAGAAGTCCAGCCCTAGCAGCTCGCCATCGAGGGGGGGGGGGGCAGGGGGACACCTGACTCGTTTACCAGGCGAGCTGCTGAGGGGAAGAAACTCAGTCTGTGGCGGGACTTTAGTGTCTTGGGCAGCCGTAGCCGCCTGCCGTGGGGGAGCATGTTGAAGAGGTTGTAACCCGGGTGGGCGGGGTCTGCCATGATCTTCCTCGCCCTCCTCAAAGCCCTGGTGGAGTGTAGGGACTCGAGGGAGGGAAGGGGGCAGCCGATCACCCTCTATTCTATTCTACAATTGTATTACACTGCACTATTGCACTATTTTACTCTGTCTATTTTATCTTACTCTTTTTATTATTGTCTATTTAAAACGGAATCAAACCATAAACAAGGTGGCCTGTTGGGATGTTAGATCCTAATGTGGAAAACTGTGATTTTATGTCTGCACTTTATGTGGTCATTTTATGCCTGTCTTTTTTCTGTTGTGAAGCACTTTGAGCTGCAGTTTCTGTATGAAAGGTGCTATACAAATATTATTATTATTATTATTATTATTATTATTATTATTATTATTATTATTATTATTATTATTATTATTATTATTATTATTATTATTATTATTATTATTATCTTAATTAATATTATAAATAATATCAATCCAATCATCCACTGTAGGAGTTTCTGTTCTTAACCACTTTCTGTAATGGCTTTCCAGCACTTAGAATCTGAAATACATATCTATCTACCCTGTTAATATTTTCGTTGTAGAAATTATATAATGTTGTTATCTTGTGTTAATTAGAAGAAAGGAGACTGAGAACAATTTAATTGTCCTTGAATGTGTTCTTCACACTCCTGAACTACAGACGCCTGGGACGAATCAGTTGAGAGTGTTTGTGAAAGCAAAATAAAAACACTATTAAAAAAAGAAATCAATAGAATTCATCATGCCCAACAGAAAGTAATATCCTAATTTGCCCTCAACCGTGACATCCGTGATCCCAAAATCAAATCAAATCAACAACTGGTTGTTTTGTTCAAACCCAAACCGAAAAAAGTTTAATATAAAAATGTATTATGTTGTAATAACTGGAATGTGTGTTTGTCTCTGTCCAATAAACATAATGTTTAAAGAAAGAGAAAGAAATCCAAATAAATGTCCACAGTACAGGAATATATTATTACACTTGGTTGTGTATTTTATGCTGAGGGAGGAAACCCATGTACTATGCTACTATGCATATACTACTACCTGTTATCATATAGCCTATCACTGTATGCCTATACTACTACCTACAGTACTATGCTAATATGTCTATACTGCTACAGTATGCACATGTGTAGTGTAGCACTGGGGCGACAGTGGCTCGGGAGGTAGAGCAGTTGTCTGGCAATCCGGAGGTTCCCGGTTCGATTCCCATTTCTACCAGGCAGCGTGTCGATGTGTCCTTGAGCAAGATACTTAACCCCTAATTGCTCCCGATGAGCAGGTTGGCACCTTAAAATGCAGCCATTTACTCAATCTCGGCATTGCTAGACGAACAATACCACTGACCCTTAGCTGCCAGAGGTGTACCCATCCTGCTGACTTGTTGTACTCAATTTGTAAGTTGCTTGGGATAAAAGCGTCAGTAAATGACCTAATATAAATGTAAAATGTAAATATCAAGTTCAAGTTCAAGTTCTTTAATAGTTGTCATACAGAAGTACAGAATACTTTCATACAAAATGCTTCTTACTGTTACGCTCCAGAGACTGTGCTAGACAAGATAGTATCAAATAACATAATATAGCATGTAATTTAGAAGAAGAAAAATGAGGTCACAGTGTTCGGTATAGACATATGTACAATGTTCTGAGTTACCATATAATATACAATACTATGCAGTGTACTAATGTACAGTACTATCTAGTGCAAAGCAGAAATGGGATGAGGTACAATTTTAGGTACAATTTACAGTAAGGTGTACGAGTTGTAGTGCAATCCTTCATCAATAAATATAAAGTGTGGGGAGTGGGTGCTACAGTGTGTTTGTTTAAAGTGGGTGTGTGCTATAAAGTGTGTGGAGTGGGTGCTACAGTGTGTTTGTTTAAAGTGAGTGTGTGCGTGTGGATGTGTGTGCTATGTGCGTTTGGTGGTTGTTGTTGTGTAGTGTTCGTTCATTGTTCGTTTAGCAGCCTGATGGTACATTTAAGGTTTATTCATGTATCTACCCGGCTCAGTGGCCTCGTGGGTAGAGTGTCCGCCCTGAGTTCGGGAGGCATGGGAGTTCAAGCCCCGGCCTAGTCATACCAAATACTATTTAAAAATGGTACCCATAGCCTCCCTGCTTGACACTCAGCATTAAGGGTTGGTTTGGGGGGAAGTCCTTGCGACATACTAGCGTCATGTCCAAGGGGTGTACTTGTACATCAAGCTGTCTCACGCTACGGAAACAGGAGATAGGCTCCTGCCCCATGTGCCGTTACGGCTCGAGAACCATCGGTTCTCAAAGGCAAACTTCATGTATTTATTTATCTCCACACTTATTTATTTTATTTATTACTTAATTATGTATACAGGCACATCACTTTCAATGTGAAATAAGAGCAATCTCCTTTGCTAAAGTCCACAACATTTTTAGACTCATTAAAAAACTCGACATCCCACTAAGTTCAGGGTGGTTCTGTCTGTAGCCAGTGCTGTTGTCATGTGACCACTATGGAGGGGAGATGATGGACTCAACAAGAGCCCCCATGCATTTGTTGATATCACTATATGGGTATAAATAAATCTCAACTTCCTGTCCCATAGTGATATCAACAAATTAATGGGGGCTCTTGTTGAGTCCATCATCTCCCCTCCATAGCGGTCACATGACAACAGCACTGGCTGTCTACAGACAGTAACAGGATATGGTCGTACTTTATGCTTGCACCAAGCCGTAGTAGGACTTATGACTCCAGTTTGTTGGTCATGTTTGATGAGTGCAGAGCTCAGTCCCCTGGTTTGGTGGGCAAACAATCCATAGATCCTGAGGGAGAAAAACAAAAACACTCATATCAGTCAACAATAATTAGCCATACAGTATGATATTAAAAGTTACTCCTCAAGTGTCTGCATGATTTAAAGAGTGTGTAAATATTGGTTAGGTCAGTTGTGTATTGGTTAGATCAGTGGTCAGTGGTGTTGGTTAGGTCAGTGGTCAGTGATGTGTTGATTAGATCAGTGGTCAGTGGTGTTGGTTAGATCAGTGGTCAGTGGTGTTGGTTAGATCAGTGGTCAGTGGTGTTGGTTAGATCAGTGGTCAGTGGTGTTGGTTAGATCAGTGGTCAGTGGTGTTGGTTAGATCAGTGGTCAGTGGTGTTGGTTAGATCAGTGGTCAGTGGTGTTGGTTAGATCAGTGGTCAGTGGTGTTGGTTAGATCAGTGGTCAGTGGTGTTGGTTAGATCAGTGGTTAGTGGTGTATTGGTTTGGTCAGTGGTCAGTGATGTTGGTTAGATCAGTGGTCAGTGGTGTTGGTTAGATCAGTGGTTAGTGGTGTATTGGTTAGATCAGTGGTTAGTGGTGTATTGGTTAGGTCAGTGGTCAGTGGTGTTGGTTAGGTCAGTGGGTAACACTTTCGAAAAAACTATTCCTTATAAATATTCACAGACTGCTATTAATGAGTTATTAATGACTTGTTAAATGTTTGTTAATGATTTAAAACAATGCCTAAATCATTAACAGACATTTAACAAGTCATTAATAACTCATTAACTAACAGTTTGTGAATGATCTAATAACTATTTAAAAGTGTCACCAGCCACAGTGGTGTAGTGTAGTAGATCAGTGGTGTTGGTGAGCGTAGTGGCATCAACGGTCCAGGAGATGGAGACAGATAACAGCAATCAGAAACTGTAGTTTGCTCTCTGCATTTTTTATATCAGATACTGTAAGTAACTCCAAACACAATATAAGGACAAATATAAACACATGTGTTGTCTCACCACCCAAAAATTACAAATAGCCATGGAAACACATTTCTGTTCTCTAGCCGACTATCCCATAATAATCTATCTATCTATCTATCTATCTATCTATCTATCTATCTATCTATCTATCTATCTATCTATCTATCTAAAGTTTGGCATGGTGCCACACATCCTGAGGGTCTTCTACAGAGGCACCATGGAGGGTATACTGACGGAATGCACCACTGCATGGTTTGGAAACACCAACCAGAACGACCACCGAGCACTGGAGAGAGTATTGCAAACGGCTGAAAAGATCAGCAGATGCAAACTACCCACCATAGACAGTTTATTCACTGAGTGGTGCGTTAGCAAGGCACACAGGATCCTGAAAGATCCCAGACACCCAAACCACAAACTGATTGAGCTCGTGCCGTCTGGCAGACGGTACGGCAGTCTCAGGTCCACATCCAAAAGAACACTGAACAGCTACTTCCACCCGGCAAACAGACTACTGACGGTCAGACTTTCACATGAGCGGACACGCAAAAGCACCTTAAGTGACTTACACACCACACAAGCACACTTATTACACACATACACTGCTGCTACATACAGTGTAGAATAAATAATTTTTTTTAACCATCTATCTATCTATCTATCTATCTATCTATCTATCTATCTATCTATCTATCTATCTATCTATCTATCTATCTATCTATCTATCTATCTATCTATCTATCTATCTATCTATCTATCTGCCCGTCTGTCTGTCTGCCTGCCTGTCATGTACTAACTGCAGACTTTCCTTTGTATTTCTATAGATATCCATATATCACCATTTTATTTTTTTAAAGATTTTATTTATAGCATTTAAATTTTTTCTTTTTTTTTTGGTCAACGCAGGACCTCTTGGCCACGCAGGACCGACAGAGGAGAGAGGGTGAAACGGGAGGAGAAGAGGGGAAGACATGCGGCATATGGCCACCGGGTCGGGGAATTTAACCCGGGGCGACCACTTCGTGACTCAACGCGCTATGTGGTGTGCTACTGGAGCGCCCCTATTCTCACCATTATGGTATTGTCTTCACTACACCATAGATACCTGTCAATAGATGGAATCTAGGAACACATGTACAGTAGGTGTATTTGTGTCAATGGCAGAATACTGGGATGTCCAATGAATACCTGGGTCAAACTGTTGCCTGCTGGAGTGTAATGAGAAAGTTACAACGTGTTCATGTTTGTCTAAAGTTGTGAAAACAACAGAGTGATCATAACTAAAGTCAGAACTGTAGACCTTTTCAGTAGAATTATGTTGCTAGGGGAACAGCTTGAGACCAAGTATATTGTCGGTCAGCTATTATATTAGCAAACACTGCAAGACTGCAACAGGAAATACATTTGGGCCTATTTAGAATGTGTACGTTGTCTTATATAGGAGTGGGTCTTTGCTGCCTAGCAACAGAGGCTGGGTATCTATGGCAACATCTGTCCTATCATCTGTTGGACAGCAGAGGGCGCCAGAGAGAGAAAGAGAGAATAGTTTTCCAACAGAGATGAAAGCATGGTCTGTTGTTTCTGTTTTCTCTGTTCTCTGTTTTTGATCAAACACCCAGCTATTTTGCACAGGACAACAAATGAAGGGTTTCTTTCAGATCAAACATTACATTATATTACAGCTCAATATATGTTGTGTTGTGTTTTAATGGATGTCAAGTGTGAGCCACATTGTAACCTAAAGTTTCAGCACCATGGACAGCGCCAGCGGATGCTGTGTGTCTCAGGGCCCTGCAGCAAAGTGGGCCATGAAGCTACAAAGATGGCTTTGAACATGAACAACATGTTCAACATGTTTTTATCCAAATCCAAATCTTTATAATTTGTAATGTAGCAAATTATTGCATTTCAACACCACCATTGTTTTATTGAAATTAGATGACACTTCTTCTTAAAAGTAACTTTTGAAAAGCTCCAATCATTTCAACTCATACACAGAGCTGCCTCTGCACCTGCACAGCCTGCAAATACAGCTCTGCCCCAATCGCCTTATTACTGTAACAGAAACTGACCTCCTCGACCAAGTCGAGGCCTATAGCTTATACATAGTATCACAAATAACCAAATATTAAGCTTGTCTGAACATTTATAAGTTATGCAGTGATATAGTCAGCAAGAGGGGTACACCACTGGCAGCCAACAGGTAAGTGGTATTGTTTGTCTAGACTGCTACACATAGTAGTATAGACATATTAGCATAGTACTGTAAGTAGTAGTATTGGCACATACAGTCATAATCAGTAAGTATCTACATTACATATGTAGATGTTATTTATAGTCATATATTCTTTGTTTTGTTAACAGGTAATGGTGATGATAAATTGGTTCAAAGGTCATATTTTGTAACAGTTCGTACAGTAGTTTATACCCTACAATGCAGAAATTGTCTCACTACCTCATACTGCATCTACCCTATAGAACATATCAATAACATAGCACACAAGAACATATGGAAACCAAATGGATCAAACTTTACGTTAAATGAATGTGACTGTAATGCAATATATTATATTGTACTGTATTGAAGCTGGCTCTCTCTCTCTCTCTCTCTCTCTCTCTCTCTCTCTCTCTCTCTCTCTCTCTCTCTCTCTCTCTCTCTCTCTCTCTGTAATGTTGCTATGGTAACTACAGACAGTATCCATGGCAACTAAAGGTAGCCCCCACCTAGCTGCTCTGCTAATCACAGCTTTAAACCATTCCTTCTCTCCCTCCTTTCTTCTCACTTTCTTCTTGTCTTTTACTACACGTTTATTTCTATTCGGTCTTCCTCCCAGTCTCTCATCTTCTCTCTCTCTCCCTCCTCCGTTCATCCATCCATCCATCTTCCTAAAAAGCTGACATTGTGTTTCAGTTCAAAGGTAGGCTCACCATCCTTACACTCCTCTCTATGTCCTACCACATCTCTTTCTATCTCTGTATCACCCCCCCTCCTCTCTCATCCTCCATACACCACTCAAACACCTCTTTTCTCTCCCAGCATCCCCTTCTCCTGCCCCCCTCCCCCCACCCAGAAGGAAGGAGAGGGGAGAGAAAAGAGGGATAGAGATGTGACGTCACTGACTGTTAGCCTCAGGCCAGTGATGTCAGAACTATTAGCTTTATTCTATTCTCAAAACCCTTTTTTCCCTTTCTGTCAGCATCCTCTCCTCTTGCCCCAGAAGAGAGAGAGGAAGGGAATGGGGGGGAGGGAGGGAGGGGTCTGGTTAATTTGTAGTTTGCCTCCACGACTGCCTGATTCTTCATTCTCAGTTTAGAGCTCTGCTGTATCTGTCAGTTCTACTCTACCCAACTCTATTGCATTCTATTGCATTCACATCGGCACTGTGTAGGGATTTTAGTAAAAGTTGCATGATCCTGTAACCATTCATGAACTCCATGTATGGTTTAGAGTGACTGTCAGTGCATCGAAACAAAATGTCTGTTTTGTGTTTGTGTAGGAATGCATATGGTCCCTGTCCCTGTGTAGAATAGTCTGCAATCTTTTCTATTTCATTCAGTTCTATTCTCACTGTCTGCTGACAGATGTGAGGAGTTTCTCTTCTATTCTATTTCTATTCTATCAAAGGTATGACAGTTTACGGACAGACATAGCCTAACACAACAGGTACACATGCACTTCTACAGAGGGGGACATGAGAGACAAATATGGTGTAAAAAGTAAATAGAAAAACTTAAATAAACAAATAATAATAATAATAATAATAATAATAATAATAATAATAATAATAATAATAATAATAATAATAATAATAATAATAATAATAATAATAATAATAATAATAATAATAATAATAATAATAATAATAATAGAATATATGTATACATAACTAAAACGTATTTAAAAAAATAAATTAAAACAATTAGAGTGTCAATAAGGAGCGCCACATAACTTGTGCTATAACGGATTTTCTTGAGATTATGTATTTCTATTCTATCCTACTGGCTGCTGCTGCTGGTGACAGATTTGAATTAGATTATATTAGATTCTGCTGGCTTTACACAGCAGATCTATCATACGTGTACTAGAAATGTCATCATATTAGGCAGAATCTGCTAGGTGGAGAACCCAGAGAGGAGGGAGGGAGATATAGCTTAATTTCCTCTCCCTCCCTCCCGCCTCCATCGCCGAACCAACAACCACGAAACCAATCTGCACCAGGCTATTGACACTGCCAGCCATATCCTGCCTCTATGAAATAATAACTGTTTTTAGCATTTATTGACGCATACACTAACAGCGGATTTGACGGCCTCTATATTTTTTATTTAAATACAACTCCGTTTTATAAGAAGGAGATAAACAATGTGTTTTACATCGCCGCGTGAACAGCAGGAGAGGAGGATTGCCGCTCGGCTCGTGAGTACGGTGTTGCTGCTCGCGCTCTCTGGTAAGAAACCAAACAGCTGCACGAGACAACAGATCAATACAGTCTGTACACAGTTCAATAGAATAAATATGATATCTGATACACTGTTTTACTGACGGGTCCCTCGATATACAGTAGTTGTCTCTGTGTGTTTGTGTTTGTGTGTGTGTGTGTGTGTGTGTGTGTGTGTGTGTGAGAGAGAGATGTGTGTGCGTGTGTGTGTGTGTGTGTGAGATAGAGAGAGAGAGAGATGCGTGTGTGTGTGAGAGAGAGAGAGATAGAGAGAGAGAGCGCACGTGCGTGTGTGTGTATGTGTGTGTGAGAGAGAGAGGGAGGGAGAGAGAGAGAGAGGGAGGGAGAGAGAGAGAGAGAGAGAGAGAGAGAGAGAGAGAGAGAGAGAGAGAGAGAGAGAGAGAGAGAGAGAGAGAGAGAAATAACAGCTGCAAACTGAAATTAGGCTAATATTCAGAGCAGGTTTGCACAGCTGGTAAAGACCAGCTGGAAGAGGCCAACTGGGTCAACCTCCATATTATTGACTGATTGATTGATTGAAAACTTTATTAACAGATTGCATAATGGGTACAATACAGTACAGCTCAATACACACAATTGTTAAGGATGCAGACCAGAGAAATACTTTCGTCTTGTTTACATCAGGGTCCCCCATTTTCAATTCATCAGGTGCTCCACACTGGCCTAATGCCTTGTGGGCTTCTCAAATCAACTTCCTACAGTAGACATTACACTTTTGACATTGCAATTTTGTGATCCTTCTAAAGTACCTTCTCTCTCACTCTCTGTCTCTCTGTCTCTCTGTCTCTCTGTCTCTCACTCTCTGTCTCTCTCTCTCTCTCTCTCTCTCTCTCTCTCTCTCTCTCTCTCTCTCTCTCTCTCTCTCTCTCTCTCAAACCTATGAAGTGTGGTATATTAAAGATCGCCATATTAAACTCCCGTATATAGTAGACAACTGTGAGCTAGTAGGACTATAGGTGACGGTGTAGTTAGCATTACTACGACGGTTGGTTTTAGTGTCAAGTGATAAAAATAGATATCAGAATAATGAATAGGATTATTTATTTTTAAATAGGCCACATTCAGTGGTAGATTATAGACTACATAGGGTCTCAGTTTTCTTTTTTTAATCGTAAAGCAGGCAGCAGATCAGAATACAACGATATAGCCCAGTACTGTATACTGCGCCGGACTGATTTAATCCACTGATAAACAGATGAGCCTTAGATCACAAACTTGATCTGCCTGGTCCCCATTCAGCCTGATCCACATCTGACCAAACCATCATCAAACACAGCTTCAGATGGACCTATATATAACACTGTACCAGCCAGGCCTGCTGTCAGGGGGTGAGGTGGGGGATGCTAAAACAATGTTCTCTCAATTTGGTATTAAAAATAGATACTGACACACTGAATAATGCTCCCAAAAACCTTGCCTTAGCTGCATTGAATCCACCAAAAGAAGTCTTTGTCACGAAGTAGTGACGTGAATCGCATCCGCGTTTCCGGCGTTCTGATTGGCCAGGTCATGTGACATGTGCGCCCAATAGCGTGTTTGCCCATTTCCGCGTCGAACAGCCTGCAAACTACCTGGCGTTCTATCGCCATGCTCTAAGACAAACTCTAACCTTAACCAACTTCGAAAGAGTGCCTAAGCTTAACCGGCGAAAGAACTTGCCGTCACGCTCTAAGACAAACTCTAACCTTAACCAACTTCGAAAGAGTGCCTAAGCTTAACCGGCGAAAGAACTTGCCGTCACGCTCTAAGACAAACTCTAACCTTAACCAACTTCGAAGAGTGCCTAAGCTTAACCAGTGTAGAAACTTGCCGTCCCACGATTGGCGCTCATGTCACATGACCTGGCCAATCAGAGCGCAAAACGGGAACCCGGAAACGCGGATGCGTTGTAAAAAGGCTTCAAACCTCCCAAACCCTAACCTTAAAGGAACACGACAACTTTTTGGGAAATTTGCTTATTTGCCATCTACCCTGGAGTTAGACAAGCAGATACCCTTTTCTTCTCTGTGCATGCATTAGGCGTAGGGAACCGCTGCACCGTTAGCCTTGCTTAGCGTCATATCAGATCATATATTTAGCATTTAGCATTTTAGCATTTAGCATTTTTAGATTATATATTAGATTAGATTTAGATTATTGGATTATTAGACTATATATTGCATATATTTAGCTTTTAGCATTTAGTTTTTTTCAGACTATATTAGATTAGATTTAGATTATTGGATTCGATTATATATTGTAACTATTTATTGTAGGGCAAATATAACTGAGAGGCCATACATACCCTCATCTCGCACCTTGTTGACCATTACACACATGTCCAGAGTTAATTATGTTATGTTAATTATATTGATTTGTTATATTGTTTACACTGCTTTTTACTACCTGTACCTCCCCTCCCCCCTCCCCCATGCTGCTATGATGCCTGAATTTCCCCAAGGGGATCAATAAAGGAATATCTTATCTTATCTTAAATAAGCGAATTTCCCAAAAAATTGGCGTGTTCGTTTAAACACACTGTCAGTGACCTTTTAAATGTATTGTTCAAAAGCCACATTTAGTGATGTTTCTAAAGCAGGTGTTCATGTGGTTTTGATGACTGAGGGCAGATTTAGGGACTCGACATTGTATTGAAGGCTGACCCAAAAATGATGGAACGCAAAATAATTACAAAACAAATCCTTTCTTTAATAGCCTGTTCTTAATGACAAAGGTGCATGTCTACAATTTATGCTCTGGAAATAATTTGCATCCAGTAATACAAAACAAACACGGTTTGTAGTTAATAAGGCAAAAACTAGCAAAACCACCAGTATGAGAAACCTTCTGAGACCTGAGCAATCTGTCTCTTCAGTACAGTAGGTCTCTAAGGAGCCATACACAACTCGCGAGATGCCTAGTTGCCAGGCAACCAGTAAGCTTCCAACAAGCTGTCATTCCTAAATTCTTAATTACCCTTCTTATTAAGTAACGTGTGATGTAGGTTGGTTTAAAACGGAATTGGAACCGGACCAAATATAACCCATGCACATCTTAACCTGTTAAGCTGTAAGCCATATTTTCTGAAAATGCGCCTAAAAGTACTACATACCCAAGTAGATGGAAGATTGCTCCACTTCTAAAAGGTCAATTTGCATGTTCTTGGTATCTAGGGACATCTATGGACCTCAGGGAATGTATTCCCAGTGTCCGAAATAGTGTGTCTGTTACTATGCTTGAGTAAATTATAATGAACCAAAGGAGAATATCAATAACTATTTTTATTCTTTTTTTATTCATCTTTGATGGTGAATAACACCATGCTAACATTGATTGTGAGGTCTTGAGATCAAGTGTACACAAAAATCTAAGCAAATGAATAAATGGCAGATGATTTACAGGGTTTCTTGTAGATACAGTACTGCATTTTTCCATCCGGACACATGCAATTTGAAATATGAATATAGAATATCAGGCCTATAAATTACCTTATTATGGCCAAGTAATGCATCTATGGATAGGCCAAATCTCTTCTTTCCAATGG
This sequence comes from Notolepis coatsorum, assembly GCF_963971535.1. Classification (NCBI taxonomy): domain Eukaryota; kingdom Metazoa; phylum Chordata; class Actinopteri; order Aulopiformes; family Paralepididae; genus Notolepis; species Notolepis coatsorum. Next base: position 228,710,262 of record NC_140165.1, read on the forward strand.
TATAGTTCAATCTGGATTTAGTACCACCAAGCACCCATAACAGGCCAGCAAAAACTGTGAATGAAATCTACTGTATGTACAGTAATAGAATAGAATATAAATACTTTAATCATCCCGAAGGAAATTTACAAATCGCTCACAGTAAACATTTAGGTAGACAAAACAAATCACGAATAAGAATAACCAAAAAATTGCCTAAGAATAAAGAATAAAATAAGCCTAAGAATAAAATAATAATAATCAAATAAAATAAAATACCGTCTGGGATTCACATTTCCTATGTAATGTATGTACATTCTAATATAAATATACAGTAAAACATACAGAGATCTACATTAAGTGTACTGTAAGTGTAATATTGACAATGTTGTTTTAAAAGTAAAAGTCCAGGAAGATGGTAACTGTCACTCTGTGCTCAGTGATGCAGTGAGGCACAGTGATGCATTGTAAAGTCTGATGGCTGTCTGAATTAAGGACTTGTCTTCCTGTGCCGTTCAGTGCTACATTTTGGGAGTGTTAGTCTAGCACTGAACATGCTCCTCTTGTCATCCAAGTCTGTGTATAGTGGGTGGGAGAGGTTGTCTCCGAGGGCATGGAGCTTAGCAAGGCTCCTCCTCTCCGCCACCACCGCTAGAGAGTCCAGCTCCACCCCTACCACGTTACTGGCCTTCCTGACCAGCTTATCCAGCCTGTTTGCGTACCCCGCTCTCAGTCCGCTGCCCCAGCAGGTCACAGCGTACAAGAAGGCGCCCGCCACCACCGACTCGTAGAACATCCTCAGCATCCTTGTGCAGACGTTGAAGGATCTCAGCCTTCTGAGGAAGTAGAGTCGGCTCTGGCCCTTCTTGTAGAGTGCCTCTGCATGTTTTGACCCGTTCAGTTTGTTGTCGATGTGAACTCTGAGGTATTTGTACTCCTCAACCATGTCCATATCGACTCCCCTGATGGAAATGGGGGTCACAGATGTACTCCTCCTCCTCCCCAGATCCACAACCAGTTCCCTGGTCTTTATCACATTTAGCTGCAGGTGGTTTTTATCGCACCATGTGACAAAGTCCACTACCAGTGCCCGGTATTACCTCTCATCACTGTCCTTAATACATCCCACTATCGCAGAGTCCTCAGAAAACTTCTGAAGGTGGCAAGACTCTGACCGATAGTGGAAGTCATTGGTGTAGACGGTGAAGAGGAAGGGAGAGAGGACTGTCCCCTGCGGGGCCCCGGTGTTGCTGACCAGTCTGTCTGACACACAGCTCTGTAGGCGCACATACTGTGGTCTGCCCGTCAGATAGTCAACAACCCAGGACACCAGAGGGGCATCCACCTGCATCGCCTCCAACTTCTCACCCAGCAGCCCAGGCCGTATGGTATCAAAACAAAAGCACTGGAGAAGTCAAAGAACATGACTCTCACAGTGCTCCCCGGCTTTTCTAGGTGAGTGTAGGCTTGGTTCACCAGGTAGATGACAGCATCCTCTACCCCCAGTCGGGCTGGTATGCGAACTGGAGTGGGTCTAGGTGAGGTTTAATCACCGGGCAGAGTAGCTCCAGGACTAACCTCTCCATGGTCTTCATTATATGAGAGGTTTGAGCCACCGGCCTGTAGTCGGACATGCTGGGACGCGAGCATTTAGGGACAGGGACCACACTTTCTTATAATGCAAAATGTGCCACCATTTTGCATCGGATTGAGACATGTTTTTTTCCCTAGACGTTCACCGAAAGGTAAAGAAACAAACTACGTTCTATTTTATGGCAATAACGTCCAGATTTGTTCGACCCGTGAGACATAATCCCGAAAAATAACGGTGACAAATAATTTCAGGCTAGATGGCTCCAAGTTTGACAGGGGTTGGCGTGAGCTGGGTAGTGTAGTTTTCTGAAATTCGAAAGCCGATCGAAAGCCCTGGGTCTCTTCTTTCAAAAAGACTACACTCACTTTTTGCTGCGCCACTTCCTCACGTCAATATCCGCCGGTTTCTGACTATTTTCTGATGAGATTTTTGTAAACTCATATTTCACTAATAGTTTCTTTATTAGTTGTCATACAGAAATACAGAATACTTTTGCATGAAATGCTTCTTTCTGTTTTGCTCCTGAGAGTGTGCTAGATAAATAATAGAACTATTATTTAATGATAACAATTAAAATCATTGGTAAACAAACGTAGTGCTGAAAATATACATTTTGACTGCTGTTTTGATAGGGTTCGGGTCTTTACTCTTGGCTACATTTGTAACGAAAAACGCTACATTAATTAATATGGATTTTATCCTCTCTCTCTTTCCCACCAATTTTCACATTAACATCACATTACCATTACCAGCTGAAAATAGCCCACTAAAAGTTTACTGTTGCTATGCAACACAGTGGCTTGCTACATACACATAATAATGTAACTAGTAGTTATAGTTAAGATGTAGAGTAAGTGGTATTTTCTTTGTTAAAATACTGTAAGTGGTCTGCATGTTAAAATAATAGCTCTACATTCTGACAGCAATTACTGATTGATTGATTGATTGATTGATTGATTGATTGATTGATTGATTGATTGATTGATTGATTGATTGAAAATTTTATTAACAGATTGCAGAATGGGTACAATACAGTACGGCTCAATACACACACAATTGTTAAGGGGATGCAGACCAGAGAAATACTTTCGTCTTGTTTACATCAGGGTCCCCCATTTTCACATTTCACATTACATTTATGACATACACAACATACAGATATACAGATATATATCATGACATTTATGACATACATAAGGTTGTGGAAAAAAAGTCAGCACACCGTTTGCAGTGTTCCCAAGTTTAATATACTTTAACACAACGTTTCGGCCTGTGGTGACTTGAAAAAGGCCACAGGCCGAAACGTTGTGTTAAAGTATATTAAACTTGGGAACACTGCAAACGGTGTGCTGACTTTTTTTCCACAACCTTACATATCTATTTGAGTCAAGCACCCGTGACTATACTTTGGATGTGCGTGAGTCTTTTCTACTATTTATGACATACATGACATACAGATAATACAGCAAGAAGCATGGGCAAATGTCCGTCTTACATCAAGGAACCCGGACCATCAACAAATCAATCTTAACTATATTCACAGGACATACTTGACTCCTGTAAGACTGAACAGAATGGGCCTTAAACAAGACTCAAAATGCTCCCAATGTACAAATGGAGACGAAGGGACATTTATGCACATGTATTGGGACTGCCCACCAGTTAAGGCATTCTGGAAAGATGTGACCCATCAATTATCAAAACTCGTATCTTGGAATATACCAGTACACCCCTCTGTATTACTATTGAATGATGTTTTTGAGTTTGCAGTAAATCCACAGCTAAAGAGATTGGTTTTATCGGGTATCACAGTAGCTAAAAAAACTGATCGCATCACGCTGGTTTCAACCGGAAAAAATTTGCAGGAAGGTTTGGTCTCTTACATATCTCGATGTGATTTATCAAGAAATATCTACAGCAAGAATTCTGGGTCTCAACGAATCCAAAATGTCAATGTGGTTAGAAGTGGTGGAGAGAATAAAAGCTAGCTTATAATGGTAGTGTCTGGTTAGAGTGAGGGATAATGGAGGTACTATCCAAGGAGGGGTCCGGGAGGGGGGGGTTCGAGCTGGAGCATATGTGTGTAGGGTTTTAGAAAATAGGTATTAGGGGTATATCCTGTATAAGGCATTTGTATAATTGGTAATTTCGTTGGATATACACTATATACGTTAAAATATTATTATAGACTTTTTTTTTGTTTTCTGTTCTGTACTTGCATGTCATTTTAGCCACCTTGTCTGTTAGTTTCATTATGATTATGTGTTGAGTACTGACTTTTAATAATTTTTGTTTTGCAATAATACAAAAAAAAAAAAATAAAATAAAAAAGATAATACAGTACTGTTACATTTATGACATACAAGATATACAAATATACAGTACTGTTTAACAGAGATGGGGGGTTTGGACATTTACGGGGGCCAGTTTCGAATGGCAGCCTCCCGTAAGTGCTCTTTGAGGGCGGTTTTGAAGGTGGGTAGGGATTCACATTATTTTACGGCTGTGGGTAGGGCGTTCACATTGTTGTGGCATAATTGCAAAACGTGTTTATTCCCTTGTTTGAGCCGAATCTGGGTTGAACATGATTTGTGGAACTCCCTCTGGTGTTGTCGTGGAATTCACTGACATTTGGGAAGTATTTCGACATGTACATGGGTATCTTAGTGGTGTAGTGTAGTGTATTTTGTAGACCAGGCCCATTGCAAGCTGCTGTACTCTGTCGTCTACTCTAAGCCATCCTAGGATGTCAAAGTGGGCAGGGGTGAGGTGGGTTTTAGGAGCAAGGTCAAGCAGTAGTCTGACCAGTTTGTTTTGTGATGTTTGTAGTCTTGTTTTTAGTGCCTTTGAGGTGCTTTGGTACCATGAGGTGCAAGCATAGTCGTAGACTATGCCGTAGACAGTTCTGGAACTTGCTTATCGCATCCGGTTCTTATCTATTCTAATATTTTTGATTGAGGAGAAAACTAAATATCAAGAACCAAAACTATTCTACCTTTTATCCATGGTAGATTTAGGCTATAGTCAGTCAATTGTGAACCATGACATGAAGGTATGTTTTTCTCTTAACCTGCTGTAACTTAGCCTTTAGTTTTTGCCACCCGTTTCGGACTCATTATGGCAGGAATAGGGCCTATGTCAAAGGAGGCTAGGGCTGACCTTCGATTTTTATTTTGGAATTCGAAGCTTCAGGGCCGAGATTCGATTTTAATTCGAAGCTTCGAGATAAAAAAAAATATATATATATATATAATTTAAATATTTGTTTTGTTTTTTGTTGTGGGACTTGTACAGCACTTTGTTCAACTTTGTCAGTGCTGTAAAGTTTAAACCTTTTTAAATCTTAGACAAACATGAAATTTCATGAAATATTGTAAGCCGTCATTTGAGGCTTTATAAAAGCAGCACAATGAACACAAATCTGTCAGTGCAGAGTCCGACCTCATCTTAAATAACAAACAGCATTGCTTGTTGTAGTTAACAAAGAGAGGCAGAGTTGATTTTGCAAAAAAGAAAAAAAGATATCATATATATATATTTTTTTTTTTAATAATCACATTTTATTTTCATATTCGAATCCCATGCCCATCGAACGAAGCTTCGAAGTATTTAAGACAGCCCTAAAGGAGGCTTATTCAATTAATTCATATTGCTGTTGATGATACTACATATTGCCAAATCTATTATTACCTAAGGAAGGAGACAAGGAACTGGAGGTGGTAGGCTGCTCTGTGAATGTTGTCAGCTGTCAGTATAGTGTTACACTCTAGTGTCTCACATATCCAGACCTCTCTCCACAGGACGTATTATAACCCGAGTGGAAGCACTAATGGGAGGCCGGAACACACAAATGGTTCCTGGATCATTGAAGCAAATGCTTTGTCATGTTGGAGGTGCTTCCTTGCTTGCACAAAATACTCTTGCTGCAGGTATTGCATTTTAAGATAAGATAGCGGCTAGGTAGAATTGGACAATATGAAAATGGGGAGAAAAAGTAGATACAAAAAAAGATAGGTTAAGATATTCCTTTATTGATCGGGTGTCAGACAGTAGCAGCATGGGGAGGGGGGAGGGGAGATACAGGTATGGGCAGGGTAATAGTAGAAAGACATAAATGTAGGCAATACAATTTGAACAATGTAAACAAAGGTGCAGATGAGGGTCTATTATATTATATTGGTTATATTATACGTTACAATAAATATAGCCAATAAAGAATTTGAATTTGAATATATACTATGAGTAAGAGTAAAAGTAAACAGTATACACAATGTGCAGTATACACAAGGCACCCCAACTGTTACATACGTTGTAATCTGTGCAGGATTTTGGTGGTTAAGAGTCAGACACACGTAGTGGTCAGACATTCCTAATAGTTCTATTTTGCTGTATTCCATCTTTTTTGTGAAGCTCAACCAAACGTCGAAGCGTTTGCCGCCGTTAGCCGCGGTCCAGCGAGTAAACAAGAGCCTCTGCTCACACGCTTTGTTGATGCAGCCCCGTAACCAGTGGCATGACATCGGTCCGAGCAACAGGTCCAATGCAGCCACTGACCTACATGCAGCGGGGGATAAAAGATCATTGAACTGTCAGCTTGTAGCATGTAATCTTTACTCGCACATGTGCTCCTAAATAATCTTTCCGGGTTCGCACACATCTATTTTTTGTCGCAAATGCGAGTGAACCGCTCGCACTGTCGAGCCCTGTCTCACTGTATAAATTGACCAATTATTGACGTGTTCATCAGACTCACATTCACATGACATCCAGTAACATGCCTTTCACACATCATACATGTTGAATACATGTTTCACATCTATATCCCTTTATACTACATTAAAGGAACATGCCAACATTATGGTATGCGCTTACCGTCTTCTCCAGACTCCAGAAGATAGATACCAATGTCCTCTCTGTGCGTTCAGTAGAAAGCTATCTGGCTGCATGGATGGAAGTGGATGAGGATCAACTAGCCTAGCTTAAAACTCCGGGAGAGGTGGCTTTGGACAACAGCTAGACAGACTAGCTGGTCCATATCCGCTTCCATTCATTTGTGCTAAGCTAGGCTAGCTTGCAGCCAGATAAGCTTGCTACTGAACGCACAGAGAGCACATTGGTATCTATCTTCTTGTCTGACTTTGGGGAAGACGCTAAGCACATTTCCCATAATGTTGGCGTGTTCCTTTAACATCTTCAGCCTGGGGCTTAAAGGGGAATATCGTCCATTTTAAGAGATCACGTTCTGTTATCCCTGTCCCCCGGGACAGTTCAGTTAGTATTTTTCAACATGCACCTCTCTCTCCCAAAGGTATAACTAAGAGCGACAACTCTCCAATTGACCTATCTCAAACCCTGCCCTCTTTTCTTGATCCTCCAATCACAACTGTTGCTTTCTTCGGACATACAAATAAAATTATGTTCATGATGTTGCTTGAATGTTATATTTGGGGCTGTTCCATAGACAATGAGTGGGACACTGACTTTGTGTAGCCATGGAAAGTTAATTTTAAGTTCTCACATCAAAGGTTGCTGTATATCCTAGTGGTGCTAGCAGGTCTTTTGGCAGAAGGTAACTTCACATGGGTGTGAGAGAGACAAGAAGATAGAGACCAATTTCCTAGGCTAACCGGCACTGTCCGCTTCCATTCATTGTGCTAAGCTAGGCTAGCGTGCAACCAGATAGCTTTCTACTGGATGCACAGAGAGGAAACTGGTATATATCTTATTGTCTCTCTCTGGAGAAGACGATAAGCTAATTTCCCAAAATGTTGGTGTGTTCCTAAAATCATAAAATCAGTGACCCAGATTTAACATCTGAGTGTTCCGTCTCTGATGTCTAACTTTAGGAGAGAGAGTGGTGCGTGCTCACAAACACTCCTGGGGACACAGGGATTAACATGTGAATTCTCAAAATAGGTGTCATTCCCCTTTAAATTACGACATACATTTTCTCGTCCAGGGGCTCAGGATCCCTTTGTCCACCAGGGGTCTATTTTTGGTTCCAATCAAGACACCAGGTTGTGTCAGTGTGGCCTGAGTCCCCTGTCTATCAAATACACTGATGTAACACGCCTTCCCCATGCCGTGTCAGCAAGCCAGTCAGTCAGCAAGCCAGTCTGTAATCTTGTGTGTCAGTCAGTCAGTCAGTCAGTCAGCCAGGCAGGCTTGAAGTAAGTCATGGGGGACCCTGATGTAAACAAGACGAAAGTCTTTCTCTGGTCTGCATCCCCTGAGCTGTACTGTATTGTACCCATTCTGCAATCTGTTAATAAAGTTTTCAATCAATCAATCAGTCAGTCAATCAGTCAATTTGTTATTTATTTCGTGTAGCAGTCACATAGTCATTCAGTCAGGATGTTGTGGTTTAATCAGTCAGTTTAGTCAGTCAGTTAGCCAGCCAGGAAGCCAAACAACCAATCAGATGGCCAGGCTTAGAGTAGACGACAGAGTACAGCAACTTGCAATGGGCCTGGTCTACAAGATACACTACGCGACCAAGGTACCCATGTACATGTCAAAATACTTCCTAAAGGTCAGTGAATACCACGATCACAACACCAGAGGGAGCTCCACAAATCATGTAAAACCCAGATTTGGCTCAAACAAGGGACTAAACACGTTTCGCAATTATGCCACATCAATGTGGAACGCCCTACCTAAAGCTGTAAAGGAATGTGAATCACTACCCACTTTCAAAAACACTCTCAAAAAACACCTACGTGAGACTGCAATTCGAAACTGGCCCCTACAAATGTCCTAACCTAGTTGTACAGTAAATGACCAAGTAAGGCTTTGTCAGTATTCCAATGTACAGTGTAAAATGTGTGTGTGTCCCCTACCCAACCCCCCCCCACCCCCCCCCACCTCCAATGTACAGCCCTCACCCAACCCACCCAACCCCACCCCACCCTCCCAACCTCCTCCAATGTACAGTTTCTACGCCAAATGTATATACACTCTTTTTCTGGACACTTTTGTATCACAAACAGTACTGTATTTGCAAATCTGATATGTCATAAATGTATAGATGTAGCAGTACTGTCTATCTGTATGTCATGTATGTCATATATGTTATGATGAATTGAAAATGGGGGACCCTGATGTAAACAAGACGAAAGTCTTTCTCTGGTCTGCATCCCCTTAACAATTGTATGTATTGAGCTGTACTGTACTGTACCCATTCTGCAACCATACAGACTGAGCACAGGAAGTGATAGGCTAGTCAGTAATGTGATGTTAAACCTTATGAATACAGCTTCACAGCTGCAGTTGCTACATGTAGCCACTAGAGGGCGACAACACACTAATGTGAGAAACAGAAGCGCTGAGAGGAATCATCATGTGTTGATTTTTATTTATTTGTTAGTTTAGTTTGTATCTGCCATAGTCATTAGATTAGATTAAAATGTATTGTCTTTATACAGCAAGTTCAGTACAATTAAAATAAATTGGCATCTAACCAGAGGAGTGGAAATGTAACAGTAAAGTGCAATAGTAATATACAATGTACAGGTGATTTAATTAAATTTAAAACCTTTATTTAAACTCGTGAGACACTGAGGTTACCCTCATTTACAGTGACGAAGAGCTTACAAAACAATATTCATATAGGCACAATAAATAAGAATAAACAATAGAAATCTGTTAACAAGTCAATACACAGTGGTCAGAGATCATACTTTTAAATGCAGCAAGAGAAGGAACGGGTAGAATAGGTTTCAAGATTCCATTCCAACAGTGATGTGATGTAAGGCGGAAGTTTACCAATAAGGGCAAATAAATAAATGACTTTAAAAGTAGAGATATAGTCAAAAGCAGAGCAATACAATGTTTCCTCTTATCTAAAGCCCAAATTATATCATTATTAGTGATGTCCGATATTATCGGCCTACCGATATTATCGGCCGATATCGGCATTAAAATGTGATATCGGAAAATATCGGTATCGGTTTTCAATTTTTTATTTTTATTTTTTTACATTTCTATAACCTTTATTTACCCAGGCAAGCAAGTAAGAACAAATTCTGATTTTATTTATTGTCAAAAGTGTGCATAATGTTGTGTTAATTCCACAACAAGAGATATGTAATGTTAATTACCTGAAATTATAAAAAGAATTGGGGGGGGGGGGAAACCCTGCATATATCGGTATCGGTTGATATCGGTTGATATCGGTATCGGAAATTAAGAGTTGGACAATATCGGTATATCGGTATCGGTAAAAAAGCCAATATCGAGCATCCCTAATCATTATGAATCAATAGCTGAAATTGTGCTGTGATTAGCTCTGAATCCAGATTGATGGATGTAGTATTGAGTGATTTGAGAGAAAAAACTTTAGTTGATTATTTACCAAGGTCTCAAGAACTTTTGCCAAGCAAGGTAGCATAGAAATAGGATGATAGTTGTCTCTATCGCTACTTTGTGCAGGGGAACCACCCTGGCAGATTTCAAAACTAGAGGAAAACACCCTGTGGCAATGGAGAGATAACAAATGTATGTTAACTGTTAAAAAAAATATCGAAATTGCCCTCTCTAATAGAACACTTAGGAACCAATACACTACAAGGCATCAAGTACATCAAGTACAAAGTACAAACGGCTGAAAGGAGTTAATGACGGACAACATGTGTAGGTAGGGAATTAGTGTTTTTGTTTTTATTTGAGTTCACTTTCAAGAAGTATGCCGGATTTGAATAAGAGCTAGTAATTAAGTCTAGATAATAGTTTGTTTTGGCTTTTCTCACTCGCATTTATTTCTGAGATGTCTGAATGTAAATCAATGTACAGGATCACCGGTGGGTCTGGTTCGAGACCAGGCATAGCACTGTTCTTTTCTCTCAACAACGTTGACAACTAGTTTGAGAACCAGGCTGTTACTCTTTTCAGGGATCTACGGAAAACCGCTCACTTCTAACACACTTCTAACACAGACACTAACACACTCTAACACACTTCTAACACACTTCTTACACACTCTAACACACTCTAACACACTTCTAACACACTTTTGTTTTTACACACTAACACACTTTTAACACCCTCTAACACACTAACACACAAACACACTTCTAACACACTCTAACACACTTCTAACACAGACACTAACACACTCTAACACACTTCTAACACACTTCTTACACACTCTAACACACTCTAACACACTTCTAACACACTTTTGTTTTTACACACTAACACACTTTTAACACCCTCTAACACACTAACACACAAACACACTTCTAACACACTCTAACACACTTCTAACACACTTTTAACACACTTCTAACACACTCTAACACACTAACACACCATAACACCATATTTTTTGGGTTTTTGTATCGCTTTATTTCTACTGGGCAGTCCAGTAGTGAGAGACAGAGGAGGAATGGGAGACAGAGTGGGGGGAAGACATTCGGCAAATAACGACGGGTTCGGGAATCAAACCCGGGTCGGCCGTGTCGCGGCTGAGCGAGCTATGTGGTTCGCCACTGGGGCGCCCCACCATAACACACTTCTAACACACTATAACACACTTTTAACACACTAACACACTTCTAACACACTTCTAACACACTTCTAACACACTCTAACACACATATAACACACTTATAACACACTCTAACACACTCTAACACACTTGATTCCAAGCTCAAAAACACCACTGGCTATAATTTTGTCAACTTTGTTAGTGAATAACAGAACAATAGGAGTAGAAGACTTAGCACATTATTTCAATCTTGGCCTTGTAGGTTCTGTAATTAATTGAGCTAAATTGAGGCAACCACCAACCTCCTTAAGATAGTCAGATGAGCCGTTGAGCCAATTCAGGTTAGAATCACCTACCATAATTAATTCATCATTAGAAAAACAAGAAAGTAGATCCGCCAAAACATCAAAGGTACCCAGATCCGCAGATGGGGACCTGTAGACTCCTACCACAACCACAGATGTAGGGTCTGTAGACTGCTACCACAACCACAGATGTAGGGTCTGTAGACTGCTACCACAACCACAGATGTAGGGTCTGTAGACTGCTACCACGACCACAGATGTAGGGTCTGTAGACTCCTACCACAACCACAGATGTAGGGTCTGTAGACTGCTACCACAACCACAGATGTAGGGTCTGTAGACTGCTACCACAACCACAGATGTAGGGTCTGTAGACTGCTACCACAACCACAGATGTAGGGTCTGTAGACTGCTACCACGACCACAGATGTAGGGTCTGTAGACTGCTACCACGACCACAGATGTAGGGTCTGTAGACTGCTACCACATATTTACCACATATTTATCTTCTCTTATAGTACCAGAGAGAAGCTGAGGAGAATCAACCAGCAACAAAAGCAAAATTTGTTAAAAAATATATATATATATATTTTTTTTTGGTATCGAAAATATCGATAATATCGATATAACCAAAATAGCTAAAGTACCCCTCCTCCCGCCCATTAAAGTCTGAGTCATTAATACTTCTGTTTAGCCGGGATTCAAGACCAGGATGTCGGGATCAATCTGTATAACTAGGATAGTGATATGATCCAATTTATAAGATAGGCCTCTTCTAAGTTAATTATTCCTAGTCCTTTTCTATTTTTAAAGGTGAGTGGAGAGAGTGGAGAGTTTGGAGTAGGAACAGGAGTAGTCCTAGAGGGATGTAGGGGATCTGCAGATGCATTTGAAACCGTAACAGTACGGTTTGAACAATAAGGATGTCTTGCAGTGATTCTAATAGGAATGGAAATAGCACATTCTTGATTTACATTAGGTGTAGAAGTGAAAGCAGAGGAGGAGAGACAGTGGTCTATTGTTAGTAATAAGTAACAGTGATGGGATGGATGGGAATATAGGGATCACAATATATAAAATCAATAAATGAGTACTACTGAGTAATATGTATAGTGTTATAGTATTATTATGTACAGTGATACAGGTATAAAGACACTATGGTAGTAAGTCATACTGGCCAGCGGTATAACTAGTAAGTAGGTAAGGGATATAAACAGATATAGATATTGTATATACATGCAGGTATATTGAGACATATATGGATAAATATATATATACACAGTAAATATATATACTGTATATATGGTATACAGCATTATACATGTTATCATACAGAGTTATAAGGGTAGACTATAGTTTGAGGTAGGTAGTTATGAGGCCATTGTAGACAGTGAAGGCAGTAGGCAGGTCTAAGCGTATAAGAGTATAGGCAACAGAGTTCAGAGTTCAGAGTTCATACAGTATGGATAACAGAGCCTCCAAGAGAAGCCTTATTAAGATGATCAATAAAGAAAACATTTAGCCTTGAAGGCACCACTGGCGCTGTGGTCAGCGGCCTGTCCAGTAACGGGAGATTGTATAGGCTTTGAATTTTAACAGTGCTTTGTCAGCATTTAAGGTTAGGTTTTCCCCAACACAGAACGGAGAGTATGCTTTTAAAGGCCTTGTTTTAAAGGCCTTGTTATGAGTGTTCTACTTCAACCTATAAATAATTCAAGTGTTTAACTCAGAGACCTGCGGCGGCCCGATGCCCCTGACATGACTGTCTTTCAGAAGCTGTGGTGGGCTCTAGTTTTAAAGAGTATAGAGTGAAGATACCGGGATCATGTGAAACTAGACAACCATTGGTACCATGTCATGCTAGCTTATCAGGAAGGGGGGTTAAATAATGCTTACAATTTTGGTTAAATCTTTCATCCATGACCCCATTTTCAAAGGGGTACCTTGACCTCTCACCTCAAGATATCCGAATGGAAATGGGTTCCATGGGTAGCCACGTGCAATCCCATGCAGTTTTGGGCAAAAATCATGCCGTGTTTTGCATGCAGTATATATGTGTTATTTTTGCCTATTCTAAAAATGGTGTATTTGGGATATTTCTGCATACTGGGTCCCAAAACAGTCTTGGAATAATATTGATTGGATATGACTATAGAAAGCTGAGACTCTCGTGGGACCAATGACCCCAATTGTATTCATGTGTATGATGGTCATCCCCATAGTGGCCATTTCATTGTCGTAACTTGACCTCACTGTGTAAGATGACCTATTGTGACCTCTAGGATAATCACAGCCTTGTGTAACTTTACAATCACAAACTAGAGACCTATTATTCAGAGTATGTATGGCTTCCCTATGTATATTAGGAAAGTGTGTAGGGGGTAAGGGTGTGCATTTGTGTGTGTGTGTGTGTGTGTGTGTGTGTGTGTGTGTGTGTGTGTGTGTGTGTGTGTGTGTGTGTGTGTGTGTGTGTGTGTGTGTGTGTGTGTGTGTGTGTGTGTGTGTGTGTGTGTGTGTGTGTGTGTGTGTGTTGTGTGTGTGTGTGTGTGTGTGTGTGTGTGTGTGTGTGTGTGTGTGTGTGTGTGTGTGTGTGTGTGTGTGTGTGTGTGTGTGTGTGTGTGTGTGTGTGTGTGTGTGTGTGTCTGAGCAACTTCCAAAAGTGCTGGCCATCCAATTGCCAAAATTTGTGTCGGATCTTTGACCATGTTTACCAATTCTCGACAATTGCAATAAGCATGGGGAATGGACAATCATATATTTAGATCTTAAAAAATGTAATGGGTGCCTAACCAAAACACAACATTTATTACAGATTTATGACTATAAAAACTGTATCTTAAATTAATCTTCAGGGTCCCAGTTTTCAGATAATCTATACCACTTGTATGTGGCATCTACTGTTGACCTGCTATGTCCCCCTAAAGACACCCCCCTAAAAAAGACAAAAACAGGTTTATGGTGGGTCTTCAAAGGTGAATAGCCTACGTACACGACAATAGATGTTCAATTTGGGATTATGATTAAATATGACTTTACATATAAGCCTTGATATTATTTGTCATAGGCCTAGACTAGCAGACCTACTGTAGTAGGGGAAACTAAAAGAGATCTGTTGTTTGTTTTAAAGTAAGGTGGTAATTTATAATAGTAAATCCATCCATCCATCCAGTAAGTAAGTAAGTAAGTAAGTAAGTAAGTAAGTAAGTAAGTAAGTAAGTAAGTAAGTAAGTAAGTAAGTAAGTAAGTAAGTAAGTAAGTAAGTAAGTAAGTAAGTAAGTA
>NC_140165.1:228729905-228781972 GCF_963971535.1 Notolepis coatsorum
AGTATGTTTTAAAGATTTTCTGCTGTAATTCCAAAAATGCTAGTTATAGGCCCTGACGCATATGATAGATTATCGATTGGCGTTTCTTTCCTATACACGCTATATTAAAAATGTTAAATGTATATGATCGGTATACATTATGCTTCATCATGCGTGAAGGAAAGGGGGGGGGGGGCGGGGGTCGTCTATAATTCCTTGATCGTCAGTAATGGCTTTATTTAGTATTGGTTGATATGTTGAGCAGATGGTTTGCAGTGAAATGAATAAACGATCGGGCTGAAAATAATGTTATATTCCTCTTACCGTTCGCCGATGAGACTGGAGGAAAAAGATCCCAATTATTTGACGTCGATCTCCTACATCCATTTCCGGTTTGTATGGCGCAATAAACGCCGAAATTATATCGATTATTGCGTTTAGAAAGCGATCCAAATGCACTCGAGTGTTTGTCTGGATCCACGTAACAAGATATGACTGCCGGAGGGATTTCCTCCGTTGTTGGCATTCAACGCATGGCGGGCAATAACGACGTACGCCGTTTATGGCGCACAATGTGTTAATGAGAAATCATTAAGTGTACTCTTGTAGATGATGGTAATGAAGCACCTTGCTGTACACATGTCTTGATCGCTTCTCTATCTCTACGGCACTTGATTTATACCTATTGGTTACAAGAGGTTCACATCATATTTCCAATTTCTAGTGCAACACATTTCGCAACCAAACTAGGGCTGTTCATGACTTAATTAGTTCCTTTGGTAAAATGATAGTCATAGAATTCTGTTGACTTATTGACAGATCTGAACACGTGCTTTTCCACGTCTTAACTATTTCAACAAGCTCTGTGACAATCGACCCAGATCCCAAGCCCCTCCGGGAAGCAAGGGTTGTGATTATGGAGGATCAAAAAAAGAGGGCGGCGCGTGAGACAGGTCAATTACGCACATTCAACTCACCCATGTCCCTCACGTCATGTCCCTGTATAGATCCAAGGGGACATTCCACTAGTCTCACCAGAGGACACTGTGTGCCTGTGTGTGTATCGCACATGAAGCCAGCTCTGCAGGGTCACACACACACACACACACACACACACACACACACACACACACACACACACACACACACACACACACACACGCACACACGTACGGGTCGCACGCGGCACTGTTGTTATCGTCTTCCACTTGTAAAATGTGCCAAATCTTTTACGAAAAACATGTCTCTTACTCTGTCAATGAGCTCTTTGATAATCACACACACTCCAACTGATTCATGTCCTGATTTAGATTCCCTGAGGGGGGGGGGGGGGGGGTTCCGATGGTGTCAACAGCGGCTGATTTATGCCTGTGTGTGTTGCATAATAAAACCAGCTCTGCACCAAGTCACACAGGGGTCTCTTGGTATCCGTGAGCCACAGAGGCGTCTTTGCATCTAGGCTAATTGTAAAATGTCCTCTGCGACGGTGCTCCACATTTAATAAACCAAACCATGGCTGCCCTTGCCTTGAGACATTTCTCTTCAAACTATAGTCATGGAATTCTGAAAACATGCCTCTGTGTCTATACAGTCCTTCAATGAGCTCTTTGACGACCACACTCGGCATGTCCTTGTCGTAGATTTTCGGGATGACATTCCGATGCCATCAGCAGCAGCCGGTTTATGTATATGATGCATAAAAGCAGCTCTCTCCAGGCACACAGCAGGGGGGTCTTTTGTGTCCCTAAGTTGCGGAGCCTCTCTGCATGGGCTACGCGCACCTCTCTAAGACTCCAGCACAAAGACATTGAAAAGAGGCAAACTGATTGTTCAGTTGTAGTAATATGAATGCAGATGTGAAAAAGCCCCACACATTTCGACAAGGTTCTAATAACGTGGATAAAGTAGGAAAACAATAAAACCATTATTATTAGCCTATGCTTGAAAAATATGGAACTAAGTGGATCTCGGGGGATGACCTGGTTTCACACAAATTAAATGGAACAAATTAGTGTGTTTGAAGTAAAAGGGACAAAGGCAATTGAATTGAATTGCAACTTCCTATCTGAGAATTGTCCTTAACCAGACCGTTATGCATTATTCACTTTGACTATGTGCCCGTTCAAAACGTGCTTGAACGCTGCACTCTCTCGGGTCCTACAATACCCCCACCAAGTGTGAAGTCGCTTGGATGGACGGTTCTAAATAAAATCAAAGGACAGACAGACAAACAGATGGAGATTCCTTCCCTTTTAGTTTTTCAACTGGAGATACAGTATAGCTCACAGTACCCATAATTCTTCTGAATTAGATTTTTCAAATACATACTGTATTAATAATAATAATAAACTTTATTTGTATAGCACCTTTCATACAGAAAGCTCAAAGTGCTTCACAACAGAAAAAAGACAGGAATAAAATGAGCACATAAAGTGCAGACATATAAAATCACAGTTTTTCACATTATGATCTAACATCCCAACAGGCCACCTTGTTTATGGTTTGATTCAGTTTTAAATAGACAATAATAAAAAGAGTAACATAAAATAGACAGAGTAAAATAGTGCAATAGTGCAGTGCAATAAAATAGCAGAATAGAATACGTAGATCAAATAAAATAGTTCTGGATTACTGTTCAACAGTTCAAAGTGGGCTTTACCTTCTCTGTTTGATACCCACACAGTTTAATACCTGACTGTATACAATATACCTCCCAGTACAACTACTGTACGTATAGTAGCCTATAGATCCCAGTACCAGAACTCTTCTAAATTATATTTTTCTACTAAATACAGTAGCTCCTAGTATCCAGAACTCTTCTGATTTAGTGTGACCTGTTCCTTTGAACTTTTTAGTATTTTATTTTCTTGAACAGAGCATCAACCAATTCTATCAAACTACATCTGCAACCAGAAAGGGTTTGATTCTCAGTTATTTGTTATTTGTTAACCCAGATTAACCCATATTTGGGCATAGTTAAGTGTACAATTAATTACATTAATTTGAATTACATACATTTTTTAATTAAATACATTTTTGAAACATTTTCTTTATAATATGTTGGTTATAGTTTTGTTGTTGTTGTTTCTTCACAGGTTGTTCCAGTATGGATGTCCTAGTAACCGGTCAGCTCAATGCACTGAATGGAACCACAGTCAGAATCGGTTGCACATTTACTTCCTGTTACAAGATGGATGCCTCCAAGTTCGCCATGAACTGGACATACCAGGAGACGGCAAATGATACAGAAGAGATGGTAAGAAACCTATATTATCTACAAACCTACAAAACCTACAAATCTAGATGTATGAAAATAATGTGTGGAGTCCCTCAAGGCTCGGTTCTGGGACCCAAACTGTTTAATTTATATATTAATGATTTGTGCTCTGTGTCAAATGTATTGAAGTGTGTACTATTTGCTGATGACACTAACATGTTCTGTAGGGGAGGACATCCAGCAGCTTATGACGGTCTTAACAATAGAAATGAATAAATACAAACTCTGGTTTGATATAAATAAATTATCTTTAAATCTAAATAAAACAAAATGTATGGTGTTTGGAAACCGCCAGATAAAAACAGACATTCAGTTGGTAATAGATAATAATAGAATAGAAAGAGTATATGAAAATAAATTCCTGGGAGTGATTTTAGACCATAAACTCTGCTGGAAACCCCATATAGAATATGTGAGGGCTAAGATGGCAAAGAGCATCTCAATTATTAGTAAGGTGAGACATGTACTCAATCCCAACTCATTGCACTCTCTGTACTGTGCAATGATCTTGCCTTACCTGCATTACTGCACAGAGGTATGGGGTAACGCATACAAAACAACCATAAATACATTGACTATCCTACAAAAAAGTGCAATAAGAGTAATAAACAATGCAGGATATCGGGACCACACACACACACTGTTTCTACAATCACACATTTGAAGTTCATTGATATGATAAACTTTAAAACTCTGCAAGTTATGTACAAAGCAAGAAATAAGCAATTACCGGTAAATGTAAGAAGCAAATTTCTGGATAAAGAGGGGGGATACAACCTCAGAGGACCATTGAACTTCAAAAAACCTGTGATGAAAACCAACCTGAAAATAATGTGTATCTCCTCTTACCCTGTGGAATGGGCTACAGCAGGGGTGTCAAACTCATTTTCACAGAGGGCCACATCAGCATTATGGTTGCCCTCAAAGGGCCAAAGACCGTATAAATGTTAATGTATGATGTACATTAATATTAGTATTAATGTTTTTGAGTTTGCAGTAAATCCACAGCTAAAGAGATTGGTTTTATCGGGTATCACAGTAGCTAAAAAGCTGATCGCATCACGCTGGTTTCAACCGGAAAAAATTTGCCGGAAAGTTTGGTTTCTTACATATCTCGATGTGATTTATCAAGAAATATCTACAGCAAGAATTCTGGGTCTCAATGATTCCAAAATGTCAATGTGGTTAGAAGTGGTGGAGAGAATAAAAGCTAGCTTATAATGGTAGTGTCTGGTTAGGAGCGAGGGATAGTGGAGGTACTATCCAAAGAAGGGTCCGGGAGGGGGGGGTTCGAGCTGGAGCATATGTGTGTAGGTTTTTAGATAACAGGTATTAGGGGTATATCCTATATAAGACAATTAACTAAAATGTGATTTCATTGGATGTGCACTGACAACTAATGCTTGTATATCTTATCGTGTGTTGTCATGTTTGTTTATGTGTTTGTTTAAAAAATAATACAAAAAAAATACAAAAAAAAATAAAAATGTAATGTAATGTAAAATAAATGTAGCTACTCATTTACATATTGTTAAACATGTTGTTTCTGTATTTATTACTTATTCAAGTTATACATATTGCATATGCATTTGCATAGATGTAAAAATATATGTTAGCTTATGTTATTTTAACAAATAATTTTAGTTTATCAGAACCCCATATTACTCCATCAATCAATGATCAAACCATTCAAGTAAATAACAAAGAAGAATATCATCAAATACAAGCTATGACATTAAGTTTGTTCAAAACCTTTTTGTCACAGTCAAGAGGGGCAGAACTAACACCTGTGAGCTGCAAAGAACACGTGGGACAGATGTAGCAGATGTTACAAAAACAAATGGCTGCACACAACCTTGCAGAGGCCATACATCCAACTAATGGAAGATAGTTTAATTAACTTTAATTAACAGATTGCAGAATGGGTACAGTACAGTACAGCTCAATACACACAATTGTTAAGGGGATGCAGACCAGAGAAAGTCTTTCGACTTGTTTACATCAGGGTCCCCCATTTTCAATTCGTAATGAAATTGCTATTATGTGTCTGCATGAACACACAACTGTAACTGTACTCAAAAATAACAAAATAAGGGTTGTCTCAGTTCACAACTATATTGGTCAAGTTTTGGGTGGGACTTGTTTGCGTCCCTACAGCTTCTTATTCAATTGAGCGAGATGCTCGGTTATGTCACACAGCCAGCTTGCATCTGACAGTTCAGACAATATTTCTTCAACCCTTTGTTACCTATTCCGCCTGGATCTTTTTTGTATTTTGGGCTGTAAAATTGTCAAAGAATGTCTAAGGAGTAAGTGCTTTTGGCTTTTTTCCTTTGTTACTTCATCAATACCTCAGATGTTCAACACACATGTATGTGTAAGAATGTGTAATAACTAAGGCTGTCAAAGCTTTATTAACGCATTAACCCACAATTATTTTAACACCGCTATTTTTTAACCCAAGATTAAAGTAATTTTTTATTTATTTTATTTTTTTTACTGGAGCTCTTGGGGGGCCACATCAAATGACGTGGCGGGCCGCATTTGGCCCGCGGGCCGTGAGTTTGACACCTATGGGCTACAGGATGAACTAAAATATTGTGAAAACATAAATCAATTCAAATCTAGACTAAAAAAATCTATTTTTGATAGGTACAGAAGGGAAGAAGAGCTTTAATGGCATATTAAAAAAATAAATATTATAATAATAAATACGTATTATGATACTGTATTGTGCGCTATATCATATCACATTATATAATCATATTATAATTCATTTGTATATTATATTGAACTATATTTGCAGTATGTACTATTATATTATGGTACTATATTGTATTGCATTATATATGTGCTGTATACACTATTATGTATACTATACTGTAATGTGTACTGTAATGTGTACTATATGTGTGCACTGAAATGTGTACTATATGTATCTACTATGTATGTATGTAAATGAAAAAAAATTTAAATAAAAAAAATGAAACGTAAGTCTTCAGGGGTAGGGCCCAACAAGCCTAGTGCTTCTCCCTAGCCCTTTTCGGACAATTGGACAATGCTGCAATAGCAGCTGGTAAAAGTTTGGTAATTTATGGAATGACCGTTGTTATGTGTCCAAAGCCCGAAATAAAAAATAACTGAACTGAACTGAACTGACATACCAGGAGACGGCAAACAATACAGAAGAGATTGTAAGAAACCTATATTCATAAAGTATTGTACGATCTGCTGTGTTTTCCTCCAGACCATAGCCATTAGTGGACAGACAACAACTTCTTCAAATTATCAGGGTCTTCTTCAAAGACTCCGGCTACTTTACCATTATAATTATAGTGGAAGACAAGGAAGAAGAGAATTTAGCTTGGTGGCTTCACTAGCCGAATAGAATAGAATAGAATAGAATAGAATAGAATAGAATAGAATAGAATAGAATAGAATAGAATAGAATAGAATAGAATAGAATAGAAATACTTTATTCAACCCAAGGGACATTTGGCTTGGACATATAGCACATAGTTTAGCCCATATTTCTATATTACCAAAGTTTAGTCACTGATGTGGTAGTAAGCAACTCCTGGGCCTGACATGGGATCAGTGGTCACTGAACGTCTGCATTGTCCGAGGGGATGAGGTGGAGGTGGTGGAGTCATATAAGTTCCTTGGGGTACACCTGAACAAGAAACTGGACTGGTCGGACAACACAGAGGCCCTCTACAGGAAGGGACAGAGCAGGCTGTTCTTCCTGAGGAGACTCAGGTCCTTCAATGTTTGCAATAGACTGCTGCAGTCATTCTACCAGTCTGTAGTTGCCAGCATCCTCTTCTATGCTGTGGCATGCTGGGGGGACACCAACAAACTGAACAAGCTGGTGAGGAAGGCTAGCTCCGTGGTGGGAGTCGAGCTGGTCAGACTAGAGGTGGTGGCAGAGAGGGGGATGAGAAGGAAGCTGGATGCTATCCTGGAGAATCTCTCCCACCCCCTCTATGACGAGCTAGTCAAGATGAGAAGCACGTTCAGTCACAGACTCATACCCCCCCGACACTCAACTAACCGCCTCGGCCAGTCCTTCATACCAGCGGCCATCAGGCTCCACAACAGTGGGCAGGGACTACTGCCAGACATCCAACTACTAGGAACCTAGTAGCTGACTCCCACCTAAAAGGACAATATATACTTACCTTATGCATACCGCACTGTATGTGTATACTGTATACTTCATCAGAGCATATATTTAGCATTTAGCAATCGATTATATATTAGATTAGATTTCGATTATTTGATTATTAGATTATATATTGTCAGGGCCGTCGCAAGGGGCGTGCGAGAGGTGCGGTCGCACAGGGCCTTGCACCTACGAGGCCTCAAAAAAGAAAAAGATTCTATTTTTTTTTTACTATATATATAGAAATAAAAATAAATATAATGTTAACAATCACTTTCCATCACAGACCTAAAATCTCGTTTTGCTTACATCCATGCTTATATTTCACATTAGACACCTGCCTCACTATGCCTGCGACAGCGTGACTGCATGCGTCATCTATCAAGTGGCACGCTATATATAAAAAAGCAGCCATTAAGCACTGGCACGTGGACTGGTGGTTACAGGTGTTTAGTAAGGTGGATGGTGTGACTGAGTCAGAGTGGTGGTAAACATTTTTAAACACAATGTCGAGGAGATAACGCGATAAAGGGCGGAAATTTGCCTCAGGGAATGAACAAAGAAAAAAGAAGTGTTCAATACCTCGCTGAGAGGTTAATTTGATAAATTTATCACAAAAAACAGCGACCCGACCGAAGCAGCCACAGGGCCTTGCGGCGTCGGGACAACCGAAAATGGGAATTATGCTTTGGAGAAGCTAGCAAGCGAAGCTAGCAGCACCAGGGCTGCCCAGCCCCAGCCCAGGTGACAAATGTGAAGAGCAGTGAAGATGAGGAGGATGGCGAGGCCACACAACTGTTCAAGTTAGCAGATAAAGTAGCTGCATTCAATGCCAATATGGAATTGTGGGGGCGGCGAGTGGGACAGTTGACAGTTTCAAACATTAGCAGAGATTTGAGGACACCGAAACAGAAAACAAGCCCAGGGCTCCCATTGATTCTGCGTTATGGTGAGTCTCTCTCTCTCGCTCTCTCTCTCTCTCTCTCTCTCTCTCTCTCTCTCTCTCTCTCTCTCTCTCTCTCTCTCTCTCTCTCTCTCTCTCTCTCTCTCTCTCTCTCTGTGCCGTATTAACGGTATCATTCACCAGTAGTGCCGAATTTCTCACTTATCCGCTTGATATAATTAATACAAATGTCCATTCTAACAAAATTTGTTCGCTCATAAAATTCTTAATATGTTAAATGTGATTATAACAGACTGCTGTTTAATGTCAGGCCGACTGCCCACAGACGGACTTTCGGAACATTCATTTGGGAAAAATAAATAATACGTTTAATAATAAGTATAATAATAAGAGACAACAGTTTTAACATTAAACATTCAACATTAAACCGGTCCGTGGCCGTCAGATAGACGGTTGCGTGTAATGTAGGATAGACCGATAGA
Organism: Notolepis coatsorum; assembly: GCF_963971535.1. Classification (NCBI taxonomy): domain Eukaryota; kingdom Metazoa; phylum Chordata; class Actinopteri; order Aulopiformes; family Paralepididae; genus Notolepis; species Notolepis coatsorum. Next base: position 228,738,713 of record NC_140165.1, read on the forward strand.
GAGAGGCGCTTTATAATACAATGGAAAAAAGACAAACATGTATATGTCTTTTCCAGTTATTATGCCACCTATGCAGCTCGTTTATTTTGACAGAGTTAAAAAAATGTCACTATCATTATATTAAATTAGCCATTCTTTTTGGTTCTGGCCCGCCAGATGGCTTGGGGGAAAATTGGCCCGCGGCCAAACCTAATTTCCGACCCCTGATGTAGGCTATGGTTATTGCAAAAAGTTTATCTTGGGGCGTGGCAGAAACATAAATCGGCGCCTATGGAGACGATAATCTGATTTAATATTTTTTAGGAAATTTAAGGCAAAAATAAGTATTCATTAATTTTATTAATTAATTAATAAAAACATTTCGCACAACAGGGCCTCGCATTTAAATTTCTCACAGGGACTCGCATTTCTCCCAGGCACTGTATATTGTAACTATATTTATTGTAGGGCAAATATAACTGAGAGGGCATACCCTCATCTCACACCTTGTTGCCCATATGCACATGTCCAGAGTTAATTATATTGTTGTATTGTTTACACTGCCTTTTTATTCTATTCAAATTTGTACTTCTCCACTGTACTATAATTCTGTGACCTGTACCATGTCTTCTACTACCTGTACCTCCCCTCCCCCTCCCCATGCTGCTATGATGCCTGAATTTCCCCAAGGGGATCAATAAAGGAATATCTTATCTTATATTATCTTATCTTGTTACCAAGGAAACGTTGTTCCCCTTTCTTTCCCTGAAGACATTGGGCCTCATTCACGAAAAACATGCACCCAATCAGTTTTGATCATGAAGCGTATCAAACATTCATTGTTGTTTATCTTACATGAATTTCTTCTTTGGTGCGATCAAAATGCATGTGTGTTTGGAATTGTTGACACCTTTTGTCCAGATCGGATACAGTGTCCTGCCCTACTGGCTATAATAAACTGTGCCTAATACGAGTGATATGCTTTTTAGATTCAAATTTTGTGGCAAAATATTTAAAAAACATTTGCAACATTAGAGACAAGTTATGAATTATAATGATTAATTAATTAATTATGATTATTATTAGTTATTAATTATTGTTATATGAATACAGGTGTAGCGTCTTGGCCATATTCAGATTCAGATTACTTTATTCACCATATTGCAGTACAAATGGAACGTGATTTGATGATTACAGTGCATGCGTTTCACAATTTAGAACAATACAACAGTAAATAAATAATTATAAGTAAAGTGCAAGACAGGACAGAACAGTGAGACAACAATAAGACTGTAAAAAGTCTGAGTCAAGACCAAGACCAGAGTGTATCAAGTCAGAGTCAAGACCAAGAAAGACCAGAGTGTATCAAGTTAGAGTCAAGACCAAGACCAGAGTGTATCAAGTCAGAGTCAAGACCAAGACCAGAGTGTATCAAGTCAGAGTCAAGACCAAGACCAGAGTGTATCAAGTCTGAGTCAAGACCAAGACCAGAGTGTATCAAGTCTGAGTCAAGACCAGAGTGTATCAAGTCTGAGTCAAGACCAAGACCAGAGTGTATCAAGTCTGAGTCAAAACCAAGACCAGAGTGTATCAAGTCTGAGTCAAGACCAAGACCAGAGTGTATCAAGTCTGAGTCAAGACCAAGACCAGAGTGTATCAAGTCTGAGTCAAAACCAAGACCAGAGTGTATCAAGTCTGAGTCAAAACCAAGACCAGAGTGTATCAAGTCAGAGTGAGTTAAATTCAAGGTCATGACTGTAATTGTGTTGATCTACCATCATAGCGATGGCTCAACATTTACACCATTGTAATTATAAATGGATTACAAAAGGCTCAATACAGTTGGCAGAATGAAACACAAGTGTCAAAAACACCTTAGCAAACACTTTAACATGTCCACTTTTGGTGGCAAAAAGCGATGAGGGTGTGTCTATATGGGAGCCGTGTCTTGGGCCTTGTATCCAGACTGCTGCTGTGTCAGGGCCAAGCAGCTGTGCCTTGCAGGGCACCAGGTCAACAGGTCACAGCCCTGGATGTTTTTTTTTATCTACAGTGGAATTTATATGAGCCTGGGGTTACAAACACACAAATAACCCCCACTCGCCATATACCAGCAGCCTATTCAAAGGGGACCTTGGCCATCTTGGAAGGACCAGGGTCGCTTTGAAGAATGGGGTCATCAAGGTTAACGGATGGGACTGGTTGGTGTTACAGGTGCTGGGCGTGTTGTGGTGGGTTACTGTGATGAAGACGCACCCAAGATGTGCACAAAACAAGGTCACCAGTGGATATGAAGATCCAATCCATTTCTAGTGCAGGTTTATACCGATACACATTAGATGTATGGACACAGTGACATCTTTTGAGTTTTATTGAGCTTTTTGTTGCTTATTTATTTTAGTTTGTGTTGTTGATGCACTCACAGTGTCAGTGGGGCTCACAGGGATTTCACCACCACTGTACTTGTAAATTATTGAGTATGTAACAAATAAACGTTGACTTTGACATTCTTTAAGGGCAGGATTTGCATAATCTCCTGACAACGTTCATGTTGCACCATAAGTCAAAATACAGTGAGACCTCAGTAAAGCTGATCCAGTGATCCAGATGTGTAGCCCTGTGTATCTCAGGGGCAGTGGCGGCTGGTGAATTTTCTCCACGGGGGGCGCTATACCAAACATAATGCAACCACGTTTCCAATAGCCCTACAGTGCCTACACAAACACGCACAGCTCTCTCTCTCTCTCTCTCTCTCTCTCTCTCTCTCTCTCTCTCTCTCTCTCTCTCTCTCTCTCTCTCTCTCTCTCTCTCTCTCTCTCTCTCTCTCTCTCTCTCTCTCTCTCTCTCTCTCTCTCTATTCAATTCAATTCAAATGGGCTTTATTGACATGGGAAACATACGTTTACATTGCCAAAGCCAAACAATAATAATCACATATGTATATCTTGTCATTTTAAACAAGTTACCATTCATTGTCCGGGTGATTATGGCCCCCCCCCGCGGCGAAATTAATTAGTTAGTTCAACAACAACACAGCATCGCTCTAACAGGGAGAGCGAGAGAGCGAGAGAGAGAGAGAGGGAGAGAGAGAGAGAGAGAGCGACCGCGACTCACTTGTTTAGTTCAAACGCGGTCCAGCAGGGCTTGATAAAGTGTACAGTATATGTCCATTGTCCAGACTGTTATGTCGATGTCCACTGTCCAGACTGCATCCAGCTAGCCATTATAGCTGCTTGTTGTTGTTGTTGTTGATGTTGTTGTTGACCGAGTATAGCCTTAATCCTTCGAGAAGCTTTGTGGTCCAGGGCTTGAACTTTCCATAAAAGTGTCCATATAAATCTATTTCGTTTTATGTCTGAATGTACAGTATCTAACCAGCTAACTACTAGCAGACAACCAGACAACTACTAGCAGAGCGTATTTCCTCGAGGCGATGTCACGTGCCACTCTCAGCCAATAGAGTGACTACTTCGGGCACTAGACCAAGCGCCCTCGGATATCGTATTTGATTGTGTTATGTTGTACGTACGTATTTATTTACACGTACGTATGTATTTGCCCTGTGAGTTGCGCACGGACCGTGGAGCTGAGATCGAGCGCCCATGAAAAGGGGTTGGAGGGGGCTAGGCCGCTAGGGGCCGGGGGGCGTGAATACTTTCCTTTCTTCTTCTTCTTTTAACCAGGGAGGGCGGCGGCCTAGCGCCCCCTATTGACCAGCCGCCACTGGTCAGGGGTTTGATTCCTACTGGGGCCAAGCATGCAAGAATGCAAAAATGCTAAAATGCTAAAATCATCATAGTATTACTGTGTTTGGGTATCAGGGTGGGTGGGTGTTTTAGTGGTGAGAGCACTTCCCCACAATCGTTGTTGGTTCGACGCCCGGTCGCTGTGTTTGCTTTGGATACGAAAAGTAAATATATTACTTATGCAATGCGTAAATATATTACTTATGGCTATAACATAACGTATATTTCCCTGTGGTCAATTAGTACTTTATTTACGTTTTCTGATGAGACCGTATTGCAACCAAATAACACGCTGTTTGTTTAAGCATCATGAACATGGGATCTAACCTGTGACAGCTGACCCCTGCTGCACGTTCTGTCCCCCTCTCTGTCCAGTTCATGACATACTACAGTAAGAAGGGGATGGTGCCACTGCGCTCGGACCGCTTCGGGGATCGGGTGGAGTTTGCCGGGAACTTGGATAAGAACGACCTGTCCATCAACCTGGCCTTCGTCCAGCTGTACGATGAGGGCATTTACAACTGCTACGTCAGAAACCCTCCAGACCGCATCCAGGGTCAAGGGGTCATACAACTCAATGTGGTTACTGAACGTAAGGGACACACACACACACACACACACGCACACACACACACACACACACACACGCACGGACGCACGCACGCACACACACACACACACTAAGAAGAATATTGAGATATGATATTTTGGTCATATTGCCAGCCATACACACACACACACACACACACACACACACACACACACACACACACACACACACACACACACACACACACACACACACACACACACACACACACACACACACACACACACACACACACACACACACACACACACACACACACACACACACACACACACACACACACACACACACACACACGTGTATTCCATCAGTCATAATCAACTCCTCAATTAACCCTCCTCCGCCTGTGACAATAGTATCTCCCTTCCTCCACGTAACCAAGTGATGAGGGATGATATCTGCCACAATATATATACAGTAACAATAAATATGCATATACTGTATATGTATACAGTATATCCAGCATTATTGTACATGCTATCATACAGAGTTATATGGGTTATATGCAGGTGTATAAGTAGGGATTATATGCAGATATATTCAGACAGATATATATATATATATATATATATATATATATATATATATATATATATATATATATATATATATATATATATATATATATATATATATATATATATATATATATATATATATATATATATGCTGTAAATATAAATATATACAGGATATACTATGTGGGGACCAAAAAAGAAAAAGCCCCCGACCTGTTTGATACAGTTTTACTAAGGTGTCCCAGGTATGAACTTGACACGGCCATATATTAAGTCTGTATGCACACTGTTGTGGTGCATCATAGAACATGAATGTTTCAAATGGCAACTCAAACTAATTTATAATAACGCCAAATACACTGCCTGGAGCAAACATTTAGTATTTTGTATTTTCTTTGAATAAGTCAAATCAATGACAGGGGTAAAAAGAATGACCTGGATAACAGTTACAGTATGTGCTCCTGCTATGGATGGAAATACATTTTTCACAAAGTAACAGCCTATCGGTCTCCGTGCTTAGGTGCAGCAGCTTGATTTGAAGTTTACACTGGAAATGCATTTAAAGCCTTCCTGTATTATAGTACAGTAGTACTACCAAAAAACGAATTACGACCCCAAGCTACTGTGATGATGATTCACACGGGACTAATACAAGATGACCTCTGTTTGCTGAATTAGGTTATTAGCGTTATTTAAAAAAAAAAATTATTTAGCGTTTATCGCTTTTTGCTACTGGGCAGTCCAGTAGAGAGAGAGAGAGGAAGAACGGGAGACAGAGTGAGGGGAAGACATTCAGCAAATAACGACGGGTCCGGGAATCGAACCCGGGTCGGCCGTGCTGCGACTCAGCGCGTTATGTGGTTCGCCACTGGGGCGCCCTAGTGGTGGGATTTTTACCATGAAAATGATGGACTGGATTTTGCACAGGATTACGTTCAAAGACGACCAAATGACTAGAAGTCCCCAGGTAATACTAGCCCAGTGCAAATAGGGCTAATGATACTGTGTGTCCTTGTTCTCAAAACATTGTTTCACAGGATAGTATTCAACGAGCCATAGCGCCCTCCTTTTATTAGTATTTATTGGTAGTCGACTATCGGCAAACTTTGGCCAATCAAAGTCGACTATACAAATCCTTAGTCGGGGACAGGCCTACTTTAGACCAGCCATCTCGTTTGGCCAACATTCTACAAAGGTCACCTTTGTCTAACCTAGCTAACACAATCTTGTAAATGTGTTTACATTTCTGAACGTTTAATAACGTGTGTATTTCCTGATTAGCCTATTAAGATTTGATGGGATCCGATCTCTCTTTCGGCCAGTGTGTGAATGATCGGAGTCCTTGCTCGGTGGCTGATACCATACATGTTATTTGTAGTATGGTTCTGAGCAGCAACCTGTGTAGTATCACCTTCTTGCATTCAAAAGGTGTAACTTTATACTGTATCTATTCAATGGACAATGGTGGAAATGAATTCAAATCAAATACTTGTCATTGACCAATTAAAAAAAATATTCTAGGTCCTGAAGGACCCTCACCACCCAAACAACAGCCTGTTCAAGCTGCTGTGGTCAGGCAAGCGCCTCTGCATACACGCAGCAAGAACAGAGAGACTAAGGCTCAGCTTCTTCCCTCAGGCGATCAGAACACTGAACACTGATCTCTCCACACACAAGCACACATGAACACACACATACACACACACACAAAACAACATTCTGCACTCGCTCACACACCATATAGGTCACTTTAAACACACAAGAAAAGGACACTTTATAGGAAGGGAAAAAAGGACACTTTAAGAAAAGAACTTATTAACATGTCTATTTTATCATGTCTATTCTACTAATTTTATTACTATTTACGATTATTACTATTGTATTTTTGCACAATCGTAGCGGGCATGGCCAACCGCATTTCACTGTATGCCCTGGTATGTATGTGATGAATAAACTCTTGAATCTTGAAATCTTGATATATTGAGATGTTCTGGCCATATCTCCCAGCCATACACACACACGTACTAGGATGCACTCAGCTGCAGTTTGTGAGCAAGGCAGACGGACCAGACCTTCCCTCAGTTGGGTTTCTGAATGCCACCGTGACTTAATTTTTTTCAGGCTGACATATGGCACTGATTTAAAATGGCAGAATTTGACAAGAAATGTCAGGGGGAGGATATAGTCACAGAGCGTGAGTGATGATCTTTAGCCTGTAAGCCTTGCAGGAAGAGAATCAGATTACAGGGAGGGTTGCAAAGGGTTGCCTCAATGATCTAATATTGTGGCCAGATTTTTCAACAAATAACACAATTAGTCCAATGGTAGGCTACTTAAAATGTGATAAGCAGATTGTAGTAGCTGAAGTCAGATTTAACAGACACTCATTTGGAATGAGGACTGTGTACAATGACCTGAAATAAGTATGTAATTTACACAGTGCGCATTGCTGGCCCAAGGGAATGTGAACCCTGTACAGACTCAACCACTAAATTAAATAATTATTCCACAAGATTGTATGCACTTGAATCGACATAAAGGGAATATATTTCTCGTTGGTCGTTACTCATTTCAAGAGTAATGTTATTACTTTACTTATTACTCCCTGGAGGCAGTAATTCATTACACCACATGGGTCTACATCGTCCTCATGTGATCCAAATGCAGCAAATTAATGCAGCTTTTTGTGAGCATAATGCTACGGCTCCCGCATGAGAATGTTTTGGAATATGTCACTCGCTGCAGACATGCCATAGCTCATTTAAAGGTTAGAATCAGCAGATCTCATTTCATCATTCAAACCTTTATTCAAACTCGAAAGGCAACTGTTGTTTCCTTCATTTACAGTCACGTCGAGTGTCAAATAATAATAAAAAATAAGACCATAAAAAATCACACAGCATGTAAAATCACAACAATAAGACAACAAGACGAGGCAGAAAGCAAGGATAACATCAATTAAAATGCACAACTTGATTGACAAAGGTTTGAAGATGAAGAATATGTGTATGGCACTGACCTAGGATACAGATTATGGTTTTCTCACCTTTTAATCCAGTTAACCCTTTCACTACCACACTATATAAGGTTAAACCTTTCACTACCACACTATATAAGGTTAACCCTTTCACTATCACACCATCTGTGGTGTGATAGTGAAAGAATAACCTTCCAGGGGTCAGCAACCTTTTTGACATGGAGTGCCTGTTTGAAATATAGTTGTAACTAGTGTGCCTCAACAATATGCCATGCATCGTAATTTCTTTTCTCATAATCAGGTATTTTTAATGATAATTTTTACATTATTACATCATTATTGTTATTGTTATTATTAACAATATTATTATGATGGTTGTATCAACCCTAAATCTGAGTTGGGGGGGGGGGAATGCAATGCAGACAAACAGCTGCATACAGTGCGACCATTTCACTCACATTTGCCCATTCATTTTTGGACACATCACACACCATCGGTGTGTGTACTGTACGTGTGCTGTTATAGCTCCACCTACAGGCCTAATGAAGAACACCAGGAGAACACCAGGATGTGAATGGAGGGTGAATGTGAGGTATATCGTGTAAATACGTTTTGATTGATCGCAAGACTACACTGTAAAAATAATAATAATAATAATAAGTTACCAGAACTTAAAAATATTGAGTTCAGTTACTGTGCATTAAGGTTTTCAATCCATAATAAGTTAACAGAAAAATAAGTACACAACCACATTATTTCAACCTAATAAAACTATGTTTATTGTCATTGTTTTAAGAACACAAGTTGACTTGGTAATACTCACATTTTTAGTAAAAAAAAATGGCTTTTAACATGTGCAATGTTCAATGAAATAGAAAAATAAATAATACAATTTGTTGATTAATCCCACTGGTCACAATGGTGACCGTAATAATGTTTTTGTTATAAGGCTCTGCAAATGTTACTGAATGATGTAGCAATGTATTTCCAGCTAAATTGAAATAATAAACAAATAAAGGGTCTCAATTAAATATGTGGTAGTAAAAAGGACCTGTGGGAGGATTTCAACAAGATAAATGCGACAACAGTGCAAAATATTTCACTATAATATTTCAAAGCAAAATTATTATTATTATTATTATTATTATTATTATTATTATTATTATTATTATTATTATTATTATTATTATTATTATTATTATTATTATTATTATTATTATTATTATTATTATTATTATTATTATTATTATAAATATTTTTTTATGCTGACCCCTGTGCCTATGAAAATGCCCCTGCGTGCCTATGCAGGCACGCGTGCCTAGGGTTGCCTACCCTAGTGTGGTAGTGAAAGATTAACCTTCTGTTGTGTGTTAGTGGAAGTGTTAACCCTTTATAGTGTGGTAGTGAAAGGGCTAACCTTCTGTAGTGTGGTAGTGAAAGCATTAACCCTTTGTAGTGTGGTAGTGAAAGGGTTAACTTTCTGCAGTGCGGTAGTGAACGTGTTAACTCTTTGTGGTGTGGTAGTGAAATGGTTAACTTTCTGCAGTGTGGTAGTGAAAGTGTTAACCTTATGTAGTGTGTTAGTGAAAGGGTTAACCCTTTGTAGTGCGGTCGTGAAAGGGTTAACCCTTTGTAGTGTGGTAGTGAAAGGGTTAACTTTCTGCAGTGTGTTAGTGAAAGCGTTAACCTTCTGTAGTGTGTTAGTGAAAGGGTTAACCCTTTGTAGTGCAGTCATGAAATGGTTAACCCTTTGTATTGTGGTAGTGAAAGGGTTAAGGGTACATGTAATTAAATGAAACAAGTTTACAGGTTAAGTCTTAATGTTAGAGGTTGTCACAAAGGATTTGCTCGCTGGACTCCTACACTTATTGCTGTTGGTAATGTAGCCAGGTCTGGTCAACCATGTGACATCGCATCGGTAAGGCATCGAAAGAAAGATGTATTTATTTATTTGCTATATATATATATATATATATATATATATATATATATATATATATATATATATATATATATATATATATATATAGCACTTTTCTTGTGCTAGGACGCAAACCGATTTACAACAGAGGGTAACTTGTCTTGTCCTTCTGACAAAGATCTGTGTGGATCGCAAACGTTGAAGTCATTACTCAAAAAAGGGAATAGATTTATTGTTGGTCGTTACTCATTTCAAGAGTAATTAAAGTTATTACTTTACTTATTACTCCCTGGAGGCGGTCATTCATTACACTACTCACTATATTACTTATCTGTTGCACCTCCCATAATCGGCAAATGCTTACCTTCAAGATTCTGTACAACATACAGCAGGGCCTGACTGGGGAAATCATTCAGGCCAGGAAATATAGTGTGAAATATAGCCCCAGTCAGGCCACTTTTTAAGCGGGGGGTCCCCCACCAGGAACATTTTTGTTACAAAGAATACATTTCCTGCATTCTGGTGCAGGACTTTTTGCAGGATGTTTACCCTTTAAATGCCAATCCCTCAATACTAACCACAGCTGAAGTGACTGAAGTGAGCTTAAACTGCTCCAGTGAAGTTGCTCAATGGCCAACGGTGTCAGACTGTCGTACTCGGCAGCTCCCAGGAGTGAATGTATGGAACTGTGTGAGTGTGAAGTAGGGCGTTGCTGAAAAGAGCATCCGTGCTTAGAGAATCTACCCTGGGTAAACAAAGGCTATAAAATAAATAAAAAGGTGATGAACTCTATGCATCTGTGTCCTTCAGTCCTGCACCTGATACTGCTGGATGCCTCTTCTCCTTGGGTGAACATGTTAAAGATCAAGTAACATTAATTTGTGCAGCCCGTTATCTCAAATACTGTACATGTCTCAACAGGCTCTGCATGCCCACAACATCAGCATGAGGTGCCAGCACAGAATAAGGATTTGATTACAGACAATTATGGAGAAATATTTGAGACCCGATCAGGAATTTGTCCGGGACGCTTGTATCCTTTCGGCAAGCAACAAGCCCTTCCACGTTGCTTTGATTGGCCGAGCTAGCGCATGAGCCGCGACAAGCTCCTCAGCCAGGCAGGAATACTAAACTCCGCTTAACGCAATTTATACGCATGGAAGTATTGATTTCGGCGTAATGAATCATTAAAAAATATATACACCGTTTTTTGGAATATGTTGTTTCTTTACACATATGTTGGATTATGTAATTGGTTTGTCATGACAAACCAATAAAAAATCGCGAATTAACCGGTGGCTACAACAACACAGTTTGTTTACAATGAACGGTGGGGCTAATCGAAAGGACTGGACACGGACGCGTTAAACAGCAATCAATTCATTTAATATAACAGTCCGGTTCTGTGTTTGTTTGTGTCTGTAGATTGTTGGTGAACAACTAACTTTAGGTTAGTTTAACTTGTCCGTGTCCAGTCCTTTCGATTAGCCCAACCGTTCATTGTAAACATTGATGCATGTAGTTACTGTGTGTTGTTGTAGCCACCGGTTAATTCGCAATTTTTTATTGGTTTGTCATGACAAACCAATTACATAATCCAACATATGTGTAAAGAAACAACATATTCCAGTTAACGGTATAATTTTTTAATGATTCGTTACGGCGAAATCAATACTTCCATTTGTATAAATTGTGTTAAGCGGAGCTTAGTATTCCTGCCTGGCTGTGGAGCTTGTCGCGGCTGATGCGCGCGTCCGGCCAATCAGAGCAACGCGGAAGGGCTTGTTGCTTGCCGAAAGGATACAAGCGTCCGGGACACGTCGGGGTATGGCCCCTAACCAGTATGACAGATGCCCTGGGTTCTTTAGAAATCCTAGTAAGTCACCCAAGTGACTTGCAGCTTATATGATGACCTTGTCACCGCGATCGCTTAAGGCCCAAATAATTATAGTTCCCTCCGCAATCCGCATCCGCAGATGTGCATTGGTGCGCGTGACGTAATTTGCGTAATTTTCGTCAACGCTCTTGTCCGCACGGACCTCGGATTCGTGTCCGCGTGCAGGCAAAACAATTTAACCGCACGGATTGCTCCATGGATATGCGTGCCGACTGCGCTTGTGCCCAGCTGTCAAAACAAAAGCACGCGACGCGACGCTTCCGGACACCAAACACGGACTATAATCAGAGCCGTGTGCACAGCGTGTCAGTTTCCGAGTATACGGGAGGCGTCTATGCTTTTACCAATGCGTTCGTGTTTCCGGGTTCCCGGTTTCCCGTAAATGTACGCATATTGGTCAGGAAATGGCGAAACGCTAACGTTATAAAATACCCTGACATTGGGTAGAAATGTAGCAGGGTTAGGGTGACCTATTGACGGGTCTGGGAGAGAGATGCGGGGGGGGGGGGGCTGCCTTGCGCTGACGCTGCCCGCCTCGAGGTGCACACAAGCAGCCGCACGTCTCACCTCACCAGCCACACCTGAACGAATCTATCCCCCCCAAATCGGCAGCCCCTCTCGGCTAGAGACATTCACCCTATATTGTGCCATGCAGTGCATGTGTGCACTACCTACTATCTGTTGATACAATTATATAGAAAACGATATATTGTATATAATATATTTTAGGCAGTTTCGTGGCATGAATTGCATTTCGCTGTATTTCGCTGTAGACCGCAGCAGCTGGTGATAGAAATATAGCCAATTTTTTTCTTCAATATTAATACTTGGCACCACTGTATCGGTATAATATCAGCACACGAAATATCACAATATATTGCTGTGTCGTTTTATTTCCCCAACCCCTGTCTTGTCTGTCAATCTCCATGATTTACTACCTAATAAGGCAGAAGTATAACAAAGCCCGGACTGAGAGTCTGATTTCTGGGGCCTGAGTGGTGATGAGTAAGCTGTTTACTTATTGATGGATGACAAGCAGTACAACCCAGCATCTCTCTCTCTCTCTCCCTCTCTCTCTCCCCTCTCTCTCTCTCTCTCTCTCTCTCTCTCTCTCTCTCTCTCTCTCTCTCTCTCTCTCTCTCTCTCTCTCTCTCCGCCATAAACACACACACACACACACACACACACAGACACACACCCTCTCTCCCACACACACACACACACACACACACACACATGCATCATAGGTTAATTCAGAAGCACTTTACTTCCACCGCAATCAGTACAGCATTGCTTTTAGCGAACAGTGCACAAAAGAGATTTTTTTAACTGATATCATTTAGTAGGTAATACAGCAAAGCAAACTCCTACACAGACCTGCCTCTACATTTACATTTACATTTAGTCATCTAGCTGACACTTTTATCCAAAGCGACTTACAAGTTCTGTACGACAAGTCATCAGGAAGGGCACAACTCTATCAGCTGAGTAACAATGTTCATCATGTTCAGTGTTGAGTGCTACAGTGTAGGTTAGTATATTAGGACAAGTGCATGACAGTAAGGTTAGTTAGGGTTATATATATATATATGTATATCTTTTTTTCATTTCAGATAATGGTTGAAGAAGTGCGTCTTTAGTCGATGTTCGTTCCACCATTGTGGGGCAAGGACTGAGAATAGGCGGCTTCTCCTTGATGACCCTCCCGGAGCTCGGATAGGAGTGGGTCTGAGACGGCCAGAAGATGCAGAGCGTAGGGGTCTTGAGGTTGTGTAGTTAGAGACCATTGATCGGAGGTAGGCCAGAGCGGTTCCCTTTGCCGCACGGTACTCCAGGTCGAGGGCCTTGAAGCGGATTCGTGCGGCAATGGGGAGCCAGTGCAGGTCCCTAAGAAGTGCGGTGACATGGGCTGACTTCGATAGGTTTGAGATCAGGCTGGCCGCTGCGTTCTGAATGAGCTGAAGAGGCTTGGTGGCAGTGGTCGGAAGGCCAGCAAGCAGTGCGTTACAGTAGTCGGGAGATGTCCCAAGTGCCTTATAACCAAATCCAGACCTCTAATTATTTAAAGGGGAACTATCTTACTATTTCTTTCACTATTTGGGCAATTTTACACAAATCCTGTGAGTCTATGGAACACATCTGTAAGTTTATTTTCTCCAAAAAATGCATTGTTTTGTATTTCTAATCAAGTACTCTAGAGCAGGGGTTCCCAAACATTTCAGGCCGGGGCCCAGAAAATAAGGCGTCAGAGAGCCCAATGCACATCGTCTGTTTTTTTTTTTTTTTTTTTTTTTTTGTCAGGTGACCGATTTTTTAAGCCAAATATCACTTCAATCCTATTAAGTTAGTTCAAGTTAGTTATTCATTTATATGTGCTATTTATGAGAGGGCTAACTTGTTGCAAAATAATAATGATAATAATAATAGCCTCATTAAAATACTATTGTTGCTTCGGTTGTTTTCAGCGTTTTATGTGCATAATCTGTTATTTAGTTTGAAATGTTCGTTGAAATAAGTAGATTTTTCGTTTTTGTTTATTTATTAAGTTAATATAAAACCATATAGTCACATTTTAGAATACAATAGAATAGAATTTTAGAATACAACTAGAAACACTGTCCTGGCCTGCTTCTAAGTTCAGTGGCCTGACCAAAAAAATTTAAATAAAAAAATTTAAAATAAAAAAAATAAAAAATAAAATAAATGTTTTTTTTTTATTTTTTTTTATTTTTTTTAAATCATCTCGCGGCCCATCCGTGGCTGCTCGCGGCCCACCTTTTGGGTCGCGACCCCGACTTTGGGAACCACTGCTCTAGAGCAGCATTTTCTGCACTTTCAGATTCCAAGCTGATTTTGGCTGGGCTCCGCCCATACTCGCAATGCGCTTTGATGCGCTATCACCGACATCTAAGAAGGGAGATCCCCCCTTGAATGGCCCTTCTAAGGTTTCTCTCCTCCACACTGCCTGTGGAGCATTTTTCCCTATTGTTAGGTTTTAGTGAGTTTTTCCTTACCTTCGCGTGGGGTATGTCTGGGAGTGCTTGCATTCTTTCATTTATTTGCATTTATTTTAAATTCATTGGACCTTATGGTGTTCTTGTTCTGTTCTTGACTTGTTTAAAGAAGACTTGTACGGCCCATGGGGACATTAACGTGTGTTGTCGGGCCTTATAAATAAATTTGATTTGATTTGATTTGATTGACAGTCACCCACAGTCTGCACTGGCAGATAACTTTGGGGGGAGACAGAGATAGAGAGATAGAAGGACTAATTAATTTCGCCACAGGGGGCATAATCCCACGGGACAATGCATTGGTAACTTGTTTCAAATGACAATATATACCCCAGTGAATATTATTGCACGGATCAGAATACGCGTGGGAGCGTGCGCTATGATATTTTGCAACAGGTTGATGTGACGCGAGTGCTGATACGAGAGGGAGAACGAGCGAGCGAGAGAGAGAGAGAGAGAGAGGGAGAGATAGAGAGGGACAGAGAGAGAGGGAGAGACAGATAGAGAGGGAGAGAGAGATAGAGAGGGAGAGAGAGAAATCGCTCCAAGAGCGCGCATGTGAGCTTACTCTCTGGAAAGTGTGAACGGTGCAGGCAGAGGGCTGTGTGGTAGGAGTACACAGGCTACATCAGATGAGCGGTGCAGGCAGAGGGCTGTGTGGTAGGAGTACACAGGTACATCAGATGAACGGTGCAGGCAGAGGGCTGTGTGGTTGGAGTACACAGGCTACATCAGATGAGCGGTGCAGGCAGAGAGGGCTGCCTGGTAGGAGTACACAGGTACATCAGATGAGCGGTGCAGGCAGAGGGCTGTGTGGTTGGAGTACACAGGTACATCAGATGAACGGTGCAGGCAGAGGGCTGTGTGGTTGGAGTACACAGGCTACATCAGATGAGCGGTGCAGGCAGAGGGCTGTGTGGTAGGAGTACACAGGTACATCAGATGAACGGTGCAGGCAGAGGGCTGCCTGGTTGGAGTACACAGGTACATCAGATGAACGGTGCAGGCAGAGGGCTGCCTGGTTGGAGTACACAGGCTACATCAGATGAACGGTGCAGGCAGAGGGCTGCCTGGTTGGAGTACACAGGCTACATCAGATGAGCGGTGCAGGCAGAGGGCTGCCTGGTTGGAGTACACAGGTACATCAGATGAACGGGCTGCATGCTTGGATTATGCCACATCAGATTGTGGTGAGAGTGGTGCTCTCGTCAATTAGCTTTTTGTTTCTAAGTCCAGATTCAGAGGTTACCAGTGTTGTGTAGGGTTGAGAGTAGCAATGGTGATATTGAGAGTAACTGCGAAATGTATCAAACCATGACAGAAAACCGTGACAAACTGTAAAACGAGTCCTGCCTGCACTGATGCCCTAGCGTCCCTTTAGGGGTGAGTGAGCTCACAAAATCAATGGACACAGGAAAACAATGTAAGATATGCCTGTCCTATAGGTTAGAAGTTTTTCATCTTCCAGAAAATGGTACTCTGCCTATTCGTGAATATGTATTTTAAGTTTAATTTGACTGTAACTTGTTGAGATGCCTGGCGAGGTTCCGGTGATCTTCCCTAAAGGTTTTGAAGTGCATTCTCAATGAATGTGCAGGCATGAGTAGAGTGTGTACTTTTCTTTGCTGCAATCAGCAGCTCTATAGGTCACTCTGTCAGACATTTGGCATGGAGGTCAAGTGTGTATGAAGGTGTGTGTGGGTGTTCAGGCAAATTGGCTAAAAGGGGGTGTGACAATAATAATAATAATAATAATAATAATAATAATAATAATAATAATAATAATAATAATAATAATAATAATAATAATAATAATAATAATAATAATAATAATAATAATAAACTTTATTTGTATAGCACTTTTCATACAGAAGTTGCAGTTCAAAGTGCTTCACAACAGTAAAAAAATACAGGCATAAGCGAGCATAAAAAATATAGAGAGGTAGCAAGGTAAGGTAAATTACAGTGTTTCACATTAGGATCTAGCATCCCAATAGGCCTTTCTGTTTACAGTTTCATTCAGTAATACAAATAATATTTGTATTAAATAATTATATTTTTCTGAGTGCGTATTTTGTAAACAGATATTGACATCAGGAAACAACACAGAGTACTTTAACACTATGACGTCCGTTCACGAGTATATACGTGTTTCGATTCCATGCGTTGTGGTCCAGAGCCACGAGTATACTCGTGACGAGTTGTTATTGTTTTATTCCATATTTATTAACGCTTATTAGGTCCCCGATCCACTTGCAGGATCTTTCCACATATTTGATTTTCGAAACATACAGTACCGGCCAGATCCGCTTAGGGGCGCCATCGCTCCACTGCAGTATCATTGAGGGGATTTAAAAAAAAATTGCTTTTACAGTCCTGTGGGCGGATCATAGAGCCTCGATTCCAAACGAAGACCCTCCATCTTTGATCAGCTTGCCGAACGTATTTTTCAGCGTGGAATAATGGGATTTATGATTAGCCAATGTACATATCGATCTACCAGAATCCGATGACTGGTGAGGAAATGCTGCCGGCGATCACATGGCCTGACGGTAGGATAATATTACCCCAAATTACAGCTGGATTGGACATTGTTTTATAACCTAACGTGATAGACTACTGACATTGGCTACCTGAACGCACACTCTATTGCTAATCAATACTGATCGGCGTTCCCCGCCGCCCCCATTTCATCCATAGATGCTCTGTAATAATCCGGATGCTACGCAGTTTGTTTTATTTCATTCGTATATATACAGCAGAAATGGCGTTTGATATAACGGCGCCAACGTTTAGCCTTGTTTGCAGCCTCCTGAAGAAAAGCCTAGACGAAAAGCGCGATATACCTTATATTCACGACGCTATAAAATGACAACCAACCGATGGATTTTTATTTTCTTTAAGCCATTATGAAGGCACGGTTTATGCACTCAAGTGACAATGATAATGGACAGATAGCAATACTATAAATGATATATATAGCTCTTAGAAAGTACATCGGTTTGTAAACAATCCTCTGTCCTCTGAGGCCTAAATCGCTGCAAGACTGCGGTCGCCATAGTGTTAATACATTTAAAGAGACGATATAGGTTTTAAGCTGTCTTTTGAAGATGTCTAGCGAGAGTGCGGCTAAGTGGCGCAGTGGGCAAGGCGCTCGCCACTAATGCAGGAGATGCTGGGTTCGAGCCCAGCTCTCGGCATTGCTACCAGCTTGGCTGGTCGTTCATACTAACGCAATTGGCAGTGTTAGGGGTGGGAAGCTGGTGGGTGGGGATCGGACGTTGTGGACAGCGACTCCTACAGGTCGGTTGGTGCGCCTGCGCAGTAGAATCAGGAAGCGACGGGAGCGGCGTGACCCTCCCACGCAGACCCTCGCCGCTGAGAGATCACGCTGTGCAGGTGAAAATATGCGACGGCTGCCTCCTCATGTACCGGAGGGGACACGTGATGCAAGGCTTCGTCCACATTGCAGCCGGCCTGTGGGAGGCATGGCCTAACAGCGTTCGAGACAGGGGCGGGTAGAATTGGACAATACGAAATTGGGATGGGAGAAAAATAGAAAATGGGAGAAAAAGTAGATAAAAAAAAAATAAGATGTCTAGCGAGTTGGCTTCCCTGATGTTTTGGGGTAGTTTGTTCCATAGTTTTGGGGCATAGTTGATAAAGGCTGCATTACCGATCCTCTTTTGACTGTTTCTGGGAGCCTCTAGTAGTGTTGGCGATAGGGATGGGTACCGTTCACATTTGAACCGATACGGTACCAGTACCGGTACCTGTGAATTGATACTGGTACCCAACGGTACCTTTTTTCTGTACTTTAGTCTCTAAAACTGTAATCTACCTACCTCAGTTATAAAAAAAAAAATCAAAACACTTCAAATAACCACACTTTCGACCGTTTTCGGCTTGCCATTGCCCCGACTGCTTTGTTGTTGAATCAAGTAAAATCCTAGGTAAGCATATATTGTCTGTGTGAACGTTGACATAAAAAAAAAGCGACAATTTTTTTTTTTTTTACAGTACCGAAATCTGGCACAGACAGAGCTCACAAGAATCGGTACTCGGTAGTACCGACGTGATTCGGTAGGTACCTTTAAAAGTACCTAATTCGGTACCCATCCCTAGTTGGCGATGTAGCTAGGTCCCTGTACATTTAGAGCTTTGTAAGGAGAAGGACCTTGAAGTCAATTCTAAATATTTGACTTCAAGTATATTTGCTAACAAATATTACAGGTGAACTGGGGAAGCTGAAATGTTGGCTTGATACTAACAAACTCTCCTTAAATATAAGTAAGTCTAAATTTATTTTGTTTGGTAATAAAAAAATACATCCGGATACTCAAGTAGAGATATGCATAGATACTGTTCATCTTGAAAGAGTAAATGAATATACTTTTTTGGGGGTCGTGATAGACCAAAACCTCAGCTGGAAAACTCATATTAACTATGTAAAGAAAGAAACTGCACGTAGCTTAGGTATCTTAAGAAAAACCAAACACATATTAAATTTGAGATCATTATACACAATTTATTGTACTCTTTTATTACCATATCTAACTTACTGTATAGAAACTTGGGGAGACACATACAAAACTAATCTGAATCCTATTATCATTTTACAGAAAAAGGCAATAAGGGTTGTGAACAATGTTAGTTATCTCCATCCTACAAACACACTGTTTTTTGAACTAAGGGCATTAAAGTTCCTCGACTTAGTTGACCATAAAACAGCAGAGATAGTTTTTAAAGCTAGAAGTTATCAACTGCCATGTAACTTAAAAATGTTGTTTAAAGAACGAGAGGTGACGTATAATTTAAGAAGAACACTCAATTTGAAACAGCCTAGAGCTCGAACCACACTTAAAAGTATGTCTGTGTCAGTTAAAGGAGTGAAACTCTGGAACAATATACCGGATCAAATAAAAAACAGCAGGAGTATTTTTAAGTTTAAAAAGATGTTTAAAAACAGGGTTCTAGGCGGTCAGGTGGCGTAGCGGAGATTGCGTTCGTCACCAACGCTGGAGACGCTGGATTCGCTTGTTCGAATCCAGCTCCTGGCGTTGTCACCAGCTTGGCTGGCCGTTCACACTAATACAATTGGCAGTATTAGAGGGTGGGAAAACTGGCGGGGTGGGTCCGGGTCATTGTAAACAGCGACTCCTACAGTTCGGTCGGGGCGCCTGCTCAGCGCGGATAGGATCTAAGGGGGGTAGTGTGATCCTTCCACACGTTACACCCTCTCAGTGAGAGTCCGCGCTGCCAGGTGAAAAGAAGCGGTTGATTCAGGAATGTTTTTTGTTGATTGTTGATTGTTGATTTATTTTTTTGTTTGTTATATTTTGAAAACTTTAACTTTTTTGAATTTGTTTTTTTGAATTAGGGGTAGGTTGCTCTATAAGCCTTTGGCTTCAAACCTATCCTTTTCGTTTGTTTATTTGTGAAAATGTTTGAACATTTTTTGTTTGTTTATTTATTTGTAAACATTCGAAATTAAATAATTCATTCATTCATTCATTCATTCATTCATTCATTCATTCATTCATTCATTCATTCATTCATTCAAATGTTACAGGAAGCCAGTGTAGAGCAGCTAAGACTGGACTAATGTGCTCTCTCCTTTTGGTTCTAGTAAGCAGTCGGGCTGCTGAGTTTTGGATTAGCTGAAGCCTCTCTGTGGTTTTCTTAGGGAGACCTGTAAAAAGTGCATTACAGTAGTCTAACCGGTTAGATATGAATGCATGAATTAGCTTCTCAGCATCGTTTTGATTAATAAATGGTCGTACTTTTGCTATATTTCTGAGATGGAAGAACGATGTTTTGGTCACTTTGTTAATATGAGAATTGAAGTTCAGTTCTGAATCTATGATATGATGTTTCCAATAGACTGCTGCAGTCATTTTACCAGTCTGTAGTGGCCAGCGTCCTCTTCTATGCTGTGGCATGCTGGGGGGGCTACACCAACTCGAGGGACACCAACAAGCTAAACAAGCTGGTGAGGAAGGCTAGCTCCGTGGTGGCCTCCTAGTTTACATGTGGCCTCCTAGTTTAACATAGAATTTCCTCCCTCTGATGTATGTTTTAAACCAGCTTAGCACATAGTCTGAGAAACCGAAAGCTTTTCAAGATGATTGATTAGAATATCGTGATCGATTGTATCGAATGCTGCACTGAGATTCAGCAGGATAAGGATGGAGACCTTATTCTCATCAGAGTTTAGTCTGAGGTCACTGATTATTTTGGTGAGGGCAGTTTCAGTGGTATGATATTTTCTGAATCCCGATTGAAATTCTTCTAAGGTGTTGTTTTCTTCAAGAAGGAATTAATTTGACCTGAAACTATCTTTTCAATTACTTTACTAATGAATGGTAGGTTAGATATTGGTCGATAGTTTGCCAGTACATTACTATCCATTAGGTTTTTTTAGTAATGGCTTTACAACTGCTGTTTTAAAGGCATCTGGGAAAATACCAGTTCTAAGGGAAGTGTTGATGATATCTAGCACAGGGCTTGAGATTGAAGAAAGCTGTAGGTATAGGATCAATGTCTGAGGTGGAGGAGTTACACTCTGAGACAGTTTTGCAGAGTTCATCTAATGTGATGCATGGTTACATTGCGCGGTTTGCCGTAATCAGCTTTATTTCCATCATATAGTAATGCTGGAATGCTATTTTGTTGTTAATGAATAGTGCAAGTTATTCACACTTAACCATTGATGACTGAGGAGGTGTAGGGGAAGTGTTGAGTAGTAGATTAATAGTGGAAAAAAGGATTCTGGAGTTTCCAGCGTTTTCTGTAATGATTTTAGAGTAGTCTTTTCTTGCTAAGCGGACGGTTTTATTATAGGCAGTTAAAGCATCTTTGTATCACAGTAGATAGTGCTTTTTGTTTTTCTCCATTTTCTCTCAGACAATGGGAGTGGCCTATGACAAAAAGGTTGTGGCTATTGTGAATTTGCGCTTGTTCTAACATGTATTATCCCCTAAAAAAACATGAATTAAAAGAAAATGGCCGCTGTTCCCCTTTAACTCCAAAACATTTAACCCTCTCCTCTCCTTTCCCTTTCTTCCCCTTTTCTAATTTGTATTCTCCTCTCCTCATCCCTATCATTCTTCCTCTTCTCCTCTCCTCTCCACATCCCTCTCCTCCTCTCTCATCCTTTCTCTTTTCCTCTCCTCTCCACATCCCTCTCCTCCTCTATCATCCTTCCTCTTATCCTCTCCTCTCCACATCCCTCTCCTCCTCTCTCATCCTTCCTCTTCTTCTCTCCTCTCCTCTCCACGTCCCTCTCCCCCGTCTCTCCAGTTCCTCCACCCCGGGATTCGACCATCGCCGTGGCAATCGGGGCATCGGTGGGCGGAGCCTTGGCGTTGTTGATCCTCTCCATGGTGGTGGTGAAGTGTCTCCGTCGACAGAAGAAACAGGAACTGATCTCAGAGGAGAAGATGGAGGAGGAGGGCAAACTGGAAGCCGAGGGCGTAGCAGAGGAGGGGACCAAGTAAGAATCCTAAATCTCACCCCCCAAAACTCAAACCCTTAACCATAAAAAGTCATAAACCCTAAACTTCACACCTCAAAACTTAAGCTCTAAACCCTACAATTACCACCCAACCATTACTGTATCTAAATGCTAGACATGCTGGTTTTTATTATTGTGTAATATCATGTGTTTACTCACTGTAGTTCTATATAATAGCCCAAACATATACTGTAGCATGGGAATCATAGAGCATAATAGATCTGTGATACACAACAAGATCAACATACCAGTGTTTTTTATACTTTTATACCCTGCAGTCTAAATTGTGTCTCACAGAGCCAGAAACAGGTCCCCATTGAACGACAAACGTTGGTTGAAAGTTTGAAACTCCTCTCCTATTGGTTGAAAAGCTAACCTGTTCTCTTCTCCAATTGGTTGACATTGAACCTGTTCTCTTGCCCTGTCAATAGACAGCTATAACCTGGTCATCTGATTGAACCAGTGGCCTGTGGAGCCCCGCCCTACATCCTGGTAAATACCTGGTCATTGGTGACCTGTGTCCACCAATCAGGAGTATTGTTCTTCACCGTCAGGCGTCAGCCTTGTAATTGGTTTCCATTTCTTCTCTTCTCTGTGATGTATTGGTGCATTTGGTCGGTCCTTGTCCAGTGGTAAAGTGGGAAATTCCTGAGTTTACCACCAGGAAGTTGCGCCTGATGGTCACATTTCTGACTTTCTGAGCTGACAAGGACCGGCCATGTCTGTCCTCCTAACTGTAACCCATTTCCTACAAGTATTGTGGTGGGCTTGTTTCTGTCCTTCTTGTGTTGTAGTGAAAAAATTTTCTATTTCTCACTCGATTATGTCTGCTACAGGGTCAAACTAGCACTTAACCACTGACACAACATGACCACACCCTTAATCAGTCAATCTCACGAACCCCCCCCCCCCCCCCCCCCACACTCTCCTTATTAATGACAAAACTGATTAACCAAGATAAAATGATTGACTATTCCCAGCCTCAAACAACAGAAAGTGATTGCACACTGTCACCTTTAATCAAGACACACTCTGACTTGGGGCTATCACTCTAGGAATGGCGTTCTAAAGACAAAAGCCTTTTACGGGGATCGGGGTGTAGACTTGTAGACGTTCCCTGGAACAAAAGGATTCTCCACGCTCACAAAATACAGTGTTTTCCCCGCACCATGCACAAGAAGCAAGAAGCACTGATGAATTAAATGGGGAATGGACTTTACTTTTGTTCCTCTCCCCATGCTTAACACTAGCACAGCCATGGAGAAAATTTCTCTAATTCCCGCCAGGAACGGGTCAGATGACCCGACAGCATGAGAAATATGAGAAAAATAAGCAGTGTAAACTATATAATCAGCTCTGAATATAAAAATATGAGGTTTACCAGAATGAAATGTAGGTTTGAGTGACATAAAAAAAAAAATATATATATATATATATTTAAATAAATATTTAAAAAAAATATATTATAATCTTTTTTTGTTTTGTTTTTTTGGATGGAAGAGCCACACATTGACAGGCAAAGAGCCACAGAGAGAAAGGGAAGGAGAGAGTGAAAGGGAGGGAGGGTCAAGGAGGGAGGGAGGTGGCCGCTCAGCAGAAATAGCTGAGAAATAGATGAAATAACGTTCTAATTCCATTTTCCTGAAGTCATTTTGAAATTTCAGAAACCGACAGAGCTGGAGCTCGACCGAGTGACGAGGATACATTTATTGAAAATTCCTAGGGGTCATTTGACCCCTTGTCGGCTGTGCTAGTGTAAACCCAAGACATCTAGCTCCATTATGATGGTGATAATAAGCTTGGATAATGGTAGGCCCATAAAGGACCTATCAGTGTTTTTGACACGTCACTTCCATGTCGTTCTTTTTCCCATAACCTTGTAAGAAGCTCTTGCTGAGAAGTGTGTTTTTTGCAGATGCACCACTGTTATATGTTTCCAGTGTATCTATGTCTTACATTCATTCAACCTTTACTTTATTTAAACTCAAGGGACACTGATGTTTCCCACATTGACAGTGACGTTGAGTATATAACTAAAAGAGATAGAATAACACAAAGATAAAAACAAAGATAAAAACAAGTCATGAAAGCGATTTCAAAATGACGTACAATGGTACCACATAAACCCATGACACACATAGACTAAAATGCCATACAACACCTGAGGTACAATTATTCCCCTCACAAATTGCTCCATTGTGCCATAATCCAGTGTCTAAAAGAGTAGAAGAGGACCTTTTTGTCAGACATGGTATTGCATCACAATGGCAAAACCACACACTGGTGCACAGAGTGTCAAGGTGTGTCCACGCGAGGCACGGCACAAACACGGGACGAGACACGGTTGTACCCAGAGCCATTAATAGACTCCTAGAGTTTGGCCATTGCAGTTCTCAGTGGCAGCCATGTTTGATCCACCATCATAATCCACAAAGATTGTTTCACTACGTAATTTTACACCAGTTGATTTTTTTCCTTCATGTTCAATATATCATCATGGCCATATCATAGATGGCATTGTTCCATATTTGCAGCCAGCATATCTTACTCAGGGAAGCAACATGGCAGCATCCACTGTTTGCTCTATTCCTGCAAGTTCTGCCTCCCATAGTCACTGCCGCTAAGTCAGACCAGGGCCCTCATTCATCAACGTGGCGTAGAATATGTTCTATTTCCACACGTAAGCACAGAATTTAGAATCAGTGCACGCACGGAAAAAACGGGATTCATCACACGTGCGTACACAGGTTCTACGCACACCTGTCTTGATAAATATGATTTGATCCTACGTTTGAGCTCGTGCACTGTTTTAAGTATTTGCATACCAGAACCGCCCCGATTAACCATATACGGTAATGGAATACCCCCATGAAATGTGGAAAAATGGACTAAGCCGAGGGAAGCGTGTTATGAGAACGGTGATGTCGGATATGATATCTATTAACCATTGCTGCCTGGGCAGCGCAAACACTAATAAAGACCGTGCTGGAATATGACTGCCTTTTCCCGTGTTGTTTGATTAATACCCAGGGATTAAAGTTCTCCTCAATTTTATTCCAAATCGCGATGGATTTTCCGTCAATTTTCTACCTGCTGCATATGATTTCTAGAGGCATACTACAATCTATTTTGATGTCAGTATTGGGTAGCCTATATAAACAATAATACGAGAGCATATACAAGAACAATGAATCTCACTGCATGTATGATGTAGCCTGCCTTTCAATACATGAACTTGAATTCCATCATGTTTGTGTGCGGGACTCACAAGGCTGTTGTCACAATGGGTGGTACCGGTACAGTAATAACAGTCCACACAATATCACGATGGACCATGCCATAGCCTATGTTCTATTAGGACATGATCTGTGACGACAAATGTTCTAGAATGTTTGATTAAGATATCATACTCTGACAGCATGCCTATGATCAACAAAAACGCGAACTTGAATCCCATCATATACATAGTCTGTCCACTATCTGGTGTCATTGAAATGCGTTTTTTATTCTTTCTTATACAGTAAAAAGGGGGAAGAACACTATATCGTGGGTGTTCATATGACTTGTATTCTGCTTACAGCTTCGAAATTCCACTTGTTTCGTTTAACGTAAAGCCTTTTAAATATAATCAAAACGTTCCCGTGTTTCTGCGGTCTGTGCGCAAAATAATAACGAGTTGAGCTACGCGGAGCGCAGTCAGTCAGTACACCCCGTATATTCCGATAACGCTATATAAACCATGCTGCATTCATTCTGAGAGAAAGATCTATTATTCCAAATGCTATTTATAGGGTTTTGACCATAATTACACTACTGTTGCTATTTTACAATGAACTATAATGAATTACGGTTCATACAGAACATGCCAGTGTTGAAACTAATGCACAGAAGCTCATTTCCTTGTTGTAATAATATATTCTACCACTGGGCGTCAGCTAAGTGTGCTCCGAGCTGTGCGTACACATAAGCACGAAGTGAAGTTCAAGTTGAAATTTATGAATCCCACTCTTTGCTTAGAAATGGTCGTACACACAGGTTAAGCACATATCTGTGCGTAAGACACGTTGATGAATGAGGGCCCAGGTCTCTGCAGTAAACAGAATACATTTCCTGGTATCCCTTCCCACTTTATCCAATCAGGAGAGAGAACTCCACACTGCAAAAAATGGTCTGACAAAAAAAAAAAAAAAAAAATTTAAGCAAATGTGTCCTTGAAACAAGTAAAGTAATCTACCAGTACAGTAAGCAAATTTGGCTTGGCAATATTTCTTGAAATAAGTAAAGCATATCTAGGGTTCTCTCTCCTGATTGAACAAAGTGGGAAGGGATACCAGGAAATGTATTTTCCGTTTACTGCAGAGCAGAGGGAGACCCATTTTACTATTTAACACATATTTTAACAAAATAATACCACTTAGCCTACAGCGCCTTTAAATGTGCTCTAGAGAGAAGTCAAATGAAAGGAGAAATCAATGTTGGATTGAGGAAAGTGTGGCCGTGGCTAGCCAGCTTCTGAGGTTTCCCAAATGGAGCTACGTCAGTGATTTCCAACAACGTCACCAGTGCATGTCGGCACATTTGTCATTTGGATCGTACCAATAGACAAACCCATAATAAGAGAAAGTCTGCAAATTACGAACTTTAATTGAAACAATCGTGTTACACACAATTTAAGATGATAACTGTGCATACGCACGGTTTTTGCATGAGGCCCATTGCTCCATTTGGTGATGGTATGAAGTTTTATCCAGAATGCTCCCTTTTGAAATTAGTGCTTATAAAATGTCCTATTCTATTCTGTGTTTTCAAATGTTCCGAATGTTCCTGTCCTGTTACAGTATGTTTGCTGTTATTCGGTCTATTATGTACCGCGTTCTTCCTGTCTGCGCTGCTTTCCCGTCTGCGTTGTTTATGCCGGGATCAGACGACACAAAATCAGCCAAATTTGTACATGATATGGTCGCGGGCGACACATTCGTCAACACACAATTGTGTACGATTATGAACGCTGCGAACGGGTGCCTTTACCCCTTGTATTGCAACAGCGACGTGGCGTCTCACGAAAAGTCTAGCATGTTAGAGTTGTTCGCCTGTTTTGCCAAACCCCTCCTCCCTGATCCCTTGGCGAACTTCATGCCGAGACGACGTGCGACGATCTGTCGGGGACAAACGCGCAGTGCGCCCCCTGTCTCCCGGCCAAGACACAGCAAGACTTTATGATTCTATGACAACCTAATCTGACATGGTGACCACCGTGAAACATATTGTGTAGCCTGATCCTGGCTTTACATCATTTATATGCTCTTTTATATTCATTAGTCAGGACTCTCAAGTGTTGTGTTCTTGTTCTTGTAGTTAGTAGTACATGTAATTGTCGTATCCAATTCACAATGCGCTGAATTAACTCATATCCCAATTATTAGAAACCCAAATATGAGCGCTGGTAGGCTATATGCCAACATTTGCCTGTTCAATGTTTAAATGCCAATCATGTTTAAACCTCACCCTGTTGATCCCTGTTCTGTATCCACAGTGTAATAATTGGAATATTTTATTTTGTCTGTGTATGAACAGATACTGAGATGTGAAGATATCTCTAAACAGCTCATCTTTGTAATATTAATTGGGATATGGACAAGGCGCTGGAATACCGTCTGCATGTAATGAGACCTTGCCGTGTGTGTTATGATGCCTTTCTTGTAAAGAGAAGCCAGGGAACTCTTTCCTACTGTTGTCTGCTTCTCGTCATCCCTAACGTATTGAGAGTTATTATGGTACTTTGTCTTGAGGTACTCAATTAGTCTGCACAGCCAACACACAGGGGTGTGCTGGACTGACTGCATGGCAGACTGAGGACTGTGAGACGTCACATGATGTAGACTAGGTTTATAGGCTACTCACTGTGAGGATGTGTTTACTGTATATATCTAATTTGCATTGTGGAGGAGTGACTGGAGACACGTTTTGTGATATATGCCGGTCTGTAGAATCGTTATCTATCTGTGCACTGCCTTTGATCAGCCAGCAATCAGGTATAAGCAGCTCATCATCGCTCTCGCGACAGACTGAAAGAACTTGAGAAACGGGCCAAAACGCAGAGAGAAAAAAAGCACCGTGCAGCCCTTTATGATGAAAAATATCTATCCACCGACAACGTGAAGAAAAATGCGATTTAAGATAAGAGATAAGATAAGATATTCCTTTTTTGATCCCCTTGGGGAAATTCGGGCGTCATAGCAGCATGAGGAGGTACAGGTTATGTAGAAAGACATAAATATAGGCAATAAAACTAGATCTGAATATAAAAATTCTGATTTGGGCAGGTGGGCAGAGACAGATTCACACACTGGAGCTCGCCTCTCCAGCTGACCACCCCGGATGAGTGGGCAGCCCCAAGCGAGCGACGGCAGACCTTAAATAGCACATTGTGGTGGAACGCCTCTCATGCATTGTTGATAACTGTCATGTCGGCCGCATCGTGAAAGACACAATGAGTCAACAGCATTAGAATGAATATCCATATTAGACCACTGATCCTAAATAATACATTTAGATTGGCTGATAATTGTATTCCAAAAGGACATGTGTAAGCAATAACACCCAACCAGACTATATGGAAAATGGTCACGACTCTGGACTTATTCCACCTTTTCTCAGGAGCATGTATCGCGCAAGTCAAAAGTAACTTAATTTGCAAGTCTGAATATCTTGAGACACACCTCTATTTGGAGGAAACCCCTTCCCATGTGAGCAGCAGCTTTAGAGTAATTATTACCAAGGATAAGTCCGAGGTCTGAATGGAGAGTAGAGCAATTTTGGTATTAAATCCACGCTGTGCAGTGATCTCAAGTCTGGGCTATACTGTAAAGAGGAGATGGTATTATGTTTCCATACAAACCATGCTGCACAGCCAGAACACTATCCATAGACCTAGAGACCTGGGGAGTCGTGTTCTGGTTCTAAGACCCGCCTGGTTCCTATAGACCTGGGGAGTCATGTTCTGGTTCTAAGACCCGCCTGGTTCCTATAGACCTGGGGAGTCATGTTCTGGTTCTAAGACCCGCCTGGTTCCTATAGACCTGGGGAGTCATGTTCTGGTTCTAAGACCCGCCTGGTTCCTATAGACCTGGGGAGTCATGTTCTGGTTCTAAGACCCGTCTGGTTCCTAGAGACCTGGGGAGTCATGTTCTGGTTCTAAGACCCGCCTGGTTCCTATAGACCTGGGGAGTCATATGATAGTTTTAAGACCTGTCTGGTTCCTATAGACCTAGGGAGTCATGTTCTGGTTCTAAGACCCGCCTGGTTCCTATAGACCTGGGGAGTCATGTTCTGGTTCTAAGACCCGTCTGGTTCCTAGAGACCTGGGGAGTCATGTTCTGGTTCTCAGACCCGTCTGGTTCCTATAGACCTGGGGAGTCATGTTCTGGTTCTAAGACCCGTCTGGTTCCTAGAGACCTGGGGAGTCATGTTCTGGTTCTAAGACCCGTCTGGTTCCTAGAGACCTGGGGAGTCATGTGATAGTTCTAAGACCCGCCTGGTTCCTAGAGACCTGGGGAGTCATGTTCTGGTTCTAAGACCCGTCTGGTTCCTAGAGACCTGGGGAGTCACATTCTGGTTCTAAGACCCGCCTGGTTCCTATAGACCAGGGGAGTCACATTCTGGTTCTAAGACCCGCCTGGTTCCTATAGACCTGAGGAGTCATGTGATAGTTTTAAGATCTGACTGGTTCCTATAGACCTGGGGAGTTGTGATCGTTTTAAGACCCACCTGGTTCCTATAGACCTGAGGAGTCATGTGATACTTCTAAGACCCGCCTGGTTCCTATAGACCTGGGGAGTCATGTGATAGTTCTAAGACCGGCATGGTTCTCATGATCTCTACTACAGGGAGTTTCTCAAGGTAGCTTATTGAATTGGTCTGGAATTGAATGAGGGCAGAGTTGAGCTTAATTAAATTAGATCTGCGTTTTGAGATTTGAGGAAAATCTTGAAAAAAGGTTATTGGTAATGGGCTGTGTACAGTAGCTAATGGCGCCAAATGCACAAGGAATTACAATTTAAAGATTAGTCTTGAGCAAAGGCAGCTGAGAGGACAACATTACCAAACCAAAATAGTCAAAACAACAGATAGAATACACAGTACATAGTCTGTTTTTGATGTCGATGTCCACAGCTTCAATGAAAACGAAGATGGCAGTGAATGGCGTGATAACGAATGACAGGAAGTTATACCAATGTCAGACTAGCTGTGCTCTTGTGATTGGTCAAAGATTGGCAAGGCATATGGGTATTGAAGTATAGTTACCATGGAAATGAGTTAACATTACATAATAATATATCCCTCCATCAAAGATTGTGAACCAACGCGCTTGGCTGCAATACGTATCGTTTGAGATTCACTGGGAGGCTACAATGATCACAGTGGAACCTCCCTCCCCAGGTCTTATATTCAGTTTTTATATATATTATATTATATTCTGGTGCGAGCAGGAACCTGACTGTTCACACCAGAAGCACATTTTCTCATCGCCGGTCAGCAAGAGATTTTGCTCCTCTGCTCTGATCACATGTAGAGGCGCTCGCGGCTCACAGAGAAAATAGATCAAACGCCGAAGACTGCAAGCCAGCACGGCCAGTCTGAACGGTACAGTTGGTTAACATGGGCCAGCACGGCCAGTCTGAATGGTACAGTCGGTTAACATGGGCCAGCACGGCCAGTCTGAATGGTACAGTCGGTTAACATGGGCCAGCACGGCCAGTCTGAACGGTACAGTCGGTTAACATGGGCCAGCACGGCCAGTCTGAACGGTACAGTCGGTTAACATGGGCCAGCACGGCCAGTCTGAACGGTACAGTCGGTTAACATGGGCCAGCACGGCCAGTCTGAACGGTACAGTCGGTTAACATGGGCCAGCACGGCCAGTCTGAACGGTACAGTCGGTTAACATGGGCCAGCACGGCCAGTCTGAACGGTACAGTTACAGTCGGTTAACATGGGCCAGCACGGCCAGTCTGAACGGTACAGTCGGTTAACACAGGCGCCAAAAGGAAACTGGCTGTTCTTCCCGGCGCTATACCGTGCGCCTCAGTGCCCATTGTGTCCCTGGCGTTATATGCCGATATGCCTGACCAGGGCCATAACCATGCAAACATTTCTATGTATATGCATGTGTGTGTGTGTGTGTCTATGTGTGTGGGATGTATGGGAATGATGTATCTGTGGGAAGCTGCTTTTAATCTAAAATATGAATTTCTCTCTCTCCTTCTCTCTCTCACTTTCTTTCTTTCTCTCACTCTCTCTCCCTCTCTCTCTCTCTCTCTCTCTCTCTCTCTCTCTCTCTCTCTCTCTCTCTCTCTCTCTCTCTCTCTCTCTCTCTCTCTCTCTCTCAGACGTGTCTACTCCCTCCCTGAAGATGTATAGTAACCACTGCTTGGATTATCGTCCAGTGACCGCCTCCAAATGCATGTGTGCATCTCTCTGATGTCTGTCTGCGCGTCTGCGTCTACACGTTGTGCACACTTCTGTGTGTGTGTGTGTGGGTGGGTGTGTGTGTGTGGGTGGGTGCATATGTGTACGTGTGTTTCTATAAATGTGTGTATGTGTGTGTGTGTGTGTGTGTGTGTGTGTGTGTGTGTGTGTGTGTGTGTGTGTGTGTGTGTGTGTGTGTGTGTGTGTGTGTGTGTGTGTGTGTGTGTGTGTTAATGTCTTTCTGAGACAAGCCAGGGAACTCTTCTCCATTGTTTACTGCTCCGTGTCCCTAACTGACACCTCCCCACTTCACCGTCACATTAGTACCAGCTAGGATTAGCCATTAGAAACGTTAGTTCTAAATTATGTCATGTTAGCATGCCATTGTTATAGCACACCGTCGTAGGACTAGTCCACCCAGCATGCTCCCCTTATGTACAGGAATGATGTGAGTGCTTCTGAATGTGGATATTAAAGAATTATAATAATGAAATGTAATGAGGATTAGAGGTGGGCACAGATATCATATAACAGTGTAGTGCAGCCATCAATTCGGTTACAACCGTTTATTAGGACGCTGTGAGAGAAAAACGTAGTTTGTGCTTCCTGCTTGAGTAGCAATATCGCTGTTGCAGATGTAGTGCACAGTTGGGAAGTGCGTAGCAACAACATTGATTATACAATGATATTTTTATCCAAAGAATCTTCGCACGCAAAACAGCAAAAAACACGGGAAAAATAAACGAAGATCAACTATAGGTATTTTGAATTAATGGGCAAAAAAAATGGTACAATTATTTTCTGTGCCCACCCCTAAGGGTAATATATATGATGGTAATGGGCATATTATTAAAAGAAAAGAAAAAAGGGTCTTAGTGTAGACTGTACATTAACAAGCACACATGAATGCAGTCAGAACATTCAGACTCACAGTACACATATTAATACATATGTCCAATAACCATTATTAAGCTTTCACCCTAACCACTAGCCCAAAGCGATTAACACAGAGCATCTACAAGAACCACTGAGATATATTAATAATGGAAAACAATTTAACTAAGATGTATCTGCAATATGAGATTTTTTTTTAACTCAGATGTAAAGGACATTTTATGTTTATGTTTGAGAAGACAAAAATTATATATTATATTATTCCAATTTTAAAGGTCCCATATTTTGTAGCTTTTCAACAATTCTATATGATTTCCTTGAGTCATTTATCAGGTCGGTGGCTGTAGCACACACCAAATTGCAAATGTTGTATTCCCTTCACTCATTGGCTATCCCACACCCAAAAGTCAAAAGCTATTTGATTGTTTGTGGCCTGGGTGTGACATCACAAAGGGGGCTTGTTCTGATCAATTAATTGAATTGACTAGGCAAAACCCATTTTACAAACGATGGGACTTTTAACAATGCTCTTAATTCAGGGGTATGAAATAATCACAAAAGAGGGATGTAAAGGGGCGGCTGGGTGGCGCATCGGTCTAAGTGCTCGTCACCAACGTGCGAGACACCGGTATCGAATCCGGCTGTCAGCGTTGCCTCCGGCTTGGGCTGGCCATCATACTGACTCAATTGGCAGAGTCAGCGGGAGGGGAGTCGATGGGTGGTAATCTGGTCGTTGTAAACAGCAACTCCTACAGGTCGGTCAGGGCGCCTGCACAGCAAGGACAGGAGATGTCGAGGGTAGTGTGAGCCTCCCACACGTTACACCTCGCCAATGAGAGTCCGCGCTGGCAGGTGAAAAGAAGTGGCTGGCTGACTCCGCATGTATCGGAGGGGACATGCGATAGGGGAGGGGGGAATTGGCACGACTAAATTGGGATGGGAGAAAAACAGAAAAAGAAGGAGAAAAAGTGGAAAAAAAAGAGGGATGTAAACAAGTATATAATAAGATATCTATGATAAAGATGAAAATTATATGGAATGTTTATGATTATTCAGATCCAAATATATGATACTTAAAATCGGAACTAGCTTTCAACCCCACTTCTTAGAGCAGCAGATAGGGAGTACTGAGCCCCCCCCCCCCCCCCCCCCATCTTTTGAAAGTCGTTGAGCTCAAAAACTGGGTAGTCATTTATTCACACCACCATGCATTAAGACAAAACAGTTGTACTGCTGTATTAAACACATTCCTGACCAGGGATAATGCTGCAAGCAAGTAAAGACTACTAACTAGTCGCAAAACTAACTGCATATTGAGTCATATTTTTTAAGACATAAACATGTGCAGTATGTGAACACTGTGTATCAGTCTACGAGCCTCGTATAGGCCTATGGAAAATATACTGGATTTCACCTTCAACTACTAGATCATTGTTTTCAATGTGAGAGCAGACCTACAACTGGTTCATAAAAGTACTGCAACTTAATCAAGTACAAGTCCCATTGGTATTTGAATGCACTTTGATCAGGTTAAGTCCTTCACAGTAAAAAAATTAAGATTTGATCATTTGATAGATCCAAGCTTTTATGTAATGCGCACTGTGAAACTTTTGAGAAATACTGGAGGAATGTT
The DNA here is from genome assembly GCF_963971535.1 of Notolepis coatsorum. NCBI lineage: Eukaryota > Metazoa > Chordata > Actinopteri > Aulopiformes > Paralepididae > Notolepis > Notolepis coatsorum. Next base: position 228,772,886 of record NC_140165.1, read on the forward strand.
TCCTGGTTGACCTTCGTTCCTATAAAGACCCCTCACTGAGCCCTCTCTACTCAGTCCTGTCCTCCGGAAGACCAGAACATTTGATCCCTATCGGGTGTACATGTATCGGGTGGCGGAATGTCTCTCAGAATTCTATCTTAGAATTCTGGAACTCTCTATTCACTCGGTTTCAACTGCCGGTAGCCATTCTTACACCATGTCCTCTGAACCTTCTCAGAGTTCTATCATACAAACCCTTTCCACTGAATTAAGAACACACTTTGAGACCCTTTTAGCGTGTAATTTGAGTATACTCCAGATAAAATATGATCTTCCACGCGAGGCCAAAGTAACGCCTGTACCTCAGCAGGGGTGTTTTACAGTTTTATAGCATTTTGCACTCAAAAGTTTACTGATACACGTCTAAATAGAGCACATCACCGTGACAGGAAGGAGCCACCGGGAGGGATATTTAGATAATATTAGCCAGTGAGGGGCTGAAGGAGAAATTATGCTGTGTGTAGAGAGTTATTTTCTCCTCAGAATTTATAGCAAGCAAGAGTGAGTTTCGTGCTAAGAACCGGGACACTGTCATGTCACAGAGCAAGTATTGGAAGGGCCTGTAGCCTATGCTCACACTTTCTGAGACACCATATGGAACTGTACTATGGTATGGACATTTTTGCCTGGACTCTGTGAAAAGTGTTGAGATTGTCGACATTTCTCACTGCCTTGGTACCTGATGTAAGCATGCACTGTATGGTATCTGAAATGTCTTGCCTGGTTAGCTACAGTATAGGCCTACCGGTTAGTTAGCTAGCTAGCTACAGTAGTTAGCCTACACCAGTTCTAGTGAGATGACCGGGCCGTCCCGGGTCCATCATCGTCTTATCTAAAGCGAACACCTTGTAGTCAATCACTTGGCGAATCACTATATTTTTTTAGTTGATTAGTTGGTCTTTATGATTCTTTTAATGTTATTTTTATGCAAGTTTTGTGTTCATTCTCAGAAAAGCACATCGCTCCTATACCACAAATAGGCTACTCCTATACCACAAATAGGCTACTCCTATGTGTTGCTGTTTAACAAACAATAGATCTGTGGTCATTTGGCATAATTGCATTGCTTTGGATGAGGACAGTAACACAGGAATAGCGATTTGTACATGACTATTTAAGTCTGCAAATCCTAGGACTATTCGTTTATAATGAGTGACGGAGTCTGGGTCAGTCACACAATGTGTTTGGGACACTGCCTGTCTGTGTGATCATGCATGTTTAGCTAGTGTCTGTGTGTCTGTACCTAAAGTGATGATGGGGCAAATATTTGGGAAGAACTGCCAGCCTGGCAATAGTTCACCATTGAATAAATCCACTGTAATTTTTTTCATATCCAGCGAAGTTTGACTGGGGACAATTCATACGGTAGCAGAAATGTATTTAATGTGTTATTTATTCCAGTTACTCCATGTATCACGTCATACATTCACCTGTTGTTGTCCCAAATAATTGCCCTCTGCGCCATCTCCTCAACGGACTGAGGCTTGCACTGTCCTGCCACTGCACAAGCAGCTATAGTCACATGATGTATTTTGAAATAAAGATGATTTAGGCAAACACTGCTTTCCTTTTGTGTTGTCCTGTTTTACAACTGCCTCCTAAATAACAACAATACACTGGCTTAAAGTATTTTTACTCAAGTACTGCACTTAAGTACAATTTTGAGCTACTTGTACTTTACATATGTATTTTGATCTTAGGGAACTTTATGCTTTTGCTCCACTACATTTCAAAGGAAATGTTGGACATTTTACTCCACTACATTTATCTGAACCCATCAGTTACTAGTTACTTTGAAGAAAAATATTTTCCATATATTATATACGTTCACATTTGAAGCCTGTCAACTTCGAGAGGACGTAATCAGAGCAGCATAACTGGACCACATACCACTTTAACGTAACCTTTCATCGGAGCAGTATAACTGGACCACATACCACTTTAACGTAACCTTTCATCGGAGCAGTATAACTGGACCACATACCACTTTAACGTAACCTTTCATCGGAGCAGTATAACTGGACCACATACCACTTTAACGTAACCTTTAATCAGAGCAGTATAACTGGACCACATACCACTTTAACGTAACCTTTAATCAGAGCAGCATAACGACCACATACTACTTTAACATAACCTTTAGAGGTCAATGGATCGAGGATTGAATGCTCCCAAGCACTGGAATACACAAACGTCATAGAATGCATTATTTTACTTTAGATACTTAACTATATTCAATAGCAAATATGTCTCTAATTTTACTTAGAATTTGAATATAGGACTTTTACATTTACAGATAATCACAAATATATGTTATAAGTTATAGATTTTTTTTTAGGCCTACTGATGATTTTCAATAATGCAGATGCATGGGGCGGCTGGGTAGCGCAGCGGACTAAGCGCTCGCCTACCACCGCAGAGACTCTGGGATCGAATCCAGCTGTCAGCGGTACCTCCGGCTTGGTCAGTCGTCCCTACTAACACAATTGGCAGTGTTAGCGGGTGGGAAGCCGGTGGGGTATGTGTCCTGGTCGTTATAAACAGCGACTCCTACTGGTCGGTCGGGGTGCCTGTTCAGCAGGGAAGGGATCTGGGGGAGATAGTGTGATCCTCCCACGTGTTACACTCCCCCAATGAGAGTCCTCGCTGTCAGGTGAAAAGAAGCAGCTGGCTGACTCCACATGTATCGGAGGAAGACATGTGGTAGTCAACTCCCTCCCCAGGCCGACAGTAGGGGGCAAAAGCGTGCAACAACCAGGAAGGGAATTGGCATAACGACAAAATTGGGATGGGAGAAAAATACGGAAAAATAGGGGGAGAAAAAATAGATCCAAAAAAGATTATGCAGATGCATCAGTTTGCAAAGGTAAACTCTTTTGAAAAAAGAAAAGTTCTGTGAACTGAGTCGTGGTGGGTACTACATCTACGGCTGGTCTCCACTCAGTAACAACATCAACATGGTATATGGATGCATTAGATCACTGTAGATTGCCTGCGTCTTTGTATCAGCATCCTTCTGTGTTTTTCTGAATAATTTACATTTAGTCATTTAGCTGACGCTCTTATCCAAAGCGACTTACAGATTGTGTACAAGTCAGCAGGAAGGGTATACACCTCTGGCAGCTAAGAGTAAGTGGTATTGTTCTTCAGTGCTACACTCTGAGTGCATAGTAGTAGACATATTAGCATAGTAGGTAGTAGCATAGGCATAGTCGTATGGACATAGTACATAATAGTAAAAGACAGTAAGTGGGTTTTTTCTGTATCAGTTCATATAGACTGTAATTTTGTTTGTTTTCACCATGGGATCTACACATTAGTATTGGTATTGAATTCAGGTAATATTGTGCATTTGGATTAATATTTGTGAACATGTCGCAACACTCTTTCATAAAGCTAGAAGCCAAAGAACGAAGTCTTTAATCTGTGATGTCATAGAGACTCAACCTGCAATGCTTCCCATAATTTACTGGACTCTGGTTGGCCTTGTACAAGCAAACATACTTTAGACGGTGGTGGTGCCATCAATTACGAACCAGACATATTGCCCTGTGGTGGAAGAATGACCCAATCAGTTACTTAAAGGAACACGCCAAAAGTATGGGAAATGTGCTTACCGTATTCTCCAGACTTTAGCTAGCCTAACTGTTGGCCAAAAACACCTCCCGGAGATTTAAGCTACAGTAAGCCTTCTAGCTTTCTACTGAACTCACAGAAAGGACATTGGTACCTTATATCTTCTTGTCTGACTCTGGAGAAGACGGCAAGCGCATTTCCCATAATGTTGGCGTGTTCCTCTAAAGCAGCTTAAAGATCTGGCTAATTTGCAAGCTGGGCAGGTGAACCAAGATCAGTACCAGAAAGGTGCTACGGAAAGCACAAGTTCATGACTATAAACAGTAGTAGTACACATGCAAGCTACAGTTACCGCTGAGTGTGCAGATATCCCTGCAAAGTCACCCTGCTTACTGTCAGTGTGCCAGGTTGGCCTCATGTACAGTAGCTGCACCAACCTTGAACATGTCACATTTAGCAAGCAAAGCGTAGGGTGGTGCTCTGTCCAAGCTTTAGGGTTAGGGTACATGAAATTAAATTCAATGTATCACATTAGCGTTGCACTAATTGAAATGATCACTTGCATACCATCATGCATAGCTTCCAACTCCCTGACAGGGCATTCATTTTCAAGTAAATTTTTTTTAATGAGTCTGCTACTATAGCATCAAATTAATTATGTACTTTCTAGAAAGACTATTGAAGACACACATGCACACTATTAATTATATAGACCCCTTCCAAAAGAAGAGGTCTGACATTGCTAGAATTAAATTGGCTGTGTTTTGGCCATAGGTCATACACACCAGAATCCTGACACATTGCTTGTTTCATGCAGTTTGAGCATCAGTGACAAGACGCAAGTAAACAGAATTATTAAAGTTGTAAGCCCTAAGTGGGTCTTACAGCTCATTTGTCTATGACATACTAAAACAGCCAATGTCCACACTAACTAAGCATACATTATATATGAATATGGGGCAGTCACAGCGAAGGGATGGATACAGTGAAATAGAGGTTATACAGTAAGTGACATTTCTCACATACAAAGATGATGATGATGATGATGATGATGATCATGAAGATGATGATCATGAAGATGATGAGGATGATGATGATAAGCATCAATCACTTAGACAATACATTACCACTTCTTCATCTAGTCTACAAATCTTCACCAAGTGGGCCTGTGTACACTGGTGTGCCACGGATTGAGCCCAGTTGTATTTGGAAATTGTTCTCGGCAGTTACGAAAATCAATGCCTTACAAAAAAGAAAACTCAATGAAAATGATTTTTGATTTTTAACTTTTTCCTCCAGGTCAAACCGTTTTAGGTTCAAGTAGAAAAGCTCTGTTGTGTTTGCTGGGCCTCTGATCATGTACAACAGTCCCAGCCCCGAGTGGTCCGGTGTGCCATGGAGCTGCACTGCTTCACAGAGACGTCGCTTAACCCTTTCACTGCCACACGACAGAAGGTTAACCCTTTACTATCACACAACCGACGGTCACCGTGGTCAAGAAGGTTGACTGCACCACAACTGAAAATCAAGTCCGATCCAAAAGGATCTCAACAACATCTCGCCTACCAACACCGACAGACATCAAACCAACCTAAACCAAGCAGCTGCTTTCAAACCACCTCACCTCACTTCCTGTCCCGCACCAAACCAGTACGATGCGTCCTGTGTCTCACGCACAAGCTCCACCTTAACCTCCACCAGCAGGCCTGGGGACGGACACCAGCCCAGACACCAACCGGCTGCGGGCAACTTCAACTATGCACCGAAGCAGCACTGTATCTGTGTGTGTGTGTGTGTGTGTGTGTGTGTGTGTGTGTGTGTGTGTGTGTGTGTGTGTGTGTGTGTGTGTGTGTGTGTGTGTGTGTGTGTGTGTGTGTGTGTGTGTGTGTGTGTGTGTGTGTGTGTGTGTGTGTGTGTGTGTGTGTGTGTGTGTGTGTGTGTGTGTGTGTGTGTGTGTGTGTGTGTGTGTGTGTGTGTGTGTGTGTGTGTGTGTGTGTGTGTGTGTACTAACTAGATAACCACTCGAAACTTCCTACAGGACTCACCTTTTGAAGGTCTCGGCTTCCACCTCACTGACAAGATGGACGGACGGACAGACAGAAAGACAGAAGGACAGAGGCAGAGACAGAGACAGACAGACACGCTGAGTGAAAAAGAACGAGACGAGAGGGACAGGAAGAAGAAAAGAGAGAGTTACGTGTATGAATAGAGAAGGTGTCAAACACAGAAGAAGAGAGAGGGGAGAGAGGTAACCGCCTGCGGAGGAAAAGAGAATAGCAGATGAAGAGAAGGAGGTAGAGAGGCCCGTCCTACTTCTTATCCTCCACTCAGGACGCTTTGTGAAATCTGCTCACTCACCGCATGGTGCACACAGAGTGGGAGGGAGGGAGGGAGAGGGGGAGGGATGGGGAGAGAGAGAGATGGAGGGGGAGAGAGAGGAAGGGGCTGATAGAGAGGGAGTGGAGAGGGGGGGGGGGGGAGAGAGAGGGGGGAGGGAGAGAGAGTCAGATGAGAGAGAGACGGAGGGCTATATAGAGGGATGAGTGAGGGTGGAAAAGAGGCTAGTCTGTATCAGAATGAGAGAGTAATGAGAGAGTGAGATAGATAGAGGGAGGGAGGGAAGGAGGGATACCCCGGTAGGTAAGGTCTGAGCGGGAAGGAGAGGAGAGATGGAGAGATGTGATGTGAAAGGGTGACAAAATGGTGGGAAAAGTGGGATGATATGAGTGGGAGGGAGAGGAGAGGTAGAATAGATGGAGAGAGAGAGGGTGGATGTATAAGGAGAGAGAGAGAGAGAGAGAGAGAGAGAGAGAGAGAGAGAGAGAGAGAGAGAGAGGGACAGAATGGGAGCTCTGTACTGCTTGGCCCAGCTCTGCTCTAAGGCTTCACTGCAGCATTTCCCTGCCTGCTTTCCCAGGGGTACACCCCCCCCCCCCATCACCCCCCCCCCCACCCTCTCCTCAATTGTATCCCCTCCATCCCCCCCTCCCTGACCCCGTTGTCCTCTATTTTTCTCTCTCTTCAAACTCTCTCCTCTCCTCCTCCCATCCTCTCCTCTGCTCCTCCTCTCCTCTCCCCTCCTCTCCTCTTCTCCTCTCCCCTCTTCTCTCATCTCCTCCTCCCCTCCTCTCCTCTTCTCCTCTCCCATCCTCCCCTCTTCTCTCCTCCCATCCCATCCTCTCTTCTTCCCCTCCTCCCCTCCTCCTCTTCCTCCTCTCCCCTCCTCCCCTCTTCTCTCATCTCCTCCTCCCCCTCCACTCCTCTTCTCCTCTCCCCTCCTCCCATCTTCTCTCCTCCCATCCCATCCTCTCCTCTTCCCCTCCTCCACTCCTCCTCCCTGTCCAGGTCTCATCAGAGTAATGTCCTCGCTGGCTCCGCCTTCCTTCACCACTTGGCCACCAAGGTCAGTTTTTCCAGAGGCAGGTGTGTGTGTGTGTGTGTGTGTGTGTGTGTGTGTGTGTGTGTGTGTGTGTGTGTGTGTGTGTGTGTGTGTGTGTGTGTGTGTGTGTGTGTGTGTGTGTGTGTGTGTGTGTGTGAGAGAGAGAGAGAGTATGTATGTGTGAGTGCTGTGAGTGCATATGAGTTACGTACATACATGTGCATGTCTCTATCTATCTATCTATCTATCTATCTATCTATCTATCTATCTATCTATCTATCTATCTATCTATCTATCTATCTATCTATCTATCTATCTATCTATCTATCTATCTATCTATCTATCTATCTATCTATCTATCTATCTATCTATCTATCTATCTATCTATCTATCTATCTATCTATCTATCTATCTATCTATCTATCTATCTATCTACAGTGTACAGTATCTACCATGTACTTGACCTGGACATGACATCTAGCACCTAGTGAGGGATTACCTACTATCCTGTGTGTGTGTGTGTGTGTGTGTGTGTGTGTGTGTGTGTGTGTGTGTGTGTGTGTGTGTGTGTGTGTGTGTGTGTGTGTGTGTGTGTGTGACAGTTATGGAGGAAAGAAGAGGAGAAGAGAGGAGAGTAGAGAAGAGTAGAGAAGAGATGAGAGAAGAGGAGAGGAGAGGGGAGGAGAAGAGAGGAGCGGAGAGGAGAGGAGAGGAAAGGAAAGGAAAGGAAAGGAAAGGAAAGGAAAGGAAAGGAAAGGAAAGGAAAGGAAAGGAAAGGAAAGGAAAGGAAAGGAAAGGAAAGGAAAGGAAAGGAAAGGAAAGGAAAGGAGAGGAAAGGAGAGGAGAGGACAGGAGATGAGAGGATATGAGAGGAGAGGATAGAAGAGTAGAGGAGAGCAGAGAAAAGAGAAGAACACAAGTGAGCTATGTATTTCTCACTGTGCTAGAGTATGCTAAAACATCACACACGAACATAGCCCTCATTTTAGGTTGAAATAATTTCATGTTTAAATAATAGATTGAATAATAATAAGAGGATGGGTCAGCCTAGAACTGGCTTCCCTGGGAGACAAATCGCAAGTAACGTAGTCTCCCAGTACTGAATGAATTCAATCACAACGTCGAGGCTATGACCCATTATTATTATTATTATTATTATTATTATTATTATTATTATTATTATAGAATAATAATAACAATAATAGTTTTCAGTGATTCCTCATGATAATAAGATATTCAAAACACAGACTGACAATTAGAATGAATCATCATTACATTACTAATCAAAATATAAATCGAGGTATTCAGAATACCTGACATAGTTTGAGGAATCCATTTGATTAGAGTGCTGATTCTTTTCTGGTATCTTTATGTAAAGAAAAGCAGGGGTTTGGTCTGAATGTTTGCTGGAGGAGGTCTCACTAAACACTCACATGCTTCGGCAGCATGGCTTCCTTATTTAAAGACCTTTGCTCTTGTTTAATAGGGATATTCCAGATATTCCTTGGGAACATTTCTGGAATTCTGAAGAGAGAGAGAGAGAGAGAGAGAGAGAGAGAGAGAGAGAGAGAGAGAGAGAGAGAGAGAGAGAGAGAGAGAGAGAGAGAGAGAGAGAGAGAGAGGGGGGGGGGGATAGAGGGAGGGGGAGAGTGAGAGGGAGAGAGAGAGCGAGAGAGAGGGGGCTGCATTCTTCATCCAACTGCTGCATTCTTCCATTTCTCTTTGTATCTATATTCCTCCCTGGCTCTCTCTCTCTATCTATCTACCTATATGTTTCTGTCCTTCCATCTGTCTTCTGTGGACAGCAGCAGAGAGGGGAACAGCCGGAGGGGGACAGTCAACCCTGAGAGCACCTGAAGGAATATTTCTACCCTCCTCTCTCTGGTTCCCCTCCCTCTCTGTTCATTCCCGGGACGAGGAGAGTGCAGAGGAGGAGAGAAGAGGGAGGGACTGCAAGGGCTGAGAACATAGGACCTGACGAGAGAGTGCGTCTGCCTTACTGCTGCACTGGCTCAGTGTCCCGCCACCTGACAAGCACACACACACACACACACACACACACACACACACACGCACACACACACGCCACCGAC
>NC_140165.1:228782172-228849672 GCF_963971535.1 Notolepis coatsorum
ATGTAAGACCCTTCAGAGTAAGGCTGACTCAGCCCAACACATGTGTGCGCATGTGTTTGTGCATGTGTGTGTGTTTGTGTGTGTGTGTGTGTGTGCGTGTGTGTGTGCTGCTGCGTGCATACATGTATGTGTATGTATGTGATAGCACTTACGGTATAAACATTTCACTCACACTTCCCTCTCTCTCTCTCTCTCTCTCTCTCTCTCTCTCTCTCTCTCTCTCTCTCTCTCTTTTTCTCTCTCTCTCTCCATCTCTGCAGTAACGCTTGCGCTCATTCTTCCCTGTACCGGCCAGGGAGACACGCTCTCTCTCTCTGCTGTATTTTCCCTCCTTTTCTGCCTGGCCGCTGGCTCAGCTCCAGTCCTGTTCTGCCTTTTAGCCCCATCTCTGCCTCTCTCCCCCCCTCCCGGCTTACATCTCCCCCAGCGGAGCTAGTCCGCCAGCCTGCTTCCCCCCTGGCTGCCTCTGTGGAGCTCACTGCTATATACTGCTATACCGCTTCCCAGTACCGTTCTGCCTCCCGCTCTGCTCTGCTCTGCGAGAGAGAGAGAGAGAGAGAGAGAGAGAGAGAGAGAGAGAGAGAGAGAGAGAGAGAGAGAGAGAGAGAGAGAGAGAGAGAGAGAGAGAGAGAGAGAGAGGGGGGGGGGGATAGAGGGAGGGGGAGAGTGAGAGGGAGAGAGAGAGCGAGAGAGAGGGGGCTGCATTCTTCATCCAACTGCTGCATTCTTCCATTTCTCTTTGTATCTATATTCCTCCCTGGCTCTCTCTCTCTATCTATCTACCTATATGTTTCTGTCCTTCCATCTGTCTTCTGTGGACAGCAGCAGAGAGGGGAACAGCCGGAGGGGGACAGGTCCAACCCTGAGAGCACCTGAAGGAATATTTCTACCCTCCTCTCCTCTGGTTCCCTCCCTCTCTGTTCATTCCCGGGACGAGGAGAGTGCAGAGGAGGAGAGAAGAGGGAGGGACTGCAAGGGCTGAGAACATAGGACCTGACGAGAGAGTGCGTCTGCCTTACTGCTGCACTGGCTCAGTGTCCCGCCACCTGACAAGCACACACACACACACACACACACACACACACACACACGCACACACACACGCACCGACGGAGGAATCACACATAGCTGGACTATCAGTGGACTGGACAGATAGAGAGATCAACAAACGGGCACGCAGACAGACAGACAGACAGACAGACAGACAGACAGACAGACAGACAGACAGACAGACAGACAGGTGGTGTCATGGCATCGGTGGACAGTTCGAGTGTCTCCAGTCGGCTGAGATCAGGGGATCTGCTTCATGCTGGTCTGGCAGTGACACTGCTGCTCGGTGAGTTGTCATACTTTCTCAGTCTATACATCTAACTCTCTCTCTCTCTCTCTCTCTCTCTCTCTCTCTCTCTCTCTCTCTCTCTCTCTCTCTCTCTCTCTCCCTCCCTCGCTCCTTCTGACACTTCTCATATAGCTCTTTCTCTCTGTCTGTTCTGCTGCATGCCAGCATGCTTTTGAAATCCTTCTATTCCTTCACACCTTCCTCTGATCCCCCCCCCCCCCATACACCACGTATCCCCCTCTATCAGCTAGTTAATGCTCATCTCGGATTGGTTGGTACTGGCTATAGGGTCAGCCCAGTTAACCCTACCATGTTATGGTTCTTATTTTACCACTCTATAATTTTCCCCTTATATCATAACTCCCTTTTATTGTATCTCTCCACCCCCCTCCTAAATTTTGGCGCTTTGAGCGCCACAAACTGGGTGCCATTCAGCTCCATTGTATTGGAGTGACGGCAGACATCTCTATGGCAGATAGAGACATAACTAGGTGAGTTACACCAAAACAATCTGGATGGATAGATAGCGCTCCGGGTAAAGGGGGGAAATGTGTTGTTTTTTCATTTATTTTACGTGGACTGCCCCTTTAAGGTGAGCTGAACTGGAGTTGATTGTTGGTTGTCTGTCTGACTGACAGACCTGTTTGATTGTCAGCTGCGCGATCGATGGCTTTTACAACACCAGCTAATTTGCCCATTGGCTGGTTGGCTGGTTTGTTGACACGTGTTTTGTGTTGACCATTCAACGGAGTGATCTCATGTTGTACAGTAATTGCTACATTGCAGTCTCACACCTCAAACCTGGCTGCCGCACATGTTATGACACATACCAGTAACTGGGGCTGTATCAACAAAACCTCTATGGAAATGAACCAGACCTTACTAATGCCTGCTTATTATTACATGCTCTTGGCTAGGGTTCCCTGGGATTTCCTTAAAGGGCATTCCATCCCGACAGTCATGCATCTGAATTAATTGTGTACCTAATTGATTCCCCATGTAGGATTTACGGTCTTTGGTTAGTTGGATATTTGGCTATAATTGCTGGTATTGATTTAGGTTCCTAAAAGCCCTGCATGCACCTGGAGGTATATAAAGCACGTTGTTAGCATGGCTTCCCCCGTAGTTTCCCCTCTGCTGAGGCTCATGGCCATTCTATCTCTTCATCTTCATCATCATAATTTTAATTCATGCAACTCTAGGATTCGGTGTCCTATTGTGGAATGACATCACTCAAAGAGCAAACTCACAGTGTCATTAATTCAGTATCCCTCGAACTGAATGAAAGCGGGGCGAGAACGTGTGCAGTAAGTGGATATGTGTGTAAGATGATCCACCATCAGAGTTGTTCTGTGGTTGTAGTTTCACTCCTATTTGTAATTGTGCTTTGATCGATGTTTAGAAGGGAGCGGGGATCCCTCAGCAGGGATCATGGATGTGGTTAACGTTGAGGCTCTGCTGTTTCTTTCTGGTCAAGCTGCAAAGTTGGAATCCATCATGATATTCACAGATTATGAATCCTGTGGCCACAGATTTGCAAACCTTGCCCTCTTGGATTACAAATTCATGACCACGTAAATCCGAGGGCACAGTTTACAAATCCGTGGGCATGGATTCGTGATCCGAGGGCACGGTTTACAAATCTGAGGGCACGGTTTATACAGACTTCTAAATGGAGAGTACAGATTTCTAAACGGAGAGTACAGATTTCTAAATGGAGAGTACAGACTTCTAAACGGAGAGTACAGATTTCTAAATGGAGAGTACATATTTCTAAATGGAGAGTACAGATTTCTAAACGGAGAGTACAGATTTCTTAATGGAGAGTACATATTTGTACATGGATATTTTTTTTCTCTACTGGGGCTCTGTTGAATAATATTTTTTTTTATAAATTATTAAATTATAAAAATTATTTTTATAAAATTATAAATTCTAAGATTCTTCTCTGTCACCCCATAATCCTATATTAACAACGTTACACTAAAATCATCATTAGATCAACTCCTAAATTAACATTAAATCATCCTATTACATTGTTTACACTTCACTACACAACCAATGTTATCGTCTTCACATCAGATAAATTAATCATCGTCATAATTTATTAACATTACGTTCCTTCATACATTTATTTATAACTTTTGATCAGTTATGATTGGATTATCGTTACAGTCTTCCGCACTTTATCAATCGCTTCTTCATTTAATTGATTCAAATGTTAAATCAATCTCACAAGAATCAATCACCATGCTTTACTGCTACCTTGAACACATCCTCCTCTTGCTCTGTTGGACTAAAACCCCACCCTATTTCCTTGATCCTCCAATCACAACTATTGCTTTTCTTGTCCAAGGCAAGTGACAATTGTGATTGGAAGATTTTTTTAAAAGAGGGTGGGGGTTTGAGATATTGTCCATTACTCTCTGGGTGGAGAAAAGGGTGGTGGCATTGAAGGTTTTCCCCCTTTCCCTACAGGGCTTTGGGTGCCTTAGGGATCGGGACAGGGGGATTTTTGAGGGTTTCTTCTTAGTTGTTGCTTCAGGGCGCTCCTTGGGCCTTTAACCATGGCAACATGGGCGCTCCTTGGGCCTTTAACCATGGCACCATGGGCGCTCCTTGGGCCTTTAACCATGGCAACATGGGCGCTCCTTGGGCCTTTAACCATGGCAACAGGGGTGCGCCTTGGGCTTTTAACCATGGCAACATGGGCGCTCCTTGGGCCTTTAACCATGGCAACAGGGGTGCTCCTTGGGCTTTTAACCATGGCAACATGGGCGCTCCTTGGGCCTTTAACCATGGCAACAGGGGTGCTCCTTGGGCTTTTAACCATGGCAACAGGGGTGCTCCTTGGGCTTTTAACCATGGCAACATGGGCGCTCCTTGGGCCTTTAACCATGGCAACAGGGGTGCTCCTTGGGCTTTTGACCATGGCAACAGGGGTGCTCCTTGGGCTTTTAACCATGGCAACATGGGCGCTCCTTGGGCCTTTAACCATGGCAACAGGGGTGCTCCTTGGGCTTTTAACCATGGCAACATGGGCGCTCCTTGGGCCTTTAACCATGGCAACAGGGGTGCTCCTTGGGCTTTTAACCATGGCAACAGGGGTGCTCCTTGGGCTTTTAACCATGGCAACATGGGCGCTCCTTGGGCCTTTAACCATGGCAACATGGGCGCTCCTTGGGCCTTTAACCATGGCAACATGGGCGCTCCTTGGGCTTTTAACCATGGCAACATGGGCGCTCCTTGGGCTTTTAACCATGGCAACATGGGCGCTCCTTGGGCTTTTAACCATGGCAACATGGGCGCTCCTTGGGCTTTTAACCATGGCAACAGGGGCGCTCCTTGGGCCTTTAACCATGGCAACAGGGCGCCAGTTCCTTTTTCTCCCAGGCTTATAGAAAATGTGAAGTGGATGGTGAGAAGGGTTGAAGTTTCTCCCCTGATGGTTGTGACGTTTTCTATGGCGGCTCTTCACACAACAACACGTCCAAACCCTCTTTTAACCCATACATCAGCCTGTCAACAACACACACAAGTCAACCAGAGTGATCCTCTCAGAATGCCATAGCAACCGTCGATCTCTCTGCCCACACAACGTCAACTCCACATTCTCCATAGATGATTTCAAATTGAAAACATAAACATCCTAAATGGACCCAAGTTTATATCCTGTTGCAATGTTTGTTACTGCAATAACTGACAGGAAATACACTTGGGTCCAAACTGTTCCCTAGCAACAGAATCCCAGCGAAACCGTCCCCTAGTGTAGGCCAGAAAAACAACACCTTTTAAAAACTGTGGCCACACAATATTAAAGCAAATATGCCACATCATAGACGGTGTGAACGGTGGATAGGGAATATTGGGAAATGTGTTAGAATATTTGGTATATTATTGTGTTTGCCCAAGCATGATCCTGTCCCCGATCCAGGGAGTCTGAACACTGCGTTCCCATCAGGAATCTGCAGGATATCATCTGCTCTATATCCACTCCCAGGACTTAACTGCCTTTCACCTCGTATAGGAGCACTTTTCATATAGGAGCTACCCCCATTTGTCTGTGAATGCAACTCTCCTGAACTTTGGAGGGACTCCTTTGAATGGTATTGAATGTAACTTCCGGCTCGACCCCTCTCTCCCACTCTCGCCCGGGCCTGAGCCTGCTGAGGGATCCATCTTTTCATCACAGACTAAATGGTCATTCAGTAGAAAAGCTATTCCTTACCAACGTCTCAGCCCAAACCTTGTACTGTAACGTCTGAAATGTCAACGGTCAAATGTCACCCAAGAATGGGAATGAGCCTTTTTTTTTTCACTATTATGTCATTCTTACTCATGACACTGGGGGTTTATTCACTTGAACAGTGAAACTATTGTGAAACTAGAATTGGTGCTCTTTGCAGCACATATGTCCGTGGCATGCTATATAGTGGGTCATATAACTAGTTCCCCCCAATGAATGGATGATGAGTGGCATGTACATACGTTTCACATTGTCTCTTGTGGCCTTTTGATTCAAAGTCCCTCATTGGAATTGATCATTTTAAAGAAGAGATTGGACACCTTCTGATCATGTGTTTAATATTGTCTGTTTTCATTGAAATGTGAAGACATTTTCAAAAAATAATTGTATATGTGCTCTCACTGTTTTTGTTTTAAGTTGTTTTAATGTTGTTCTATATGTGAACATGTTCTGTATGCTGCCTTCTTGGACAGCGCCCACTTCAAAAAGCTGCATATGCTATTTTAATATAACACACATAGCCTTTTTTGAGGCTTTTTTGCCATGAATTTCATTAACCTTCATTTAACCAGGTTAGATCCATTGAGACTAAAATGCCTTTTCCAAGGGTGACCTAGCCAAGAATGGCAGCAGTATAGCTGTTTCATACAGCACACACACACACGCACGCACACACACACACACACGCACGCACGCACACACACACACACACACGCACGCACGCACACACACACACACACACACACACACACACACACACACACACACACACACACACACACACACACACACACACACACACACACACACGCATGCACGCACGCACGCACGCATGCACACACACATTAACCCTTTCACTATCACACTACAGAAGGTCAACCCTTTCACTACCACACTACAGACGGTTAACCGTCTGTAGTGTGTTAGTGAAAGGGTTAACCTTCTGTAGTGTGGTTGTGAAAGGGTTAACCATTTGTCACATAGCAGTGAAAGGGTTAACCTTCTGTATTGTTGCAGTGAAAGGGTTAACCCCTTAGTAGTGTGGTAGTTAAAGGGTTAAAAACAGATCAGCTCAAAAGCTTTACAGAAAGCATTACACAGGAAGCAATAGAATAGAATAGAATAGAATAGAATAGAATAGAATAGAATAGAATAGAATAGAATAGAATAGAAATACTTGAATTATCCCGAGGGAAATTTGACACTACAAATCGCTCACAATAAACATTTAGACAGAACAAAGTCATGAATAAGAATAACAAAACAAATTGCCTAAGAATAAGAATAGAATAAAATATACAGTAAACATATACAGTAAGTGTACAGTAAGTGTAATATTGAACAATGTTGTTTCAAAAGTAAAAGTCCAGGAAGATGGTAACTGTCACTCTGTGCTCAGTGATGCAGTGAGGCACATTGATGCATTGTAAAGTCTGATGGCTGTCGGAATGAAGGACTTCCTGTGCGATCTATCCTATGTCAGTTAAAACAATTACAAACATCAATAGAGTCTGTTTCTATAGGTTTCACCATATCTTTAAATCCATTAAGAGTGACTAGATCCTGGAGTTTAAGTTAATTTTGCAGGCAGAAAATATAAAGGCCTTCTTTCCTAATTAAGTCCTTTTTCCAATAGTGTCCTGAGACAGTAGCCCATGTTTGCCATGTTTTCTGGTTAACCTTCATAATTAACCTGCATATTTATATACTGTAAGCCCTAATCATGATGCCGTTATGATCTTTTACAACAAATCAACTGTGAAACCGGCGTAGCAAGGTGATGGAGGGGAGGAGGGTTGTAGGTACAGTGAACACAACACTTTAAAAATGTATTTGACATTGATTGTTAAAGGTGACCTGCACACAAATGAGTAAAAAAAAGAAAGAAAGATAATGAAAGACCTGTCAGTACAATTAAACACAGAAACAGCAATCGTTAATGTGTGGGTTGGGGTAAAGATTTCAGGTAAAGATTTTTTCCCTCACAATTCAAATATTGAAAAACGTGCCGCATTAGAAGGAAAGAATGTCCAACAAAATTTTACATGAACGGTCTCAGTTCAACTTTCCCCGAGCGTCCCTTAGGGATACTGCTACTATATTGTGATCAGTATTGCAGTATGCCAAATTCTGTAGGCCATGACACATTTTAAGCCTGTTTAGACTCAATTATGCTCATCAGCACTTTTCACTAGGTACTCACTCCTCATAGTCCACTGTTACAGTATCTACAGATTGTATCCCCGCTGTCAATCCCCATCCCTATTGTGAGCAATAATTGCCATTTGTTTGTGTAGTCTACTATGTATACAGTATTTTATTTTATTATATATTTTTTTCATTTAGCAACTTATCATGCTAACAAGTAAACAAAACACAAGGCTACCAAGTGGATACATTTGGCATTTCAGCAGCAATATCCATTGTTATCTAAAAGTGCTGTGTCACAATTAGCCTGCTACTGATTAGCCTACTACTGAGTCACTAAGTAACACTCACCAATAGGTCACTCTTGGAGAAAGGGATCATAACCTCCCTTTAACCCTAAGCGTCTACTTTACTACGCTGAGAACTGCCTCTGTACATTTACCCCCCCCCCCCCCCCGCAATTATCATAACTTGTCAGTTATTACGGTTACTAATGTGAGGACTATTCCAACTATGGCATATATGCAGTTCCCACTGTGCAATGTGAGTAATGTGGTCATTATGCGGTGTGAATGTGAGGGACTGTCGACACCTTCCCGCCCATCCCTCCCTCCCTCTCTCCCTCCCTGCCTCCCTCCCCCTCTCCCTCTCTCCCTCCCTCCCTGCCTCCCTCCCTCCCCAAGGATTTCCTGATTGAGTTCCTTAGCTGTCGGTGTAATTCTCTGTCCCTCCGTCATTCTGTCACCTTGAAAAGGGCATTTCCCTTCACTCCTATCCCTCCCTCCTGACTCCCTCAATATCCTCCTCCTCCCTCTCCTCTGTCACTCTCCCCCTACTGCTCTCCATTCCTTTCTCCCTCCCTCCGGACTCCCTCAATCTTTTTGTCCTCCTCCTCCTCCTCCTCCTCCTCCTCCTCCTCCTCCTCCTCCTCCTCCTCCTCCTCCTCCTCCTCCTCCTCCTCCTCCTCTATCAATCTCCCCACACTGCACTCCATCCCTCTCCCCCTCCGTCAGGACTCTCTCAATCTCTTCTTCCTCCTCCCTCCTCCTCCCTCCTCCTCTTCCTCCTCTTCCTCCTCTATCACGCTCCCCAAACTTCTCTCCATCCATCTCTCCCTCCCTCCTGACTCCGTTGCGTTACCCCCTGTCAGTCTGGGGAGGGTGTCTACCACATGTCTCCTCTGTCGGTTTGGGGAGGGTGTAGACTACCACATGTCTCCTCTGTCGGTTTGGGGAGGGTGTAGACTACCACATGTCTCCTCTGTCGGTCTGGGGAGGGTGTAGACGACCACATGTCTCCTCTGACGGTCTGGGGAGGGTGTAGACCACCACATGTCTCCTCTGTCGGTTTGGGGAGGATGTAGACGACCACATGTCTCCTCTGCATGCATTAAAGCATTCCGTCTCCAGACGGATTTCCGTCAATTTGATTGGGGAGATCCGTCCATTTGATTCGCAGTCTGACGGAAGTATTTGCATGATTTGTAGATGCATACAGATTGAAACAAAATTGAGCCAATCAGAGGCGCCAAATATGGAAAAGGGCTTTTTTTTTCTATCGCGCCAAGCAGTCATCATCACTCAGCGACTCGAGAGACAGGTCGCCTTTTTTGCAGCCTCACGCGTCAACTGCTTGTTTACCAACGTCACAGCCACCACGCTGCTTGCACTCGCTGCTATATACCGATTAGCTAACGTTAGCTTAATAGCGTCTGTTAAATGGAAGGAGTAAGCCGGCCACTAAAAAGAGAACCCACCGCGGGGTTCTCAGATGAAAAGGATCAGCGGGACCACCTAACAAAAAGTTTCGAGAGGAGAGGACGTTTGAAGAGACTGGCTAGGCAGCGCTACTGGGGGCTGTAGTGGTGAGTTAACTTGTTCCGTGTGCCGCAACGATGTCAAAAAGAAAAACAGAAACAACACGTTTGTCATTGTCGTGTTACTTCACAGTACAATATGTGAGTCCCCTGCTGTGGTTGTGAGTATACGTTTATTAGCTTAACTCCGTAGCAACATCACACAGGTGTATCTGTAGACAGTCTCCTCCCCACCGTATATATTCTCTCTGTCAGGATCTATGGGTAACATTACTGTATATTTGCATATCGTATATGTCACAAATGTAACAGTACTATATACCTGTAGTATGTCCCTATGCCATAAATGTCATGATGTCAATGTCATGCATGTCATAAATGTCACTGAATTGAAAATGGGGGACCCTGATGATGTAAACAAGACAAACGTCTTTCTCTGGTCTGCATCCCCTTAACAATTGTGTGTATTGAGCCATACTGTATTGTACCCATTCTGCAATCGGTTAAATATTGATTGATTGTTATAACGGATTGCAGAATGGGTACAATACAGTACAGCTCAATACACACAATTGTCAAGGGGTTGCAGACCAGAGAAAGACTTTCCTCTTTACATCAGGGTCCCCCATTTTCAATTCATCATAACATATATGACATACATGACATACAGATAGATAATACTGCTACATCTATACATTTATGACGTACCAGATTTACACAGTATTGTTTGTGATACAATAAGAGTCTAAAAAAGAGAGCATATACATTTGACGAAGAAACTGTACATTGGAGGAGGTTGGGTGGAGGGGGGGGGGGACTGTACATTGGAGGTGGTTGGGGAGGGAAGGGTTGGGTAGGCGGGGTGGGGGGGTAACTGTACATTGGATTATCGACGAAACCGAAACAAGTAGGCTCCCTTAAAACGCCAACGCTATTAAAAAGAAATACAGTGGAGGTTAAAATAAGAATATGACTTGGCCTGAAAAAAATTTCAGTCAGGAGATTTTTTTTTGCTTTAATCCCTGCCTCTGTCGGTCTGGGGAGGGTGTAGATGACCACATGTCTCCTCTGTCGGTCTGGGGAGGGTGTAGACAACCACATGTCTCCTCTGTCGGTCTGGGGAGGGTGTAGACTACCACATGTCTCCTCTGTCGGTCTGGGGAGGGTGTAGACCACCACATGTCTCCTCTGTCGGTCTGGGGAGGGTGTAGACTACCACATGTCTCCTCTGTCGGTCTGGGGAGGGTGTAGACTACCACATGTCTCCTCTGATACATGTGGAGTCACCAGCCGCTTCTTTTCACCTGAAAGCGAAGGGTTTCACTGGGAGAGCATAATGCGCAGAGGTTCACGCTATCGCCCTCCAGATCCCCTCCTTGCTGAACAGGCTAATGCAGCGACTAGGACTTATACCCTCATCCCACAAACACTGACAAGGAGGACACAAGACGGGAGGTACCGTTGTAGGGAATTTAACCCAGGACTCTGCACTGGTAGGCAAGTGGTTAGACCTCTACACATTACCCAGACCTCCTCCCTTCAATTCGCTCTCTGTTCTCTTCCTACTGTATAGACCTTTTATAACTTGACAACATACAAATTCTAAATAGGACCCTTTGTACTTCCTGTTGCAGTGCAAGGAAACTATAAAAGAAGGAAGGGTCATCACGTCAGAATACCAGCACTCTATGCTCTGCTTGGTGCCAGACTGTGGTGCCATTTCTAGTGAAGCCTTTTAAGTAACTCATTGACTGCCACGCTGTTTTCCCATCTTTACTCCCTGGTGCCAGCGTTATTGACCATTTTCACGATGTTTGCGGACCCATCGTATATTCTATATTATAGCTATGGAGACAATAGTATGGCTAATTTGACAGGCACTATTTATAGTCCAACATGGACAAACCAGTTCATTTCTACATACTTTCGTTTGTGCGCTATTCGACTCTAAACATCGCCCTGTTTCAAAATAATCCAGTCTTGTTTTCTAGATAGTGAGATATGACGTGTTATGCGCAAATCGTTCGGGTTGCTCGCCTGAAACCTATATTATTTCCAAATCAAAGATATATATACCAATATACATGTTTCTTCACAAAATCATCAAGGGGGGGAGGGGTCATTGTACAAAGCTGCGATCGTTACCAAAAGCATGTTTTAGGTTCAGTAAAATACGACACTGTAATCAATACAAAAGCATGTTTTAGGTTCGGTAAAATAGACTTAAAATAGACCTTACCTTAGTCAGAAGGTACTCCAAAATGAATAATACCAGTAGTTCCATCGCGATCGCCATTAGTCGCGTGCATTGGGTCTGGCCTATAATACAAGAAACAATAGGTTTCAGGCGAGCAGATCTGCGACAGATAGCTGTGTGCTGATTCACTTTGAGGGGGAGGGGATTCCTGCAGCCGGAGGTACCTCAGTACTGAAAGACAACTGAGAGACCCAGTTCAAAAGGTAGGCGATACTGCCACCTGTCGGGATTCGATCTTCATTGCAATTATAACATAGGCAGCAGTGCCAGTCGGAAAATGGGGAATCGGAAAAAAGGATCAAACCCCGAGAAATCTCGGGTTTGGCGGTCAACAGTTGGATTCGAAACCAGAGAAATCTCGGGTTTGGCGCAGGAAGGGTTAATAAGCATAAAATGCTAAATAACACAAGCCATCGGAGGAAATATACATCAACCAATATATCAAACGTTAGCTACTTAACAAGGCAACAAATTGCCAATGATTCTGACATCCAAGGTAAGTAAATAAGCTGTTCGAATGACCATAAATGGTTATGGTCATAAACGAGGAGATGGTGATCCCATTCAATTCAATGTCGGCCGAACTGAAAGTCTCCACACTTGCTACACAGTGACGTGATGACCCTTCCTTCTTTTATATTTTCCTTGGTTGCTGACAGGTAATAAACAGGCGCCAAAGCTGTTCCTCTAACTAACAGAATGGGTTCTGAAAAGGTCTGTAACACTACGTGTGTTCCATTCCCCCCACAGAGCGGCTAGGCTCCAGATAGAGCTTCCCTTTTAAAGACCGCAGGAATATGTAGCCTACTGCAGTTTCTGTGTGGGATGTCGTCCGTGAGTACACTTGCTATATGTGTTACAATTGTACACAACGTGTATCACATATGTTTTTAACACATCTTGTGTTAAAAACGACGCGTTAACGTGCTTAGAATTCAGGGTTCTCTGTGTCATTAGGAAGGGTGTGAGTGGCTGTTTTAAGTGTGAAAATTGTATATATAGTTGCATGCTTTTATTTGTTATTTGTATTATCATTGGCTGATCTAGCCTACATTTTAAATTGACTGTGACCCAATTGTTAGCTATCGTGTCATCTCTCTCTCGTTCTCTCTCTGTCGCTCTCTCTCATCTCTCTCCCTCTCCCTCTCTCGCCCTCCCGATGCTCTCATTGCTACTTCCTCTATCACTCCATCTATACCTCTCCATTCATCTCTCACAACCCCATCCTCTCCTTCATCCCATGTCCATCCTAGTCACTCTTTCCTTTACTTCTCATCCCTCTCTTCTGTTTCTCTTCCCCACTTTTCTTCTCTACATTTTATTATTTTCTATTTTCTCATCCCTCCCATCTCTCTCCTCTCTCCCATCTCTCTCTTTTTCTCTCACCCTCCCTCCTCCCTCACATCTCTCTTCTCTCTCTCATCTCTCTCGCCCTCCCTCCTCCCTCCCTCCCTTCTCTTCTCTCTCTCTCTCTCTCTCTCTCTCTCTCTCTCTCTCTCTCTCTCTCTCTCTCTCTCTCTCTCTCTCTCTCTCTCTCTCTCTCTCTCTCTCTCTCTCTCAAGGGTCTCAAGGGAGTTCAGTCAGAAGCACATTAACCCTTTCAGCCCTGGCCTACTTTATGCAATACTACTCACCTTGACTGTCATTCAAGGACACACATTTATAAGCTCGTACACATGTACACCCACACATGTTCGTACGCGCATGCACACGAACGCACACACAAATGCCAGTACATAGACACAGACAGTTCAGGTCCCCGCACTCCCATTAGGTTCAGTGATTCTGATATCGATGTTGTCCAACTGGGGCAAAGAGATATCTGATAGTGGAGCTAAAAATACCATCACGTCAGCCTTGTACAGTACACACCAGCGCATGCAGATACACACACACACGCACGCACGCACGCACGCACGCACGCACGCACGCACGCACGCACGCACGCACACACACACACACACACACACACACACACACACACACACACACATTATTTTACACAGATGTACAGTATGTGACAGTATGTAAAAGGCATTATGTTCATAAGCATGATACAGACATTGTCATCGTGTCTGTATCTCTAGTTTGTTTTGCGGTTGTTGGGTTTTTGAGGTCACGTTTTAATTGAGAGAGTAGAGGGGAGAGGAGGAGAAGGAGGAGAGCAGAGATAAGGTAAAGGGGGGAGAAGAGGTAAAGAGAGAGGGTGGGAAGTTGAGAGGAGAGGGGAGGAGAGGGGAAGGAGAGAGGTGTGAGCTCTATTTCTGGGTGTGGGAATGGACTTCTAGATATGAGATATGACTCCACGCCTTCCTGGTTTACATGAGTGCACTAAGCTCCTGCTTGTGTTTGGTGCTACGATGCATTTCTAAATATTTAAAAGGGAATACCACTCAATGTGTCTCCGAATAGTGGTTAGTGGTAGAGTATGAAACAAACACAGCTGGGGGTTAGCTGTTTGATTCCAATTCTGGCCACCCATATTAAAAATAAATAAATACATGAAAAAAAATATTAATCTGTCTCCTATATTCATTGTTTTTGGAGTGCATACAAGTTGTACATCTTGATGGCATCACTTGTTCAAGTAGGCTATTGGTTCTCTGACTCTTTTTTTTTTAAAGTTAAATTTTTTTTTATCCAGCTAAATTAATTAAATATAAATGATTGAGTGGTATCTCTCCATTGCTAAATTCTCATTGAGAATAATTATAAATAGCCAGAGGGAACTCCACTTTAGAGCCCAATATGTGACTATAAATGGAAGGTATACAGTAAAGTGAATGTTTTATGGCCCCAGTATCTCAGAAATGTAAACTTACTACACAAACTGAAAAATAAATGTACATGAATAATAGTAATAGTAATGATAATATTATTATTATGTATAATAATAATATTTTCATTATAAAGTCCATTGCCTATACATTACCCACAATGTATGAACTTTGAACTCTGTTGCTTATACTCAATGTATACCTGCCTACTGCGTTCACTGTCTACAACTGCCTCTACACTGTAATCATAACTAAATAGATATATATTTATACATTTATATTTACCTCATATCCATATATGTCTGAATATGTCTGAATATAATCCTTTATACCTATACACCTGCATATAACCCATATGACCCATGTATGATAGCATGTACAATAATGCT
The DNA here is from genome assembly GCF_963971535.1 of Notolepis coatsorum. Taxonomy (NCBI): domain Eukaryota; kingdom Metazoa; phylum Chordata; class Actinopteri; order Aulopiformes; family Paralepididae; genus Notolepis; species Notolepis coatsorum. Next base: position 228,797,145 of record NC_140165.1, read on the forward strand.
GCATATACTGTATATATATACATACATACATACAGTATATGCAGCATTATTGTACATGCTATATATATATAGCCTGGTGGTGTTCAGGCTCGAAACGGGTTCAAAACAAACAAATTCAAGTTCCACACAAGCAACAATTTCAATAAATAAAATATATGTATTGATTAGGAGCACAAAGTCTGATGGGCAATTAGAGTAGTCGAATAACAGTTCAGGGTCAAAACACGTATCAGGCTCTCGTACAAAAAGGGAATGTTCAATATGCAGGGTTTGTCTTCCGGTCCAGGGTCAGTTTCACAGGGGGGGTATCTCAGCCAGTCTAGGGTCCAGTACCACGAACACCTTCTCGCTTCACCTCTCCTCACAACTACCTCTCACCTCACAAACTCCGTATATCACTCTCTCTCTCTGCTCTCTGCTCCTTCCTCACCTCCACTCAACTCTACTCTGTCTTTCCTAGGGTTTTATGCTATGTGTGTCATGGTGTGTGTGTGTGTGGGATGTGGGTGATCACGTGGTGCTCAGGTGTATTCTATCAGTCCTAATCAACTCCTTAACACATTGACTGCCACGCTTCTATCCATCAATGTATGATCACTGCCACCAGTCTAAGCCTATGGAGATGTTCACCTTCTTTGCAGGGCTATAACTTTTTTAATTGTATTGCTAAATTGACATTACTATGGCCCATCCAACATCGATTATCTATCGTTCAAGATGTAGGAACGTTATACTTTTTTATTCATAGATTCTTCCAAAAATACCGTCTAGAATATAAGAATATATGTTTTTATCGTTTTCTGCAGTAATTCCTAGAACGTGAGTTATAGGCATAAACGCATATATAGATTATCAACTGCTGTTTGTTGCCGATACACGCTATATTAAAATGTTCAACTGTACATGATCCTAAACGTTATGACTCATCATGCACGGATGAACGGGGGGGGGGGGTCGTTTATAATTCCGTGATCGTCAGTAAATGCTTTATGTAGTATGGGTTGATTTATTGATCAGATGGTTTGTAAATAAAGAAATGTACAATCGCCTTGAAAATAACGTTACTGTCCTCTTACCGTTCGCCGATGAGACTGGACGAAAAAGATCCCACTTATTTGACGTCGATCGATTAGATCCATTTCCGGTTTGTATGGCGCAATAAACGCCCAAATCATATCAATTATTGAGTTATGGCAGCGATCCATATACACGGATGTGTGTCTAGAGCAGTGATGCCAGTAATGCGTTACTAAGTAACGCGTTATTGTAATCTGATTACTTTTCCCCGAAAATAGTAATCTAACGCGTTAATCTTTAAAAGCCAGTAATCTGATTGCAGTTACTTGTCCAAGTGGCTGTGCATTACTATTTCGTTACTATCTCATCATAAATTCATAATGCAGGCGGAATGCAGTATTTTATTTCGTTTTCGACAGTCAAAAATACATTTTGAGCTGTTTTTCTTTTGGGAGTGACGTGGTGTGGCAGTGAAAGGGTTAAATACAAGAATGTGTCCCGCGGCGTGACTGGTCCCTCTGTCTGTGAGTGACTCTGCTTTTGTCCAATCACATTCCCCATCCACAGTCTGCGAATCAGAGGCAGAGTAGGGCGGGTCTTCACAGCACGTCATGTGACATATGCGCCAATCGTGTGACAGCAGGGCTCCGTCGTCGGAGAATTCCACCCCAAAACGCTTGGCAAAATTAAAAGTGATACCGCAAGATGACTTTTGCGGTTTCTGTTCAGAATTCCACCCCAAAACGCTTGTCTAAACGTAGCCTCAGTCACTACTTCACGGCGGAGGAAACAAAATACTGTCTACCGCTAAAAACAGCACATCCAATTGCATTGAAAGCATCTGGAATCACAACACTAGCCGACGCTTCGACTAGGTACAGGAGGGTTGATGGTGGCAGAGCAAAAGCTCTTATTTGCCAGATTTACAGTTAATTTACATGTTAAAGAGAGACTGATTGTATGTTTATAGAGAGACATTTATAAAAACAATTTAATAGTTACAGTTGATATAATTGAATAGTTCAGCCTGCATTTGTTAGATGTGATACACTGGTTTTGTAAAACCACTGGCTGGCTGCTCTAATGCTGTGAGCATCATAGACTGTTGCTTTACCATACTTGATGGTACAGAAGCTGAAGCACTAGTTTAACAATTTACGTTATGTGCAGAGAAACAAGTTAAAAACAATTTATGCACTTTCAATAAAGCGTTTAAAAAAAACTGTTGGGGGAACGACGACGACTTCGTAACCTAGTTACTTTCAAAGTAACTAAGTTACTCTGATAATCAAGTAATCAGTAAAGTAACTTAGATTACTTTTTAAAGGAGTAATCAGTAATCAGTAATCAGATTACTTTTACAAGTAATCTGTGGCATCACTGGTCTAGAGTCCCGCAACAATATGTGACTGCCGGACGGATTTCCCAGATGCACCGAGATCACCAGATCCATTTCCGGTTGTAACTCGCCCGATCATCCACCAGGCGGCGGTATTGAAGCGTTGCACTGTTGTGCAGAGTCCCACTGTCTCAGCAGAGGCTGGGTGGCGGAATTATGAATACCATGGCGAACTTTTTTTATATGATCTCAATAACGTCGTACGCCGTGGCTTGGCAGAATTCGCATGACCAGCAAACCCGTCGTACAACGTTTTTGATTGATTGATTGAAAAGTTTATTAACAGATGGGTACAGTACAGTACAGCTCAATACATACAATTGTTAAGAGGATGCAGACCTGAGAAAGACTTTCGTCTTGTTTCCATCAGGGTCCCCCATTTTCAATTCATCATATGACACACACGACATACAGATAGACAGTACTGCTACATCTATACATTTATGACATACCAGATTTGCAAATACAGTACTGTTTGTGATACTAAAAAAATCCAGAAAAAGAGTGTATATACATTTGACATAGAAACTGTGCATTGGAGGAGGTTGGGTAGGTGGGGTGGGGCTGTACATTGGAGGTGGGGTGGGGGGGGGGGGGGGGTTGGGTAGGGAGGACACACACTGTACATTGGAATACTGACATACATTTGACATAGAAACTGTACATTGGAGGAGGTTGGGTAGGTGGGGTGGGGTTGGGTGGGGCTGTACATTGGAGGTGGGGGGAGGGGGGGTGGGTAGGGGGGGGGCACTGTACATTGGAATACTGACAAAGCCATGCTTGGTCTTTATTGTACAACTGGGTTAGGACATTTGTAGGGACAAGTTTTAAATTGCAGTCTCCCGTAGGTGTTCTTTGAGAGTGCTTTTGAAGGTGGGTAGTGATTCACATTCCTTTACAGCTTTTGGTAGGGCGTTCCACATTGATGTGGCATAATTGCGAAACGTGTTTAGTCCCTTGTTTGAGCCGAATCTGGGTTTTACATGATTTGTGGAGCTCCCTCTGGTGTTGTGATCGTGGTATTCACTGACCTTTGGGAAGTATTTTGACATGTACATGGGTACCTTGGTCGTGTAGTGTATCTTGTAGACCAGGCCCATTGCAAGTTGCTGTACTCTGTCTTCTACTCTAAGCCATCCTAGGTTGGCAAAGTGTGCAGGGGTGAGGTGGGTTCTAGGAGTCAGGTCAAGCAGTAGTCTGACTAGTTTGTTTTGAGATGTTTGTAATTTGGTTTTTAGGGCCTTTGAGGTGCTTTGGTACCATGAGGTGCAAGCATAGTCGTAGTACCCTTGAATGAGTGCTCCTGCCAGAGTCTTCAGGGTATTCTTGTTTACCAGAGAGGAGATCCGGTACAAGAATCGAGTTCGTTGGTTGACTTTTTTTATTACATTGGATGCCATTTTGTCACAGGAAAGATTAGCCTCTAGGATGGAACCCAGGTAGGTAATTTCATCTTTCCTTGTGACAATATTGTCACCCACTGTAACTGAGAAGCCGTCGGTCTTGCTGAGTTTGTTATTTGAACCGAAGAGAATGGACTCTGTTTTGCCCATGTGTAATGATAGTTTGTTGTCGGCAAGCCATATGCAGATTTTGCCTAGTTCCGAGCTGAGGGTTTTTTCAACCTGTAACTTGTTCTTGTCAGAGACCAGCAGGGCTGAGTCGTCCGCAAACAGGAACAAGTTGCAGTCACAAGCTGACAACATGTCATTTGCATAAATTAGGAACAATAGTGGTCCTAGTATGCTTCCTTGTGGAACACCACAGTTCACTGTGAGGGGGGGGGGGGATAGGGTACCGTTTACCTCCACCATCTGTTCTCTCCCCTCCAGGTAGGATTGTATCCAGCTCAAAACCAATTGCTTTTAGCTTGTCAATCAGAATTGTGTGATTGACAGTGTCGAAGGCCTTTTGTAGGTCTAGCATGACCATGCCGCAGTATTTGCCCGCGTCCACCTCTTGCTTGATGTGGTCGTTCAAATAGAGAAGGCATGTGTCAGTGGAGTGGGATGTTCTGAAGCCAGATTGGAATTCGTAGATTAGATTTTTATCCGCGAGGTACTTTTCGACCTGTTCGTATACTATTTTTTCCATGACTTTCGAGATGGATGTAAGGATAGAAACAGGGCGGTAGTTGCCTGGGTCTAATTTGCTGCCCTTTTTGTGCAGGGGTGTTACTCTCGCTATTTTGAAGTCCTTGGGGACGTGTCCCTGTTTTATGGAGAGGTTTATTATGTGTGTGATGACTGGGGTGATGGCGGCTGCTGAGTCTCTGAGGAATTTGGAGGGGATGTTGTCATGGCCAGTGGCCTTGTTCGGTTGGAGGGCACTCAGTTTATTGAGTACCTCATCTGTAGTTACCATTTCCAGTTTGAAATCGTCTTTGTGGACGCCTAGGTTCTTGTAGTATGCTACTATGTGTTCTACCCCATATTGCCCTGAGTGGGAGGGTAGTTTGTTTACCAGTGTTGTGGCTATGTTTGTGAAGAAAGTGTTTAAGTAATTGGCTACATCCAGTTTGTCTGTGATGAGCGTGTTGTCCGTCTTTATGTTTATGTTTGAGAACCTGGTTTTAAGTTTTTTACTGCAGCCTAGTTGATTATTGAGTAATTTCCAACGTTCACATGGTTTATTTTTGTTTTCCTCAGTTTTGTCATTGATGAAATTCTTTTTTGCAGTTTTTATCATGGAGTTCTGTTTCGTAATGGATCTCGCTCAGCGTCATGACTGCACTATACTTCACTCATGCACGCGCACTGAATAAAAAATTCCACAATGTACCTTTACATCCCAACATTCGTCTGGCCACACCCCTATCAGCTTACCTTCATAAGCAGGTGTGTGGTCACCTACTCGCCTCCTTCTTCGCTTTCACCACAAGGAAGTGCCTTCGGTAGATCCCCACTTGACGAGGTTGTTAGTAGAAGAAAGTTGGAAAACAAGAGATACGTTGACATCATATCTTTATTTTCTCTCTCACTATTTTCGAGAAAATACGGCGATATTGTCTTCGTTACTGGAGTGTCTGGAAGATGATGATCATTCTACACCTCCACCGGTTTTTTCGTATTAGGAGCTCACGCCGCTGACATGCTTCCCAACTACAATCCTGCTTGCTGCGGCTGGATGGGGTAAGACCCTCCAGCAACACAGCTGGACTGTAGGACGCACCGACTGTGGGTTCCAGGTTGGGTATGTACTGTTTTGATTGCGAGCTCTGGTTGTTGTTGATGCTATGGGGGTTAGCTAACAATTTACGAAACGCCGACCCCAGGCTAAGGTCCTCTGCTCGGCTTAAAACGGTGGTCGGAGGATCTTGGCCTGATGCCCATGATGACTAATCTAGTGGCCCGCGCTAGGTTCTGGTGATCCCAGGATTCTAGAGCGGATGCTTCTCTGTCCCGTGTAGGCCCCATCTTACATATACAAATGAAAGTTTACCCTAACGAGGAAATGTGGGCATAAGATCTTCTTTATCGGAAGTTCCATGCTCAAAGGGCCCTGTGTGTGTCTGGATCACCATTGAAACTGTGTTCTGACATCTCTTTTTCTTTTCCCTGTTAGGGAAGGGATTGGGACAGCGGCCTGTCTGAAGTGTAGCTTGTTATGTCATTGTATACAGTTCAGGTGATAGCTGTTAGCTTGCGTGCTAGTTATGGGCTACTGCCAGTCAGCTGTTAGCCGCGCAGCTGTTAGCTGCGGCGTTAGCTTGCTGTGTTTACCAGGCTGGTATACGTTAGCTTGTTGCTATCAGCCGATCGGCTGTTAGCTTAATGCTACACTGTTGAACATTCTGAGACTATAACATGCTTTAAACACTCTGACTACGATGTCATCTTTGACAGAGGATATTAGTCGAACCTACCGGGAGCCCGGCCGGCAAGGACTGCGTCAACAAGGAGAACCGTAGCGGCGGGGTGGAGCAGCGACGCTGCCCGTGTCGTCAACACAGGAATGCTGTGTTTACTATCGGTGCCCTGTTAGCCACTGCAGTTCGCTTGGTCTGCGCTCACGGTAGGAAAGGTCCCGACCAGACCTTAAAACGCGTCTTCTTCCTTCCCTTCTAATGTTTTGTAATAACGATGTTTTCCAAAACGGGTGTTGCTGCAATACATTTAGGATACGACGCGAGTTGTGTGTGAATTGTCTTGTCACTGGTATTAGCTTCTCCATGCAAATCGGGTTTTTTGTTACATATGTAAAAATGATCTGGTTTGTTGTGTTGAGAAACATCATGTGTGTTCATGTACCGTGTACTCACAACTAAGGGGGTTATTTAACCTATAAAGCTATGCTTAGTGACATATGAGTGAAGAATGAATTCTTTTCTCAGCCTGTTTCAAGTTTCAAGTTTCAAGTTTCTTTAATAGTTGTCATACAGAAGTACAGAATACTTTTATACAAAATGCTTCTTACTGTTACGCTCCAGAGACTGTGCTAGACAAGATAAGTATCAATAACATAGTATAGCATGTAAATTAGAAGTAGAAAATGAGGTCACAGTGTTCAGTATAGACATATGTACAATGTTCGATGCAGAATAGACGTAACTGAGTTACCATATAATATACAATACTATGCAGTGTACTAATATACAATACTATATAGTGCAAAGCAGAAATGGGATGAGGTACAATTTAGGTACAATTTACAGTAAGGTGTAAGGTGTACGAGTTGTAGTGCAATCCTTTATCAATAAATATAAAGTGTGGGGAGTGGGTGCTACAGTGTGTTTGTTTAAAGTAAGTGTGTGCTATAAAGTGTGGGGAGTGGGTGCTACAGTGTGTTTGTTTAAAGTGAGTGTGTGCGTGTGGATGTGTGTGCTATGTGCGTTTGATGGTTGTTGTGTAGTGTTCATTGTTCGTTGAGCAGCCTGATGGCCTGGGGATAGAAGCTTCTTCTGAGTCTTTCTGTGCTCGCCTTGAGACTCCGGTATCGCTTGCCTGACCGCAGCAGTTCAAAGAGGCAGTTGTTCGGGTGACTGGAGTCCTTAATGATTCTCTTAGCCTTGCCCCTGCACCGCTTGTTGTAAATGTTCTGGAGGGTGGGGAGCCCCCCTCCAATTGTGCGTTCGGCTGAACGCGTCACTCTTTGTAGTCTGCTTCGGTCTTGTGCAGTGCTATTCCCAAACCAGGAGGTGATGTTGCCAGTCAGGATGCTCTCTATTGTACATGAGTAGAAGTTCTTAAGGATCTTCTGACTGACTTGGAACTTCCTTAGGCGCCTGAGGAAGTAGAGGCGTTGTCGTGCCTTCTTCACAACACTGTCAATGTGTGTGGTCCATGTCAAGTCCTCGGATATGTAGGCTCCGAGGTACTTAAAGCTGTTCACTCTCTCAACCGGTGCCCCGTCGATGCTGAGGGGGCTGTAATCCTTGACCCCCGACCTTCTGAAGTCCACAATCATCTCCTTTGTTTTGCTGACGTTCAGGGAGAGGCTGTTTTCCTGGCACCATCCCGCCAGGACCTTGACCTCATCCAGGTAGGCCCTCTCGTCGTTTGCAGAGATCAGGCCCACCACCACTGTGTCGTCAGCAAATTTGATGATTGTGTTGCTACTCCGCTGAGCCACACAGTCGTGTGTGTACAGGGAGTAGAGGAGGGGACTCAGAACACAGCCCTGGGGGACCCCTATGTTGAGGGTGATGGATGTAATGACAATGAACAGTGTGTTCACATATTAACAGGTTTACCTGTTCAACTGGCCGTATCAAGGGTAAGGTAGGAGGGGTGTTACCCCCAGTTCCCTGGGGACTTCCCCACCCTCCTCTCAGACATGTTGTTTACAATATATTGTGTCACTGTGTTGTGGGATACGATGTAACCCTTAGCTTAGTTGCTGGGGTTGTGCTAAAACCGCTTGAGAAATATTTTCCTAAAGAAAAGATTGTTTGGTCACTTTTCGTGTGTGCTTAGCAAGGCCTGTGGTCGATACTAATCGAGAATTGTGTATTCTCTCATTATGAAAAACAGCGTTCCTCTGTAGAGTGTATTTGCCATTTTTTGTGGTGATAAAGGGTTGTGTGTGTCTTGTGATCTACAACTGGGTTAGGTTGGCCACAGAAGCACATGTGTAAGTCTGGTACCGGGGCTCTTAAGGGGGCCCTCTCTATTCTGTGTTTTTTCCTTAGTAAAAATCAGATAGCAGGTTAGACACTTCATGTAGCTGACTGTGACTGTGTCATGCTCTTTTTTGTCATTACATCGTATCATGGGTGTGGGGTCATAAAGGGGTGAACTGGTAATCCTTTCCTCCCCTTTTTTGATGGGCAGGGGTTACAACCTCCTGTCCTTCAAGGTTCCTGTCACGTTGCTGTTCGGCACGTTACAGGGTAAGAGGGGGGGGGGGGAGGGGGAGGGAGTTTCCTGGTCCCACGCCCTGGAAGATTGGGCATGTGCACTGCAGAAATTCCCCCGCCATTGAGTACGTCACTGTGCGCGTCTCTGTTGGTAAGACTTCCGTGAGCTGTTCAGGTCCATATGATGGATCTGTTTCAGGGAGTGGTCAGGGCTCCTCCTCACGAAGCTCCTACTCGGGCCTTCTGTGAGTTAGGACTCTCCTTCCCTGTGAGGGAGCCTCCTCAGAGTTCAGAGCCTCCTCCTCAGATTGTCAAGGTGAGTAGAACTTCAAAAAGGAGTCCTGCTCTATTGTGTGTGTATTCGATTAAATTCGATTATTGAGTGTGTATTGGTTCAGTGCCTCCTCCTCGGAGAGCCCTAACCCAAAATATTACATGGCTCAATGTTGCAATATATTCTTTTCAATCTATACAGCTCGCGTGGGAAGTCTCTCTGGGGATTTCCGTCTCCTCCCTATGGGAGGGTGGTGGGATGTAAAAATGTAAAAAAAAATTACCCTCAGCGTCGTCACGAGGGATTCATGTCAGTCTGTGTTCTTTCTTTTTTGAATAAAAAGAGGAAGGTACATGAAGCACGACGGCTCCGTGTCGTTCTCCCAGGCGACTTGGAGGAACAATGTTTGGTGTCTTGCTAGACTATCCATTGATGTGTTTGGGTCTCGATGCATACATAGTGCTGGCTCAGGTGTGTTTCTGTGACAGAATCACACAGGGGCTAAGTGCGCCTTGGTTGCTTGTTAAAACAGCGTTTTTATAGGGCAACTGGGATGGAGTTTTGTCTCTTCCGAGCGCCAGTTTACTAGGTTGTCTCGATGAATTCTCGTTCATATCTGGGGGATGTTAAAGATCTGAACATAGGTAGAGGGGTCTCACACCCTTGGGGTGGGCCACTGAGCACGGTCTAAATGGGGACCGTCTGGGTGGCGCCCTCTTTTCATGTTTTAGATCGACACGCATACCTACCCCCTCTCCTGGAGTGGGCATGTCGGCGTGGTTAGGACACAGGACTGGTCTGGTCACGCTGGTCCAGGTCAGTTAACCCGTTGTCCGCCGGGGATGCAGATCTGCTGTTCTGGTACCCTGAGGGACTTGTGCTTTTTTCGGGGGGAAAAATGCCGGGTCGGTCCGGGTGTCACAGGGTTAGGCGTAGAGATGTTCCGATACCATTTTTTCCTTTCCGATCCGATTCCGATACCTAAGCTTTGGGTATCGGCCGATACCGATACTTATCCGATACCAGTGCATACATAAAAAAAAAAAAAAACGATATTATATAATTTTTTTATAAATATATATATATATATATTTTTTTTTAACAAATACTGTTTTATATATACTGTTTTTTAGTCATAACTAGAAAGTAATGGTATTTATTCAACAACAGGTGATTGTATAGATTTGTATTAGTATCATTAATCAATGAGTATGGGGCTTCAGCACTGCAGATATACCCTACTCCAATGATCCACACGGACATTATACGTTGCTGCACTCGCTACCCACTGGCTCTGCAGATATACCCTACTCAGTCTGTCTACAAGGCTCCGTTCAGTAGCAGTCGTATCTGTTGTGATTTTTGCACAATAAATATTCAACATTCTCTTTTGAGACTCCGCCTCAGACTCTTATCATTTGGCACTAAAAGCTAAACATTGTCGCCGATATGGCTGTCCGCAACATGTCATTAATTGTGTACGCGACGTGCAATTGTGCAATGACGACGTTACCGTTAGCTAGCATGAGCTACCGGTATATGGGAATACCATAGAAGACTGTAACGTTACTGGTGACATTGTGATTTAACTTGGAATACTCCTTTGCCAACTTGCTGTACTTTGCTTGCAGGTCTGCAGCCATTATTGCTGGATTATATGAATAGCCCCAACTTTAGCCAAGGTAATGTTAAAGCTAGCTTTCGGTTAGCTGACGCTAATAACACCAGCCACCAAGCGAACCCATGAGCTCTCCGTCAACACCGCTCTGTCGGGACGATGACATTTAAGAAAGTATCTGCTGTTAAAATGACAAATGGCATTGACACTTTAATCGATTAAGCACACGTTTGTTTTATAATGCTTACTCAACAGACCACAGTGTTGTTGATAAATTATGTCATATGGTATCGGAGCGCAGCATTAGAGGGTACTCGCCGATACCGATACCAGCATTTTAGCCAGTATCGGCGGCTTTTCCGATACCAGTATCGGTATCAGAACAACTCTAGTTAGGCGTTATGGAGACCCTTTGTTGGGTACATGTTGTACTCTGCACTATCGTAATGGCTTACGGCCATGCCAACCTGTACACGCCCGATCTCGTTCGATCTCGGACGCTACGCAGGTTCGGTCCTGGTTAGTACTTGGTTGGGAGACCGCCTGGGAATACCAAGTGCGGTGTGCTTAGGGCTGGTTCTCCATTATTTTCGCTCCTCTCTCACGAAGAGGGGGCTGTTGGGGTGGTCTTGGACCTCCTCTGGTAACCCTGTGCTTCCCGTGCCGCCGGGCCCGGTCCGAAGTAAAGTTTCGTTGATACCGTAGGCCTGGGATAACCCTTTTTTGAAAACTGAAACACTTGTACTGCGGTATAGCCAGTGTATGCCCGCAGGTGTGTTTTGGAGTTTTTTCTTGAGGGGTTATAGGAACAACCACCGCATATGGTAACGACAGGGTGGTTGGTTCCCTGGTGTGTTGGAGCAGAGTCAACTCCCGGGTTACCCGGTTGAGTGTGCCCCTGCACGTTCATGACGTCTGCCAATCATGTCAGCCTTCTCTGCCTCAACCCCTCTGGGTGGTTTTTTTTTAATGGAGGCTTTGTCATGGTGATCAACAACGCCAGCATATGCCCCTTCCGCCGGGGGGGCTGTTTTCAGCTGACTCCTTTGGCGCCTGTCTCGTCCGCAGTGCTCCAGGCTCAGGTTACAGCCTGTTGCCTGGTTTTCCCCGGTGCGCTGCCTGCTTCCGTTGGTTAACCTTTTTTGTGTGCTTACGGCCATGCTGACTGCCTGTTCTGCAGGGTCAGTGTGCCAGGCGGTGTGCTATTGGGGGGATGGTAAATGGCTGCTTTTTTTTTTTTATCCAAAGCGCTTTACAATTTGTTACTCACATTTTTACCCATTCACTCACACATTCACACACCGACGGCGGAGGCAACCATGCAAGGTGCCAACCTGCTCATCGGGAGCAATTAGGGGTTAAGTGTCGTGCTCAAGGACACATCGACATGCTGCCCGGGAGGAGCGGGAATCGAACCGGGAACCTCCGGATTGCCAGACGACTGCTCTACCTCCCGAGCCACTGTCGGGGAAAGGGCCCGCTCTTGGAGGGGCCTTATCCGAATACGCTGGCGATGTGGGGGGCGGTGTCACTAAGTGACCACCTGGTGGGGTCTTGATGCCTGGCGTCATTGACCTCTCCGGGCCCCCGTTTTCCAGGGGATCCAGTCCCTTCTGTGGGGTTGGGTCTTCCTTCGCGCTCTGCTGCTACGCTCTTAACCCCGTGTTTTCTGGGGGCAGTAATGAGGTTGTTCCTTCCATTCGTTCCCAGGTGGCATGCGGGTTGTGCGTGTGTGTAGTCGTGGGGTCAAGCCACGGTCTGCTCACCCTGTGCGTTGAGTTGCTTGAGTGCCTCTTCGCACGGTCGGATCCGTCGCCCTCCCGTCAGCCTCCAATAGGGAGGATATCCTCCATTAGGGAGGGTCGGGGGGGCTCGGTCCTCCCCGATCTGATGGTTGTGGGGGGCCTCAGCGGGGTACATTTGTCGGGCTATGGCTCTCGCTCAGCCTCCCTTGTGCAGTCGTGACGCTGAGTGAGATCCATTACGAAACAGAACGATAGGTTATAACTATAACCAAGTTCTGTGAGTAATGGTGACGCTCAGCGTCAGGCGCCGCTGCGGCCCTTGATCTCACCTTGTGGTGAAAGCTTGGGAAGGAGGCGAGTAGGTGACCACACACCTGCTTATGAAGGTAAGCTGATAGGGGTGTGGCCAGACGAATGTTGGGATGTAAAGGTACATTGTGGAATTTTTTATTCAGTGCGCATGCACGAGTGAAGTATAGTGCAGTCGTGACGCTGAGCGTCAACATTACTCACAGAACTTGGTTATAGTTATAACCTATCGTTTACGTCATTTCTTAGTCTGTTTCTTTCTAGTTTGAGTTCAGTCACGTGGGCTTGGAGTTCACTGCTCGTGCTTTTGGTAAGCTTTGACTGACTTTTACGAAACTCAGAGCATTTTTTGTCTCTGGCTTTCATAGCGGTCAGTATTTCAGTGTGCATCCACGGCTCAGCGCGATTTTTTACCCTGGTGGTTCTTAGGGGGGCCATGTTGTTTAGTATTGTTGAGAATTTGGTTTTGAAGCCAAGCCAGGTTTCTTCAACCAGTGTACCATTGAGTTCATCTGACCAGTCCAGGCTCTCCAGTTCATGGTTAAAGGCCTCGCTAGAGTAGGTTTTGAGGTCTCTTTTGGACCTATTTCCTTAATCACATGTCAGATCTCATGGTCTCCTGGCCTGACAGCGTGCAAGCACATGGATGTCTGGTTATGATGGGAGGTATTTTAGGATTGTGTCCGTAACAACTCATTAAGATGGACAGACTAAAGATGCTTTGGTACTAATTGGAGCTGCAGGGTGGACGGTTGCCACACTCTCCCCAGAATAATTGGTACTAATTGGAAGAATGTAGGAAGAATCTTCCCACCCAGGTCACAGAGCCATCTGTCTGTCTGTCTCTCTCTGTCTCTTGCCAAGGAATGCTGAGCCATCCTGGTCGTCGGCCCCTTAGACGGCAGAGCGACTAGAGTGCCCCCTCAGATGCTGTCGCAGACACATCCCTTTCACCAAAACACCATGCTTGGATAAACAGATAAACAAAACACAGGATGTCCTCGGCTGGTTGAAGTGGAGCTAGGTAGCCAGCAGGCTAAATGGTCCCGACGCTCGGCTGGTTGAAGTGGAGCTAGGTAGCCAGCAGGCTAAATGGTCCCGACGCTCGGCTGGTTGAAGTGGAGCTAGGTAGCCAGCAGGCTAAATGGTCCCGATGCTCGGCTGGTTGAAGTGGAGCTAGGTAGCCAGCAGGCTAAATGGTCCCGACGCTCGGCTGGTTGAAGTGGAGCTAGGTAGCCAGCAGGCTAAATGCTCCGCGACGCTGAACTGCCTGCGCCGGTCTGTCTGTCGAAGACCGAGGGAACCGCATCAGGCTTCAGCTGATTAGTGGTCTTCTGGACAAACCTCCCACCCCCAACAACATAATCCGAGGCAATGAAGTGTTCGCTGCAGATCTTCATTCCCTGTCCAACAGGCTGATCGCGCTGCCTGAGTGCAGCCAGCCTGAGTGCAGCCAGCCTGAGCCAACGTGCCAACAACACTGTTTTTTTCACTGGTACTTTGTGGAAATTAACTAACTTTCCTCTCTCTTTCACACGGTAAAATTAGTTTGAACAGCCAGGAGCAATACAAAAAGAACCACCGCGGTCCCGTTGTTTTGTAGGCAACATTTTATTTACTGACTGACCCGACAATCCATGTTCACTATAGGCAGCTAACCAGCAGTGTATACACCAAACCAACACCGTGACGTCAGCAACAAAATGGCGCCGCCCATGGCGAAAACAGGGAAATTATATTTGATTTTTCAGACAAATAAGCAGGATTTCACATTTTATTATAGGACCCTGTCTTACACAAGGTACACAACAAACAAACTAGGATCACATTGTTCAATGCTTCATCTCCCCTTTAATACAATACTTTCTCTCTTAATCACATTCAATCACACTGAGTCATACATTTAAGGGAAGACGAGTAGGAGAGGAGAGAGGGATGGAGAGCGAGGGGAGGTAAAGAGGAAGATATGAAGGAATGGACAGAGAGGGAAGAGGAAGTGGGATGGGGGAGAAAAGAGGGGGGAGAGAGGGATGGAGAAAGAAGGAGGGAGGGAGAAAGAAGGAGGGAATGTCTTCCTGTCTGTCACATACTGTATCTCTGTCTGTCTGCGTGCATGTCTTCCTGTCTGTCACATACTGTATATCGGGAACCGTTCATCCGATCGGTTTAACGCTTGGCAGGTGTATTGTCTGGTGTCGAATTGGGTCAAACATGCACGCCCCAAAAGCACTGCACTAGTATAATGAATGTTTTATACAATTTTGTTATCTCTGTCCTCAGAGACTGGGGTGAAACTAAAACGTTTAAAATGTATCTCTCTCTGGTAACAATCTGAACTAACCCCTAATTAATCTCTCTCTGGTAACAATCTGAACTAACCCCTAAGTAATCCCTCTCTGGTAGTTTGTATCTGAACTAATCCCTCTCTGGTAACAATCTGAACTAATCCCTAAATAATCCCTCTCTGGTAGTTTGTATCTGAACTAACGCCTAACTAATCCCTCTCTGGTCATTTGTATCTGAACTCATCCCTAACTAATCCCTCTCTGGTAGTTTGTATCTGAACTCATCCCTAACTAATCCCTCTCTGGTAGTTTGTATCTGACCTCATCCCTAACTAATCCCTCTCTGGTAGTTTGTATCTGAACTAATCCCTAACTAATCCCTCTCTGGTAATTTGTATCAGAACTAATCCCTAACGAATCCCTCTCTGGTAATTTGTATCTGAAATATATCCCTCTCTGGTAATTTGTATCAGAACTAATCCCTCTCTGGTCGTTTGTATCTGAACTAACGCCTAACTAATCCCTCTCTGGTAGTTTGTATCTGAACTAATCCCTAACTAATCCCTCTCTGGTAGTTTGTATCTGAACTAATCTCTAACTAATCCCTCTCTGGTCATTTGTATCTGAAATAATCCCTCTCTGGTAGTTTGCATCTGAACTAATCCCTAACTAATCCCTCTCTGGTAAACACTATGAACTAATGCTTATTGCTTAACCAATCACTCTCTTTTAACAATCTGAACTAATACCTACCTAATCCCTCTCTGGTAACTGGTACCAGCTTGCATTAGATTGGGCCGGGTCTCGCTGGGGTTTTGGTCGTGCAGTGACAGCTGGTATAATTCTCAGCGTGTTGTTTTGGCATCAGTCACACTCACTTGGGGCCTATTTATAAACAGCCTCCTCCTCCCTGACCTGCTCCGGGATCACATTCCACATGGGACACAAGTGATATTGATATAGGGATTCACTTCAGTAGCACTCCACTGCATTGCTGTGCTGCAAAAAAATAAATCAATATTAGCAAAACACAGCATATCCACCGGCAGTGGTGGCCTTAGAATACGTATTTGCAAAAAGCAAAACTCCATTCTAGAACTAGATTGTTCAGTGATATACTGGGATCAGAAATGTCCCTGGTGTTTATAACGTACAGTACAGTGGCCCAATTTCCAAACCGAACAGTAAACCCTGATTCTGACAAAGCACACTCTACACACACCGACTGGGTGGGAGATCCTGTGACATCACACACAACTAAGAATTTGTTCTATCACAAAACAGCTGAATCAGTTCAGGTATAAGACTTGTAAAAACGTGTATTGTCCACCCTTGCCTTGAAAGACTACAAGAAACATAAAATATTTACAGGGAAAAGACGGTGTGGCTCTTGAGTTCAATTTTAATGAATGCACACAGAATTTACATAACTTATTAGATGGTAATATAGCAGTATATAGAAAGCTTGGTGCATTACTAAAGACCTGGATGTGTTACTAAAGACCAAGACCTGGATGCATTACTAAACATCTGGATGTGTTACTAAAGACCTGGACGCGCTACTAAACACCTGGATGTGTTACTAAAGACCTGGACGCGCTACTAAACACCTGGATGTCTTACTAAAGACCTGGATGTGTTACTAAAGACCTGGATGTGTTACTAAAGACCTGGATGTGTTACTAAAGACCTGGATGCGTTACTAAACACCTGGATGTGTTACTAAAGACCTGGATGCGTTACTAAACACCTGGATGTGTTACTAAAGACCTGGATGCGTTACTAAACACCTGGATGTGTTACTAAAGACCTGGATGCGTTACTAAACACCTGGATGTGTTACTAAAGACCTGGATGTGGTAAACACCTGGATGTGTTACTAAACACCTGGATGCGTTACTAAACACCTGGATGTGTTACTAAAGACCTGGATGCGTTACTAAACAACACCTGGATGTGTTACTAAAGACCTGGATGCGTTACTAAAGACCTGGACACGCTACTAAAGACCTGAGTGCGTGCAAGGTGGACAGGCACGGGACTATATAACAGCTGACCAAACAACAAACACAATGCCAGACTGCTAGCGAGGCCTGCTAACACAGCAAAACAGCTTTCAGCTGTACACATTAATAATCTATATATACTCAACTGTATTTGAAATGGTATTGGGCTTTTTTAAATTCCTCAACATCATCATCCCTTCCCAGCTTCATAGCTACAATACAACCACTAGCTTAGCGGTTATAACGGTCGGATTGAGAAGCGTGAATTGCTCCCGTGCATGATGTGTGGCGGATTATGTTGGCGACACGATGGACACCAATACTGGGACTCGCGATCAGATAATTGGAATATTCTTTTTGGGGTACATCCTAGTGAAGGTAAGGGCTATATGATATCAATCCTCAAAAAACGACCCCCCCCCCCCACCCTTTCATGCATTCATGATGAAACATAATACCGATAATATAGATGTGATTTCAAAATAGCGTGTACAGGCGAGAAACGGCAACGTGTTTAGTGAATTGCACGTATTGCTGCATAGCGTCGTTTTCTGGGATTAGACAGGATTACTCTAAAACTATAGTCATATTCACCACGGTATAAAACGGGAATGTGCTGTATGGATGAAAAAAATATTTCTTTAACACATATTGAGCGATAGATAGTCGATGTCAAATGGGCCATAGTTATAGCCCTGCAAACACCGCCACGTATTCCTATATTTTAGAGTGTCTGCCTTTTAACAACACTTCACGCATATCGCTGTGGCGTCCATTGAGTTAAGTGTACAGTAAGTGTAATATTGACAATGTTGTTTTAAATGTAAAAGTCCAAGAAGATGGTACTGTCACTCTGTCAATCTGTGCTCAGTGATGCAGTGAGGCACAGAGATACATTGTAAAGTCTGATGGCTGTCGGAATGAAGGACTTCCTGAACATGCTCCTCCTGTCCGCCAAGTCTGTGTATAGTGGGTGGGAGGGGTTTTCCCTGATGGCATGGAGCTTAGCAAGGCTCCTCCTCTCCGCCACCACTGCTAGAGAGTCCAGCTCCACCCCTACCACGTTACTGGCATTCCTGACCAGCTTATCCAGCCTGTTTGCGTCCCCCGCTCTCAGTCCGCTGCCCCAGCAGGTCACAGCGTACAAGAAGGCGCCCGCCACCACCAACTCGTAGAACATCCTCAACATCCTTGTACAGACGTTGAAGGATCTCAGCCTTCTGAGGAATAATAATAATAATAATAATAGAGGCTTATAAATAATACTTACCTTCATGTAGTTAACAAACACGTGAGGGATTTGCTTTTCCCTGCAACGCCATCAGTCACATCGTCCGAAATCCAGCTTGAGGATCACAGTTTTAGTTACCATAACTTATAATGATTGACAATAATGCACCGTATTCCAGTAAAACGTTGGTCTTTCACTTGGCATCGTGGGGAAGGACATTAGCCTATATTTTAAGAAGCACATAAAGGGCCAGTATGAAGTGCTTTGGGCCACAATACATTACAAATTAAAAGTAAAGAAAAAATTATGTAATTTTTATGTAATCGTACGTTCATTCTTTTTTTTGCAGCCCAGGCGGCCCATAGCATGTAACAGTCACTTTGGTTGCAGTGCCGTGTTTGGTCACCGGGTGGCGCTCCATTGTTTGTGCCTAATGTAGCTACAGGTTTGGTTTTATTTAACCTGAGCCAGTGTTTTCACTTCCTGCTTCACCTGACATCTTACAGCAGCATCAAGCTTCAACTTGTTGTCATAATTGGTTCTCTAGTAAGTAACGATGTGGCTAGTGTAGTGATCACCATTGTATTTATATAGTTGTGTACATCGTATAGTAGTAGTCATCTTTTTATATTGTTGTTAATAAACTGGTATGTACAGAATCCCAGAAGATACAACGTCTGGTGGGCTACTTCTATCCTGGTGCTATTGTTTTCGTTCTGACAAGTTGACATTCACACAGCCAGACACCGTTACAAGCATAGCGGCCCTTCTGGCATGTGTGCACCTGCACCGTGCCATATGGCCAGTACGTCACTGATTCCTGAGCATGTTCTTCCCCAAAAGAGAAAAGTGCGGTCAAATGAATACTCTACCCACAATGTAGCCTAACCATAATGTGAGTTCCAGACTCTTTCAAAATCAATGGTTCAATTATCATTTTGAAAGCATGCAATTGGTCCACTGATGGATCTTGATATTTGTCTAGTCTAGTGTGTTCATTAGATGGGTGAAATCCTCTTTCAGTGCCTCTGTGCCCGTTTCTTAGGCAGTTAGCCTCTCTGGTATGCACGCCATTAGCGTTAGCCACGCTTAGGCCTCTTTGCTTTTGGAAAGAATGATAAAAAAGATATATAATAAATCAATTAAATATTATAATTTGTATATCTTTTTTTGCATTCGACTAAGAGGTTGGCAGTCGTCTATGGCTCCTTTATATCGATTAGTCGCCTATTCGACTAATCCGGGTCAGCCTTAGTAGACATGGTTGTTAATTGTATGAGATTGAGCGCTTGTTTCTAAAAGCACACGAATTTGGCACAATATACAGTAGCCTTAGAGTCTCAGAGTTTTAAAGATTAGAGCTGGTACCTTATTCTCTGACTGTGAGCAATATAGCACTCAAATGACAGCAGAAGGATAAAGTAATGGAATATGACATGGGAAGACATGACCATTTGACACTGTGAAATAGTTCTGTCAGTCAAGTAGCGATCACTGGGATTAGTTTTTTGTCTTCTATTTTAGGAAGCATGGAACTGTATTTAAAATTCGACACATTTTTCCAGCCTAATAAAAATGTGTGTCGCTCCCTATATAAGTACTGTACCTAGTTTAGTTTAGTTTATTTATTTAGCACATTATTAAAAAAAAAAAAAAAAAAAAAAAGTGCTAGGAGGGAACGAAGCCCAAAGGGCTTGTACAAAGTTCCACTCCCATCTCATTGTCCATAAACAATATGAACGAATTACATGTGTAGCATGGTCTACAAAATCAACTACAAAACAGGAACAGAGACATAAGGCAGACACTATAGCGAAAACATGGAAGATTGACACGAGTCAGTAACAAGAACATTTTTTTTTTTTTTTTTTTTTTAGTACAAGAGGGCAAAGAAGAGGAGAATAACATGTTAACGGTATATAATGAGGAAAATGAAACAAGCAGTCATACTAACAGATGTAACACTGATGCACAAGAGTAACTTAATGGTGATGGTGATTTAATTATGATGAAATTCAATTAGATTTTTAATTGTTTTTTGAATATTGATAAGGAGGTTGTTGACCTTAATGATGAATTTAGAGTGTTCCAGAGTTTAGGACCTCTAAAGCTAATGTTGAATTGATGGCTAGATGTCCGACAGAAAGGTAAGTGGAGTTTATAGCTATGGTTTGTTGGATATGAGTGAAATTCTGATGAAAAGATGAAGAAACTATGGAAGGTATCAGGAAGATCTTGCCTATTGTTAATGAACTTGAATATGAATGAGCATGTTTGAAAGGTATTAAGTTTGTCAATTGATAGTAGAGAATATTTGTGGAACAGAGGTGCAGATGCAGGTGCAGTACGTATACGTTCATGTTCACAACTTCTCACATAACTCAATGTAGAGGCAGCCCCTGTGTGTCACCAAAGACTGCTCATGCTGCCGTCATCCTGATAACAGAAAGACTAACGAGATCTGACTCCTTCTATAACCAATCGGGCATATAGACCCTCACTGTTTATTCTTCTCATATTCAGATCAAATTGTATTGCCTACAATACAATAATAATAATAATAATAATAGGTCTCGTTATTTATGTCTTTCTACTATTACCCTAGAGCCTATACCTGTACCTCCCCTCCCCCCTCCCCTATGCTGCTATGATGCCCAGATTTCACCATGGGGATCAATAAAGGAATATCTTATCTTATCTTAAGTAGTTTTGTTGTTGCAGTCATCTTTAGCGTAACACATTTATCCACTGAAGAGTGCTTCATCTCCTCATCATATAGACTGTCTCTGATACCACATTCTGATCTAAGATAAGATAAAATATTGCTTCATTGATCCCCTTGGGGAAATTCAGGCATCATAGCAGCATGGGGGAGGGGGGAGGGGAGGTACAGGTATGGGCAGGGTAATAGTAGAAAGACATAAATATAATTATAATTATAATATAATTAACTCTGAATATAAGAATATGATAAAGTAAACAGTGTAATCAAAGGTGAAGATGAGGGTCTGTATGCCCTATCAGATATAGTATAATGTTACAATAAATATGGGCAATAAAGAATTTGAATCTCAATATATACTATGAATAAGGTAAAGTAAATAGTATAGGTGCAGTATATGAAGGTACACTAACTGGCATGATATACGTCATACATTAAAGGTTGTAGTCCGTGCAGGTTTTGGTGGTTAAAAGTCAGACATACTTAGTGGTCAGACGTTCCTAGTAGTTCTCAAGTTCTGCCAACGTTAGTGGTTGAAGAAACACAGCAGAATAAAAGCAGTCTGTTTGGCAGGTTTCACTGCGTGGGTATTTTGATTGTCTCTAATTTCCCTGATCCGTTTGGTCTCTGTGTGGGATCTAATGTCAACATTGTTATTTGAGGCTTTCTCAAAGCATGCCCTTCATGAAACATTTGCCTTCTCCAAAATCAATAAATGTGATTGTTTTTATATCATGTATCTGATATTTGTGTGGTTTATTGAAAATGTCTCAACCTTGCTCGGGGCTATTTATGGGGATTGAATGATGAGATGGCAGATACTAGAGCAGGGGTTATTTGAGGTTAAATTGTCCATGCTCATGTATATTGCTATCCGCGTCATGTGGGGATTATCAGAAGTAGGCCTACAGTGTGAGCCAGTTGTATTGGAGCTCATTGATGGTAATACCTGGTGCTAATCATGTCAAACATCTATTGGTCATATATAGTGCTGCTTCACCAAAAAGGTAACTAATGAAGGTAATGATGGAGTGGTGGTAGTAGTAGTAGTAGTAGTAGTAGTAGTAGTAGTAGTAGTAGTAGTAGTAGTAGTAGTAGTAGTAGTAGTAGTAGCAGCAGTAGTAGTAGTAGTAGTAGTAGTAGTAGTAGTAGTAGTAGTAGTAGTAGTAGTAGTAGTAGTAGTAGTAGTAGTAGCAGCAGTATGGCAAGCCGTTTTAACATTTATTCCCATTTTCTAGCTAGCTGGGTACCTAGCTAGCTCATTCACAAGGACAATTTTGCGAATGAACTAGCTGGGTACCCAACTAGCTCATTCGCAAAGATGACCTAGCTAGCTGGGTACCCAGCTAGTTCAATCACAAAGACACATTCGCGAATGAGCTAGCTCACTACCTAGGTTGCAGATATGTCTTTGCGAATGAGCTAGCTGGGTACCCAGCTAGCTAGGTTGTCCTTGCGAATCAACTAGCTGGGTAGCTAGCTAGCTCATTCGCAAGGACCATTTTGTGAATGAGCTAGTTGGTTAACCAGCTAGCTGATGGTGTTTGGGGGCGGAGGGTGTTTGGGGGTGGAACGGAGGGCTGTATTGGGGCGGAGCAGAGGGTGTTTGGGGGTGGAGGGTGGTTCTGTCAGCTCATTGGTTGACAGAAATGACCAGGTTTGTAAACAAAAATGATATTTATTAACATAAAGGAAGCACAATATGGTAACTCAAGGGTGAGCCAAGGCTTAATGTGTCACAGCAGCACAAACATTCCCCACATTTAACATTCACAAACACTGCATAACGTTAAACACTAAAACTACGATACCCAGAGCTCATTGCGCAAACCGGAAGCGAACATACGTCATCTTTCCTCGCCACGTCCTTTAACGATTCCTCACCGGCAACTTATCTAATTTAAAAGAAAATTAAAACATCTTTTCAAAATCTTTCTTCACATCTAGATTTGTAAATTCCACATAACCTTAGATGTTGTTCTTTAAACATTACGTAGGCCCCTTACCCGCTCGCGAATTGCACGCCACCCCATACGTTAGGCTAAAACCAAAGATTTTCGTCCATCAGCCCGTTTTAAACAGCGTAAATACGACATTTCTCTCCGTTCTTAAAGCAATCAACTTATATACGCCAACTCCCGCACACCTTAGCTAGTAGCCCTGCGTTTTTAACAACAATCCGACGGTCGCAACATAACGCATAATATTAGCTAAAACCAAAGATTTTCGTCCATCAGCCCGTTTTAAACAGCGTAAATACGACATTTCTCTCCGTTTTAAAGCAATCAACTTATATACGCCAACTCCCGCACACCTTAGCTAGTATCCCTCCGTTTTTAACAACAATCCAAGGTCGCAACATATTTTAAAACACATAGTTTGTTTAGCTGGGGACTATAAACAGAACCATGGTGCACGGAAAGGGCTGTAGCGTATTTCTGTATGCCTAGCCCTGCCCCCAGACTTCAGAATGACCCAATCAAATGTGCCCTATCATTGAAATGCAAATACCAGCAGCTACGTCATGTACCACGCCCCTAGACGTCCGCCCCCAGACGTTGCTACTCATCCCAGCTAGTTCATTCGCAGGTTGCGAATGAACTAGCTGGGTACCCAACTAGCTCATTCGCAAAATGATCCTTGCGAATGAACTAGCTGGGTACCCAGCTAGCTAGGTCATCTTTGCGAATGAACTAGTTGGGTACCCAGCTAGCTAGGTCATCTTTGCGAATGAACTAGTTGGGTACCCAGCTAGTTCATTCGCAAAATGGTCCTTGCGAATGAACTAGCTGGGTACCCAGCTAGCTAGGTCATCTTTGCGAATGAACTAGTTGGGTACCCAGCTAGTTCATTCGCAAAATGGTCCTTGCGAATGAGCTAGCTGGGTACCCAGCTAGCTAATGTGTCAGCTAGCTGGGTACCCAGCTAGCTCATTCGCAAGGACCATTTTGCGAATGAGCTAGCTACTAGCTGAGGCAAAATTTGGTGTAAAGCCTATGGGACAAAGCCGGCTAGTTAACTAGCTAAGACACATGCTACCTAGCTAGCTGGGTACCCAGCTAGCTGACACATTTGCAACCTAGGTAGTGAGCTAGCTCATTCGCAAATGTGTCTTTGCGAATGAACTAGCTGGGTACCCAGCTAGCTAGGTCATCTTTGCGAATGAGCTAGTTGGGTACCTAGCTAGTTCATTCGCAAAATTGTTCCTGTGAATGAGCTAGCTAGGTACCCAGCTAGTTCATTCGCAAAGACACATTAGCTAGCTGGGTACCCAGCTAGCTAGGTCATCTTTGCGAATGAGCTAGTTGGGTACCCAGCTAGCTCATTCACAAAATTGTCTTTGCGAATGAGCTAGCTGGTTAACGAACTAGCTCATTCACAAATGTGTCCTTGCGAATGAGCTAGCTCGTTAACGAACTAGCTCATTTACACTCTGTTATGCCTGCCCAGCTATACTAGTATGGAGGTGAGGCCTTGCTGGCCTGGTCCTCGCCCCCAAACACCAACACCCCCCGCCCCCAAACACTCATGAATCAGCTAGCTGGTTAACCAACTAGCTCATTCACAAATGTGTCCTTGCAAATGAGCTAGCTAGCTACCCAGCTAGCTGATTCGCAAAGACAAGCTAGCTAGTTGGGTACCCAGCTAGCTAATGTGTCTTTGCGAATGAACTAGCTGGGTACCTAGCTAGCTCATTCACAAGGACTATTTTGTGAATGAGCTAGCTGGGTACCCAGCTAGCTAATGTGTTTTTGCAAATGAACTAGCTGGTTAACCCAACTAGCTCATTCCCAAAATGGTCCTTGTGAATGAGCTAGCTAGGTACCCAGCTAGTTCATTTGCAAAAACACATTAGCTAGCTGGGTACCCAGCTAGTTCATTCGCAAAATGGTCCTTGCGAATGAGCTAGCTGGGTACCCAGCTAGCTAATGTGTCAGCTAGCTGGGTACCCAGCTAGCTCATTCGCAAGGACCATTTTGCGAATGAGCTAGCTACTAGCTGAGGCAAAATTTGGTGTAAAGCCTATGGGACAAAGCCGGCTAGTTAACTAGCTAAGACACGTGCTACCTAGCTAGCTGGGTACCCAGCTAGCTGACACATTTGCAACCTAGGTAGTGAGCTAGCTCATTCGCAAATGTGTCTTTGTGAATGAACTAGTTGGGTACCCAGCTAGTTCATTCGCAAAATTGTCCTTGTGAATGAGCTAGCTAGATCCCCAGCTAGCTAGAAAATGGGAATAAATGTTAAAACGGCTTGCCATAGCAGCAGTAGTAGTAGTAGTAGTAGTAGTAGTAGTAGTAGTAGTAGTAGTAGTAGTAGTAGTAGTAGTAGTAGTAATAGTAATAGTAGTAGTAGTAGTAGTTGTAGCTGAGGGGTACAATTCCCTGACTGTATTGTTAGATATGATATTTAATACCACTACCTCATGTACTTTAACTTCTGGCCACCCAGTACAAGATATAAGTATGATGAACACTTTCCCACCTGATGAAACGAACCAACACAAATGGACCAAATCGAATATTTAATACAGCAAAGGGTGTACACAATATTCACTTAATTACATTTATGATTTGAAATGTTAAGTATGCACTTTTATGGCAAATGAGTATTCGTAGGTAAATCAACATTGAATGTCCAATCTCTGGTTGCGCAGGGAGTAAGTATACAACCTGGAATATTTAGGAAACGATAGCGATAGTACTTAAATAATTATAGCTGGATACACTAAGGGGGGGGGGGGTCCCGCTGGTTGTAAGACAGTAGGAGGGGGGTTAGAGAAGTCGCTGGCGGTATCCCATCTAGCCGACGGTGTCTTGGGAGAATCCAAAGTCTTAGATCCAGTGCCCACAGAACCTGGGGCCGTAGACGAACACAGCTGGACCCTCTGTGGAACGGTATCTGCCGGTCCACAACGGAGAGACGTGGTGCGACCTCACGTGTAGAGCGCCGCCTCACCTGTAGTCCTCTCCGGGGGGTAATTCCAACACTCGACAGTGTTGGCCTTTATCCATGGAATAATCAAAGCACATAAAGCATAATCCAAGAGCCGTGGAAGGCTCGCCGTCGTCGGGTAGAGTAATCCAATATACAGGTCCAGTCGCTCTTGACCCGGAGCTCCTCGGATGCAATCACCACTAGGGGTCTGACCAGCCTGGATAAGCGTCCAGATAACGTCAGGAACGATGGGGGTACTGATAACTGTAGAACTCGAACCGAACGATGCACCATACATAAATAGACTATTATTAGCTTAATAGAATACGTCCAACTCGACGGTATGGTGCCAAACTATGACCATTCAACTATTAATCTACACGATATCTCAATGCCTATTCTGGGCCAAGTAGGCCCTACTACACCGCACGTGCTTCGTGGGGAGGCTTTTGCGTCTGTCACTCTGTTGGAGGGTAAAGAACTGGACTAAAAGAAAGTTCTACTTTACGAGCGTCATATATATATGCGCTATGAACAAATAGTACCACACGTATTTCGCCCGGCATATTACTGCGCGGAACCGGGGGCTGCCTCGACATGTTAGGCGGCACGATTGAACTTGAACCTAGGGGTATGGCAACCTGGCGCCAGGTTCTAGTCCAATGGTAGAATGAAACTATTATGGGCTGTTTAGTAGAAACGGGGATATTCAATGCATATTGTACAAGGAATATACAGGGGATATCAAACGATATACAAATACAATTAAATATATATATATAAATAAATATACATATTCGGTTTAATCTGATCCTTCACAACAGCCGCCCCCTAATTAGTCCCACCTAATTAGCTAAGCAGAGACAGATTAACCGCACTGTCTTCCACTCAAGGTCCGCTGTAAGGTCAGTCAACTCACAAAGTCATAGGGTCATGGTCATCATCGATAGTATCTGGGAGTCGGGGCAGTTCTATGAGCCTCGCCACGGGCCGTGTGTAGGTGCGCCCTTGGACGAGTACTTCAGCTGCTCGGACCTTGCCATCGGCACCGGTGATCACTTTGCTTACGCGGCCAGCCGGCCACATAGCTCTGGGGAGTGACTGGTCAACTATCATGACGACTGTTCCTTCTGTCAAATTGTCTCTCTCTTTTACCCACTTCTGGCGGGTCTGTAGAGACGGTAGGTAGTGAAGTAGGAAGCTGCTCCAAAACTTGTCAGCTAGTACTTGGCTGTACCTCCACATTCTTCGGCCGTTCGCTTCTTTGGGCCTGTACATTGTCTGGGGTAGCGCGGGGTCCAGCCGCCCCATTAGGAGTGTGTTGGGGGTGACTGGGTCGACATCTGCTACATCACTGGAGACGTAACCGAGGGGTTTGGAGTTCAATACTCCCTCGATCTCCGTGAGGACTGTCATTAGGACTTCCTCTACCACAGTCTGGGCTCCGAGTACGGCATACAGGGCTGTCTTTATAGAGCGTACTTCTCGTTCCCAGGTTCCACCGAAGTGGGGTGCGTTCGGGGGATTAAACTGGAAGTCAACCTGGGCTGGAGCGAGGTGGGTCTTAAGTTCTGGGCCCATAGCTTGGAAGCTCTCTCTCAGCTCTCTTTCTCCGCCTTTGAAGTTGGTCCCGTGATCAGACAACAATGTAGACGGTTGTCCTTTCCGTGATATGAATCTCCGGAAGGCCATAAGGAATGAGTCTGTGCTCATGGTCGGAAGGAGCTCGATATGTATCGCTCTGGTGGTCATGCATTTGAATACAATACCCCACCGCTTCTCGGTGCCTCTTCCTCTTTTTATATACAACGGGCCAAAACAGTCCATGCCTGTGGAGTGGAATGGCTTGTCGCCGATTCGGAGGCGACAGGGGGGTAGGTCAGCCATCCGTGGTATGCTGGGCTGCGCGCGCCACTTACGGCAGTCTAGACAGGTTCGCTGGAAGCGCCGTACTGCTTCTCTCCCTTGTAATATCCAATAACGACGTCTGATCTCCGCGAAGACTCTCTCTGCTCCTGCGTGGTGTACATCCTCGTCGTATTTCTTTATGATCAGCTCTGTGACCTTGTGTCTGTAGTGCAAATAATACTGGGGGGTCGCTGCTGGCCTGCTGCCGGAGATCAAAGCCGTCTTTGATCAGGGAGGCGCGGAGCAGCGCACGGCGTCGCCAGTCTATTTTCTTCTCGGCATGCTGCAGGAGTGTGGTGTCTCCTTCTTCCACTCTGGAGTGGAGGCAGCTAGTGGCTGCGGTTCGGTTGAGAGATTTAGCGAGGGGGCCTTGCAATGTCCATCCTAGGCGGGTCTCGACTGCTGCAGGACAGCCTCGGGGACCTGTATGGACCCGGTCAATCGGGACTATGAGTTCTGCATGGTCGGAGCCTATCAACAGGGTCGGGGTAGCGCCGTTTATGAGCGGGATAGGTAATTGGCGCAGGTGCACATATTTATCCATCAACTTGGTGACAGGGTAGGTGTACTGCGAAAGTCCTATTTCTTGGCTGGTGAAAGCATTTGTGATCTTGTACTGTCGCTCTGGCTGCCCATTGGCTGCGATAGTGAAGGAGACATTCTCGCCCTTTATCGTCTTCAAATCTCTTCTTATTGTCCGAATCGTCATTTTGTTCTTGCTCCCCCGCAGTCCCAGTTGAGTCGCAGCGGAGGCGAGCAGAAGGGTCTTCTCTGACCCGTCATCAAGGACGGCGTAAGTGTCCATGACTTTATCCTGGTAGCTCAATGTCACACGGACTACCTTTAAGAGCACTTGAGCTCCGTTGCTGCTGGCGGGGTCAATGTACATGACACTTGCCTTGGTGCCGCTCCGTGGTGCAGGTGTAGGCCGTCTTCCGTTACTATCGTGTAGTATATCTAGATGGGCTCCATCGCACCGGCTGCACCTTTTCTTTAGGCGGCATTCGGCTGCCATGTGGGGCCGCGCACATCGATAACAGCGCCGGTTGGACTTTATCCATTGGCTCACTTCTTCTGCATTCATCTTTGTGAATGTGTCACATTGTGACAGCCAGTGTTCTTTCTCACAGTAGGGACACGCTATCTTCCACTTCTCCTTCCTCGAGGGGGTGCTGTGACTCTTACTGCTCGGTACTGACTCTGATTGGTGCATGACAGTCACCGATCTTCTTCCATCATTTATTCTCCTGGGTCCCTCTCTGGAGCTTGGCGTGCTCCGCCCGAAGGTGTCCAGTCGTAAGCTGCTGACCTCTCTCGCCAGGAAGTCGGCCAGATCAAGGAGGGATGGCTCGGGGCCGTCGGGATCTCGGTAGTCCCTCTGCCGCCGAAAGCGCTCCTGTCTTGCGGGTGGCAGCTTCTCCAAAATCCTCTCAACGTTAGAGTTGGCGTACAGCTCATGCCTGCCCTTCTCCCGTTGAGCTCCCAGCATCCCCACCAGGGACTGCACTTTGATTGACAGGTCATCTAGTGAGCGATTGTCTGTGGCTGGGGGTAGGCGGTCAATATGCCTTATCTCCTGGATTACGTAATCCCATATACGTCCATATCTTTGATCCAGCGCTGCAAGGGCCGCTGTGTATGGGGTCGAGGAGGTAGCATAGGCTAGCGCTATATTGTGTGCTCGCTGTACTTTCAGGTGCTTCAATAATATTGCATACTTGTGGCGTTCATCAATGACATCCGCCAGCATTGTCTCTAAGCACATCCGGAGCTCCGTGTACTGTGCTCGACTCTCATAGACGAAGTCTGGGATTGATGGCGTGGCGTTGTATGACGCCGTGGATGGCGAATACATCGGCGAGCGTTGGGGGAGAGACCTCCTGGGCGAGTCCCCTCTTGCGCCTCGCTGTGGGCCGGTACTGGCAGGGTACCATGGCCCGCTGGTCCAGGTACTGTTCCTCGGGGCTGGTCGTGCGCCGTGCTCACCCGTAAATAGAGTCGGGGGTCTGTAGCGCAGCGCCGCGGGGGTATAGCCTGGACTGTATGGGACCTCCTGGTCCGGTGGAGTACTGTGCTGTCGTCGGGCTTGGTTCTCCTCTTCTCCCTCTTCTTCTTCTATCAAATCTTCCAGATCTTGTAATCGTTTATTTAGCTTCTCCGCAGTGTAGGCCGCTCCTTCCTTGTAGCTGGGTCTCGCTTGGACCGGTATGGGAAGGGGGTCTGCGGGGGGTCTAGACTCGGTCTGTTGGTCAAGTTCAGGGTCGCTTGCTCGTTGCGGTGACGCTGCTCTTGACTGCTGTCTCGACGAGTTCCTTGAGCCCCTGGCGGAGGGAGAGGGAGTTGTCCTTTTGATCAGCTGCTCTATTAGTTGCGCTTGTAGTCTGTCGCGCTCTGCGTCTCTTTGGGCACCGGCAGCGGTGCGCTGGGCGTCGGCGCGGTCTCTTGCCATATTCTCTTCCATCTGGAAGCGTCTCATCTCCAGACTTGTGCGCTGTTCTTCGCTCCGTTGCTGTGCTTGGAGGTGTTCGCGCTCGCTGGTCGCCTGGGCTTGGAGACGTTCGCGCTCGCTAAGCGTCTGTGCTTGGAGCCGATCGCGTTCGGTAGAGGCTGTCAGGCTGACGAGGAACGCCTGTTGTAGTATCCTCTCCGCTTCGCTGGGGGAAGGCGGTAGTGGAGGTGAGCCGCTCCTGCGTGAACCGCTCCTGGGGGTACTCGTTGGGGAGTCCTGGAGCTCTAGTTCCTCGGCGCTCTCCTCTTCTTCTTCCGTGCAGAGTTCTCTCTCTGTAGGGTTGTCTTCCTCCCGGGGCGTGTCGGGGACTACTTCTTTAGTAGTGGCGGGGGGTAAAGGCATGTCAATTCCCTCCTGGTCTCCACCGTGGGCTTGGTCAGTTACATTAGGACCTACTAGGGCCTCTGTGGTCGGGGAAACCTGGTCGTTAAGGTCAGACATAATTTTACTTTCTATTTTTACTACGTTTACCGTTTGTCGAAGGCTAGGTAGTTGACTGACAGTGTAAGCCTCTAAGTACTGAGGTGTCTGTCGTCTGCGCCGCGGGCGTTCTAGGTTAGGAGGATCGTTTCGTGGAGTGTTCATCATAGGCCATTTCGATATTAATAACACTATATTAATATTACACTAGTTACCATCCGGCTCGAAGGACCAATTGTAGCTGAGGGGTACAATTCCCTGACTGTATTGTTAGATATGATATTTAATACCACTACCTCATGTACTTTAACTTCTGGCCACCCAGTACAAGATATAAGTATGATGAACACTTTCCCACCTGATGAAACGAACCAACACAAATGGACCAAATCGAATATTTAATACAGCAAAGGGTGTACACAATATTCACTTAATTACATTTATGATTTGAAATGTTAAGTATGCACTTTTATGGCAAATGAGTATTCGTAGGTAAATCAACATTGAATGTCCAATCTCTGGTTGCGCAGGGAGTAAGTATACAACCTGGAATATTTAGGAAACGATAGCGATAGTACTTAAATAATTATAGCTGGATACACTAAGGGGGGGGGGGGGTCCCGCTGGTTGTAAGACAGTAGGAGGGGGGTTAGAGAAGTCGCTGGCGGTATCCCATCTAGCCGACGGTGTCTTGGGAGAATCCAAAGTCTTAGATCCAGTGCCCACAGAACCTGGGGCCGTAGACGAACACAGCTGGACCCTCTGTGGAACGGTATCTGCCGGTCCACAATGGAGAGACGTGGTGCGACCTCACGTGTAGAGTGCCGCCTCACCTGTAGTCCTCTCCGGGGGGTAATTCCAACACTCGACAGTGTTGGCCTTTATCCATGGAATAATCAAAGCACATAAAGCATAATCCAAGAGCCGTGGAAGGCTCGCCGTCGTCGGGTAGAGTAATCCAATATACAGGTCCAGTCGCTCTTGACCCGGAGCTCCTCGGATGCAATCACCACTAGGGGTCTGACCAGCCTGGATAAGCGTCCAGATAACGTCAGGAACGATGGGGGTACTGATAACTGTAGAACTCGAACCGAACGATGCACCATACATAAATAGACTATTATTAGCTTAATAGAATACGTCCAACTCGACGGTATGGTGCCAAACTATGACCATTCAACTATTAATCTACACGATATCTCAATGCCTATTCTGGGCCAAGTAGGCCCTACTACACCGCACGTGCTTCGTGGGGAGGCTTTTGCGTCTGTCACTCTGTTGGAGGGTAAAGAACTGGACTAAAAGAAAGTTCTACTTTACGAGCGTCATATATATATGCGCTATGAACAAATAGTACCACACGTATTTCGCCCGGCATATTACTGCGCGGAACCGGGGGCTGCCTCGACATGTTAGGCGGCACGATTGAACTTGAACCTAGGGGTATGGCAACCTGGCGCCAGGTTCTAGTCCAATGGTAGAATGAAACTATTATGGGCTGTTTAGTAGAAACGGGGATATTCAATGCATATTGTACAAGGAATATACAGGGGATATCAAACGATATACAAATACAATTAAATATATATATATAAATAAATATACATATTC
This sequence comes from Notolepis coatsorum, assembly GCF_963971535.1. NCBI lineage: Eukaryota > Metazoa > Chordata > Actinopteri > Aulopiformes > Paralepididae > Notolepis > Notolepis coatsorum. The sequence goes on from NC_140165.1 coordinate 228,829,435, forward strand.
GGTTTAATCTGATCCTTCACAACAGTAGTAGTAGTAGTACAAATAGTAATAGTAGCAGCAGTAGTAGTAATTGTAGTAGGCTGCTGTTGTAAATGTGAAATAATTCTTAGTTAACATGGCCTGTATGAATACAATTAAGTATTGTAGGATTAGCATCTGATCAGCTAGTTCAGAAATTAAAAAACATATACAATTTCCATTTCCCAAGGCTCCTACTGTATACTGTACAGCATTACCAAGGTTTCAATGTGAAGTAACTCTGTCTGGCTGACATTGGGCCAGCATTCTAAATTGGGTTACTTGGTCAATAGAATCCAAGGCCACCTAACACTAAAAGATGTTCCTAATGGTGAATTCTGAGAAGAATTCCCTCTCCTCCTGGGCAGCGTGTCGATGTGTCCTTGAGCAAGACACCTCTTATCACACAACGTCCCACATATGGGACGCTTTTCGGACTAAAGATATGTACTACATAAGGCTTCAGGCTATGGCTCCGTCTGGATTTGTAAGGCATACCACCTCTGGACTACTAACTACTACAGAAAAACAAGTTTTTCTACAACTCAAGTTCAGACCTATGTTACTCTATTACGTTAGCACTAAAATTGAATTCTCTTTCTGGAATCAGAAACTTCAGAATGTCATCTTTCAAAAGAGACTAGGCTCATGCATGTGCTATAAGTATAAAGTATGTTGTTTTGGTTTGCAAAAAAAGTATGCAGTCCTCATTTCAAGTTCAAAAATTGCCACTTTTCTGCCTGCTTGATAATGTCGAGGTCATTGTCGCAAAATAATTGACCGACACAGAGTTTAAAATACCGAGCCGCCTCGGCGAGCTGTTTTAAACATCAGTGAAGGTCAATTATTTTGCGACAATGATCGAGTATAGCTATACATTATCCCGCTTATTACATGGCTAACTTACTAACAATATACCTAATTTATTTTACATCGACTCGCAACACTGGTTCTGGCTCCGCTCGTCGTTCCGCCCCCTGTCATCGCCGGCAGCTTCCCCGGCAGCAGAACACCGGCAGTGTCTAATTGCACTGAAAAAGTGTGTCAGTGGGCTTGATCACAAGCAAGCATTTCGGCGAATGTGAAAACGCCATGTAATAAGAGACACTTAACTCCTAATTGCTCCCGATGTGCAGGTCAGCACCTTGCATGGTTGCCTCCGCCATCAGTGTGTGAATGTGTGAGTGAATGGGTGAATGTGAGGAACAAATATTGTAAATCGCTTTGGATAAAAGCACTATATAAATGCACCGTTTACCATTTACCATTTCTCGTCTCCCCCCTCCCCTCCCCCCTGTGTCTCTCTCTCCAGGGGTGTGGTGTGTGAGTGGTCTGGAGATGTCTACAGGGAAGGTGACCTTCTTAGAGGTGATGAACGGCTCCACGGTGCTGCTGCCCTGCACCTACTCCTCCTGCATCGGCATCAAGAACCTCTATTTCAACTGGAGCTACAACGATAACGGCACCTTGAATATGGTAGCGCACGCACGCACGCGCACACACACACACACATATGCATTTATATACATACACGTACACATTCACATGTGTTGGAAAGTGCATTTCATTACTTTTGACGGTGAGCTAATGGTCCGTATCCACTTCCAGTCAGAGGTGTAGTCTGACGTCGCTTTGTAGCGCCCGCAAGGTCCACCCGCATAGGGATTTATCATTGGGAAAATGGATTATCGGCTACAATTCTGCCGCATGGATATTGAAAAGCTTTCCATTTTTGCACAAAATGAGTTCCCTTCTATCACTAACATTATTGTTTAAGCATTTTTGGTTGAAATCAAATTAGGCGATTTTCTTTTATGATTAATTGCGAATATTTTCATGTTGAGCTATAGATTGTGGATGAATACGCACAGAAAGGTACACCATACATAATGCTTTATTTGTTTTAAACGAGACGATTTAGAAATGGGCAATGGGGAAATACATTGCGTTGGACAGAGGGTGGAACACGAAAAACGGCAATGACGTAACCACTACACCTCCCTATTATGTAAACTAGCTAGCATGCGGCGGGTATCTCTCTCTCTGCACCTATCTTCTGGTCGGACTCTGGGGAAGACGGCAAATAGCTAATTTCCAAAAAAGTTGTTGTGTTCCTTTAAGGCCATTGCTGGAGAATTACCACGTTACATCGCAATAATGATGGATTGGAATTATGGACCATATCTACCGTAATTTTCGGACTATAAGGCGCACCTGAATATAAGCCGCAGCAGCTAAATTGAATGATGTGTACTATAAGCCGCACTGGACTATAAGCCGAAGTGAATAACAGTGAAGTAAACATCTCACGTGAATAAGTGAATGAACGTCTCGACTCGAGGCGAGTGAATGAATGTCCGTGAAAACCAAGATGGCCGCTCAGCAATAACATAACAGAGCAAGGCATGTCCGGTTGGATACTGGTAAGGTGCTGCCCTCTAGTGGCGGGCGATAAACTCTTCATCCCCCCCAGACAGGAAATCCATAGATTTGCCGCACCGTTATATAAGCAGCAGGGTCGAAAAATGGGAAAAAGGGTGCAGCTTACACCGGTTCCTGACAGGGAGCGAGTGAGCGAACTAGAGAACTAGAAATCGCGCGCGACACTGTCCTGATATGAGGCGGCGCGTGTCCGAGTGTGTCTGTGTGTGTGTTACCTGGAAGCACACGTGGGGGGGGCCTGCGATTCTTGACCAATAAAAAGTGTTTAGGGGCGGGACTCGGCCACGTAATCGCTCAACTAGAGACACAGTGAGCGAATATCTGAGGGGTGGACGACATCGCTGCTCAGTTCGCTGTCGCTCGCGGCAGGTCAGGATAGTCTGATTGAAACGAATACATTTTAATCATTTTCGCAATCACGCTCGCTCGCGTCGCTCCCTGTCAGGAAGGGGTATTACATAATTTTTATTTTATTATATTAACGGGAGAGTGGCTAGGCCACGGGTGACATTCTATCAAGGTAGAATTAAAAGTTTTTGATCCTATGGCAATTTGCATAGGAAAGTTAAGGATAAATGGCTCATTCTGGGCTGACCGGCTGTGTAAGGGAGGGTGGAGCTGTACGCGAAGGGGGTGTCAAACGAACACAGGTACCTTGTACGGCTCTTTAGGGGAGGGGGGTTCAGGGGATTATATGTATATATGTATGTTTTTAAGCTCGGCTCTCAACAGGACCTCAATAGTTGAATATATATCCATTGTGAATTTGTACTCCAGACAAATTACAAACAAGTACACAACAACTTGTTTAGATTATGGCTAGTTTGAATATAATGATTTGAAATACCGGGGGACTAAACAAACAACATAAACGCAAAAGCGTTCTTACACTGATGAAAAACAAACAGGTTGATGTGGCTCTTTTAAGTGAAACGCACCTTTTAGTGGATGACAAAATAATGCTAGCGGACAACATATATCATAATATTAGCCACTCATCTTATGGAACGAGATCCCGTGGAGTTGCTATAGTCGCGAAACGGAATTTGAATATTGAATTGCAGGACGTATGGTCTGATATAGATGGTCGGATAACCATAGCTAAAATTGTATACAGAAACAGAAAAATAGCGTTGGTAGCGGCATATGCCCCAAATCTTTACGATGCTAACTTCTACGCTACACTCACCAGAACAATGTTAAACCTTCCTGAATATTCATTTATAATTGGCGCAGATTTTAATGCCATTTGGATCCCGGGATGGATAAGTCTTATCCCACCTTTTCCAATGATCAGGAACATGCATCTAATGCACTAAAGGATTGGTCCAAGAATACAGGTGTAAATGACCTATGGCGATTACTCAACCCAACGACCCGAGAGTACTCTTGTCGATCTACAAGACACAAGACATTCTCCAGAATAGATTATGTTTTTGCATCCGCTAGACTATTTGATAACTATGACGTGGAAATGGTTCCCAATGCACTATCAGATCACAGCTATTTACTCCTAAAAGGATAATTTGGTATACTGTCATCCCAAGCCCCAAGATGGTGATTTAACTCGATATTGCTGAAAAACAATGAATTCATTATACAATTCAAAGATGAACTTATTAATTTCCTGCTGGAGAATACGGGTTCGGTACAGGACCCCAGAATATTATGGATGTCGGTAAAGGGATTTATCAAGGATTTCACTATGGTCTTTGCCTCCAAACTACACAAGAATCGTTGTTCAAAATTGGTAGAGCTGGAAACGCTTTACTCATCGTTATTTTCCTCTTTACAATACAACTACTCGGTTCGATTGGAATCTCAAATTAATGTGTTAAAAAAAAGAGATTAACGCCATTTTAAGACAACAATCTGAATTTCAAATACGTAGCACAAGACAACATTATTACTTTCATGGCTCTAAACCAAGTCACCTACTAGCTATGAAGATACGAGCCAACGCAAGATTTGCAGATATCCCTACTGTAACTGAGGGGTACAATTCCCTGACTGTATTGATAAGTATGGTATCATTAAACCACTACCGCTTTATGTACTTTAATTACTGGCCATACAGTACATGATATATAAATATGATGAACACTTCCCACAATAAATCGGTTCCACACAAAGTTATAATTAAGTATTTATTGCAGCAAAAGGTACATAATATACTTCTCTATTATACTTTGAATGCACTTGTAAGGCAAAGGAATGTGCATAGGCAAATCAATAATGAATGTCCATTCTCTGGTTACGCAGGAGGTAATTATACGACCTGAATCTTAGGGAATTATATCTATGGTGCACTGGTGATATATAGCGGGAGATACTGAAGGGTCCCCCCGGTTGTAAGCCAGCAGGGGTAGAGGATCTGTCGGTAGTAGAGAGTCTGGTCAACGATGACTAAGGAGACTCCAAGTACAGGAGACGGTGCAATAGTCTCTTGATCCACAGACGAATACAGCTGTTCTCCGTAGACTGTAGCTCCACAGTGAAGAAAGCTAGCCTGCCTCAGGCTCTCTGAGGCGCAGACTCGACGTGGCTCCTCACAGGGTAAATCCCACACACGTGTAGGCGTCGGCGATTCTCCGCTCCATAAATCACAGGACCAAAACAAATATAATCCAGCCGTAAATGGCTATGCAGTCGTCGGGTAGATTAATCCAGTGTACATGTCCACACGGTCCTCGTCTAGGTCTCCTCGGGTGAAAGTGCCATGAAAGCAGTCCAGCCTGGATAAGCACTCTAGCTGGTACGAGGAAGCGTTGGTGATGCTGGTCACTGTAGAACTTTAGCCGCACGATACACTATACACAAATAGACTATTACTGACTTAATAGAAATATGTCGCACTCGACGGTATAGCGCCAAACTCTGACACTTCAGTTATTAATTCGCACGCGGTCTCAATGCTCTCTTTGGGGCCAAACAGGCCATACTTCACCGCACGGAGTATCGTGGGTGAGGCTTCAACTTTAGTTCCTAAGACTTCTGACTAAGTGCTTCTGTATTCACCTGCGCCATATTTATATGCACGACGAACAATCTAGTGCCAGCCTCATTTCTGTCTCGTATTCTTGGGCAAGGCCGGGCATGTACAGACATGTCTTGACGGTGGCTTTGAACCTGACTCTGGAGGCATGGCCCTGGCGCCTGTGGACCGCTGTCCAATAGGAGAATGAAATATTATGGTCTGTACTAGGCTAAAGGGATATTCCGTGTATATGTACAAGGAATATACAAGGGATATCAAACGATATACAAATACTATGCAATATATATCAATCAATAAATATATATATTCGGTTTAATCTGATCCTTTGTAACAGCCGCCTCCTAATTAGTCCCACCTAATTAGCTAAGCAGAGACAGATTAACCGCACTGTCCACTACTCAATGTCTGTTGTGAGGGGTCGGGCAGTTCACAAAGTCATGGGGTCATGGTCATCATCGATAGTATCGGGGAGCCTTGGCAGTTCTATTAGCCTCGCCACGGGTCGGGTGTAGATCCGTCCCTGGACGAGCACTTCGGCCGCTCGGACCTTTCCGTCGGCACCGGTGATCACTTTGCCTACGCGGCCAGCCGGCCACACAGCTCGGGGTAGTGACTGGTCGATAATCATGACGACTGTTCCTTCTGTCAAATTGTCTCTCTCTTTCACCCATTTCTGGCGGGTCTGTAGAGACGGTAGATAGTGGAGTAGGAAGCTGTTCCAAAACTTGTCAGCCAATACTTGACTGTACCTCCACATTCTTCGGCCGTTCGCTTCTTCAGGCCTGTACATTGTCTGTGGTAGCGCGGGGTCCAGCCGCCCCATCAAGAGTGTGTTGGGGGTGACTGGGTCGACATCTGCTACATCACTTGAGACGTAACCGAGGGGCTTTGAGTTCAATACTCCCTCGATCTCCGTGAGGACTGTCATTAAGACTTCTTCCGCCACGGTCTGGGGCCCAAGCACGGCGTACAGGGCTGTCTTTATTGAACGTACTTCTCGTTCCCAAGTTCCACCGAAGTGAGGTGCGTTCGGGGGATTAAACTGGAAGTCAATCTGGGATGGAGCGAAGTGGGTCTTAAGTTCTGGGCCCATAGCTTGGAAGCTCTCTCTCAGCTCTCTTTCTCCGCCTTTGAAGTTTGTCCCGTGATCAGACAATAATATAGACGGTTTGCCTTTCCGCGATGTGAATCTTCGGAAGGCCATAAGGAATGAGTCTGTGCTCATGGTTGGAAGGAGTTCTATATGCATCGCTCGGGTGGTCATGCATTTGAATACAATACCCCACCGCTTCTCGGTTCCTCTTCCTTTCTTTATATAAAGCGGGCCGAAACAGTCCATACCGGTGGAGTGAAAAGGCTTGTCGCCGAGTCGGAGGCGACAGGGAGGTAGGTCAGCCATCCGGGGTATACTGGGCTGCGCTCGCCACTTACGACAGTCTAGACAGGTTCGCTGGAAGCGCCACACTGCTTCTCTCCCTTGCAGTATCCAATAACGACGTCTGATCTCCGCGAAGACTCTCTCTGCCCCGGCGTGATGCACATCCTCGTCGTATTTCTTTATGATCAGCTCTGTGACCTTGTGTCGGCTGTTTAAGACTATCGGGTACTTGACGTCATCCGGTAAGTCTGGAGCTCTCTGCAGACGACCACCCACTCTGATGAGACCATGGGCGTCGCTCTCGGGGGCTAGGTGGAGCAGTCTGCTGTCTGATGGGACTGGCTTTGCTCCCTGTAGACAGTCTAGCTCATCGGGAAACGAGTCTCTCTGGGCTCGTTGTAGTAGAAGAAGTTCTGCTTCTTCGTAGTCAGCTGCTGTAATGTCAGTAGTGAGCTGAATCTCTGGGTGGTGCCACAGGAATGTCTTTAGCTGCGCACTCTCTAGGGTGAGGCAATCGTCTATGTCGGGGTCTGTGGAGACGAGTGTGTTCAATCCACAGAACATAGATTTCTTGTTTTCGGCCTCCTCTTTACTCGCTTCCCGTGGGGTGGGTGTAGGCCACTCTTCTTCCGGGAGCTTGAGGAACTCTGGCCCGTCACTGTATAGGTTGTGACGGGTGAGGTCATCCAGGGACATTCCCCGGGTGATGACGTCAGCTGGGTTGTGTTTTGTGTCCACATACCTCCAGCTTGCTACTTCTGTTAAATCTTGAATCTCTGTGACTCTGACTCCCACGAAGACCTTGTATCTGCACGAATCAGACCGGATCCATGTGAGTACTGTCGTGGAGTCTGACCACAAGATTGTTCTTTGCACCGGAATGGTGAGTTCACGTTGGATTAACGTGGCGAGTTGCGCTCCTGCTAGGGCTGCGCAGAGCTCTAGACGCGGGATAGATTGTTGCTTTCGTGGGGCTATTCTTGAGCGAGCCAGGATGAAAGCAGTATGTATTTCTCCTCCCTCCTCTCGGGCACGCAAGTAGGCCACCGAACCGTAGGCTACTTCGGAGGCGTCGCTGAAGACGTGCAGGTCCATCTGGCACGTCTCCGGCCTCACTGTGGGTGGGAAGTAGCTGCGGCGTATGTTGACACCTGGGAGTGAGCTGAGTTCCGTCTCCCACTCTCTCCATGTGGATGCAAGGTGTTCGGGTATGGGGTCGTCCCAGCCCTGGTCCTTGTCCCATAACGCTCTTACAATCATCTTTGCCCTGGTGGTGTAAGGTAGAATACATCCCAACGGGTCATATTGTCTGGCGAGTGTTCTGTATACACTCCGTCTGGTGGTCGGTAGTGCAGTCGACCGTCCCTGCTCCTTGGTCAGGGGTGCGTGTTTATAATGGAGCGAGTCTGTTTTGAAGCGCCAGACTAGTCCTAATGTCATTTCTTGGGCTTCTCCTGGGATGGTCGCCATCCAGGTCTCGCTGCTCGCTGCCTTGTCCTCGGGGGAGAGGCTGCGCAATACTTGCGGGTCGCTGCTGGCCCACTGCCTGAGATCAAAGCCGCCTTTGATCAGGGAGGCGCGGAGCTTGAGTAGAAGGGCCTCGGCTTCTTCTGGCGTCGAGACGCTTTGCAGACAGTTGTCCACGTAGAAACTATTTCCTACACTTTGTCGGACCTCTTCATCAGCTGCTGGGTCCTCTGCGACGTGTTTTTGCAGTGCAAACGTAGCACAGCATGGGCTGCATGTGGTTCCGAAAGGGAGGACTTCCCATTGATGGATGGCTGGTTGCTCATCCCCGATCCTCTCTCTCCATAGGAACCGCAGCAGGGGCTTGTCCTCCTCCACTAGTCTCACCTGCAGGAACATCCCTTTGATGTCGCCGCTGATGGCCACCTTGTCTTGGCGGAAACGTAGTAACACGCCTAGTAGAGAGGGGCCGAGTGTTGGGCCGGGCAAGAGCTCTTTATTCAGATTTTGTGATCCGATCTGGTAGCTGCAGTTGAACACAATACGATCCTTGCCGTTGTGGTGGATTTTGTGGTGCGGCACGTACCATGATTCGGTCGTCTGATCGGCCTCTTTAATGTCAATTTTCTTTATGTGTCCCGCTGTGATTAGCTTGTTAATCTCAGCGCGGTACACCGTCTCTTGAGCGGGGTCTCTGGCTAGGCGCCGCTCTGTGTTCAATAGATACCGCTCCGTCGCTTCTTTTGGGGCGTGGAAGGTAGGCATACCCTCTCGCCTCAGGAGTGGAGTTGCGTATCTCATCACTCCGTTGACTTTGACTCTCTTTGTCCCCTGCTCGAGGAGGGCTATAGCGTAAATGTCTTCCTTGGAACGAATGTCTTTCTTTTCGTTCTTAAAGGGCATTGTCTCTAGTGTCCATAGCCTCTCGACATGCTGTAGGAGGGTGGTGTCTTCTTCTGTCACTCTGGAGTGGAGGCAGCTAGTGGCTGCTGTTCGGTTAAGAGACTTAGCGAGGGGGCCTTGTAATGTCCATCCTAGGCGGGTCTCGACTGCTGCAGGACAGCCTCTGGGCCCTGTGTGGACCCGGTCAATCGGGACGATGAGGTCTGCATGGTCGGAGCCTATCAGCAGGGTCTGGGTGGCACCGTCTATGAGTGGTATAGGTAGTTGACGCAGGTGCACATATTTATCCATCAGCTTGGCGATGGGGTAGGTGTACTGCGACAGGCCTATTTCTTGGCTGGTGAAAGCGTTAGTAATCCTATACCGTCTCTCTGGCTGCCCGCTTGCTGCGATAGTGAAGGAGACATTCTCGCCCTTTATCGTCTTTAGATCTCTTCTTATTGTCCGAATCGTCATCTGGTTTTCGCTCCCCCGCAGCCCCAGCTGGGCCGCAGCGGACGCGAGGAGAAGGGTCTTCTCTGACCCGTCGTCAAGGACGGCGTAAGTGTCCATGACCTTATCTTGGTAACTGCTGGCGGGGTCAATGTACATAACACTTGCCTTTGTGCTGCTTGAGGGTGCAGGCTTTCTTCTGTTACTGTCGTGTAGGACATCTAGGTGGGCTCCGTCACACCGACTACACCTCTTCTTTAAGCGGCAATCGGCTGCCATGTGACTGCGCGCACATCGGTAACAGCGTCGGTTGGACTTTATCCATTGACTCACCTCGTCGGCGGTCATCTTCTTGAACGTGTCACATTGTGACAACCAGTGTTCCTTTTCGCAGTACGGGCACACCATCTTCCACTTCTCTTTCGTCGAGGGGGTACTGTGGTTCTTGCTGCTCGGTACTGATTCTGATTGGTGCATGACGGTCACCAATCTTCGGCCATCGTTTGCTCTCCTAGGTCCCTCTCTGGAGCTTGGGGTGCTCCGCATGAACGTATCCAACCGTAGGCTGTTGACTTCTCTCGCCAGGAAGTCGGCTAGGTCTAGGAGGGATGGCTCGGGACCGTTAGGATCACGGTGGTCTCTTTGCCGCCTGAAGCGCTCTTGTCCGGCGGGCGGAAGCTTCTCTAAAATCCTCTCGACATTAGAGTTTGCGTACAGTTCGTGCATACCCTTTTCTCTTTGCGCCCCCAGCATCCCTACCAGGGATTGTACCTTGATAGACAGGTCATCTAGTGAGCGATTGTCTGTGGCTGGGGGTAGGCGGTCAATATGCCTTATCTCTTGTATTACGTAGTCCCATATGCGTCCATATCTTTGGTCGAGTGCTGCTAGAGCTGCGGTGTATGGGGTAGTAGAGGTGGCATAGGCCAGCGCTATATTGTGCGCTCGGGGCACCTTGAGGTGCTTCAATAGGATAGCATATTTGTACAGTTCATCAGCTACATCGGACATCATTGTCTCTAAGCACATTCGTAGCTCCGTGTACTGTGCTCTGTTCTCGTGGGTGAAGTCCGGAAACGTCGGTGTGCCAATGTATGATGCCATGGATGGCTGGCACATCGGTGAGCGTTGGAAGAGAGGCCTCCTAGGCGAGTCTCCTCTTACGCCTCTTGGTGGGCTGGTACCTGCTGGGTACCATGGCCCGCGTATCCAGGTGCTGTTCCTCGGGGCTGGTCGTGCGTCAAGCTCACCCGTGAATTGAGTCGTGGGTCTGTAGCGCAGAGCCGCGGGGGTAGAGCCTGGGCTGTACTGGACCTCCTGGTCCTGTGGAGTACTGTGCTGCTGTCGGGCTTGACTCTCCTCCTCTCCCTCTTCTTCTTCCTCTGGCAGGTCCTCTAGATCCTGTAGTCGTCTATTTAGCCTCTCCGCGGTGTAGACCGTTTCTTCCTTGTAGCTGGGTCTCGCTTGGACCGGTCGGGGAAGGAGTTCGGAGGGGGGTATAGGCTCTCTCTGGTGGTCGGGCTCAGGGTCGCTTGATCGGGTAGGGGAGGGTGCCCTTGACCCCTGTCTTGACGAGGCCCTGGAACCCCGTGCGGAGGGAGGAGGTGTTGCCCTGGTGATCAGCTGCTCCATTATCTGCGCTTGTAATCGGTCGCGCTCGGCTTCGCGCTTGGTGAGAGCGAGGTCGCACTCTGCTTCTCTTTGGGCACCGACAGCGGCGCGCTGGGCTTCGGCGGCGGCGCGCTGGGCTTCGGCCCGGTCCCTTCCCATATTCTCTTCCGTCTGAAGGCGTCTAATCTCTAGACGTATACGATCTTCGTCGCTCCGTTGCTGCGCTTGAAGGCGTTCTCTTTCCATGGAAGAATGTTCGCGCTCACTAAGCGTCTGTGCTTGGAGTCGATCGCGCTCTGTTGAGGCTGCTAGGCTGGCGAGGAATGCCTGTGCCAGCATCTTGTCCGCCTCGCTGGGGGAAGACGCTGGTTGAGGTGATCCGCTCCTGGCAGTACTCGTTGGAGATCTGTTCTCCTGTGGCGAGTCCTGGAGATCCATCTCCGGGATGCTCTCCTCTTCTTGTAGCGGGTAGAGTTCCATCCCTGGAGGGCTGTCTTTATCCTGGAGCTCTCCGGGGACTACTTCTTCGGTCTTGGCGGGGGGTAAAGTCATGTCAGGTCCCTCCTGGTCTCCACCGTGAGCTTGGTCAGTTACGTTAGAACCCACTAGGGCCTCTATTGGCGGGGTAGCCTGGTTGATAGGGTCGGACATAATTTTACTATCTACTTTTTCCGCGTTTACCGTCTGTAGAAAGCTAGGTAGTATATTGGCAACGTAATCCTCTAAGTACTGAGGTGTCTGCCGTCTACGCTGCGGGCGATCTACTTTAGGAGAACCGTTTTGTGGAGTGTTCATCATAGGCCATGTCAATATTAATACCACTATATTAATATTACACTAGTTACCCTCCGGCTCGAAGGACCAATTGTAACTGAGGGGTACAATTCCCTGACTGTATTGATAAGTATGGTATCATTAAACCACTACCGCTTTATGTACTTTAATTACTGGCCATACAGTACATGATATATAAATATGATGAACACTTCCCACAATAAATCGGTTCCACACAAAGTTATAATTAAGTATTTATTGCAGCAAAAGGTACATAATATACTTCTCTATTATACTTTGAATGCACTTGTAAGGCAAAGGAATGTGCGTAGGCAAATCAATAATGAATGTCCATTCTCTGGTTACGCAGGAGGTAATTATACGACCTGAATCTTAGGGAATTATATCTATGGTGCACTGGTGATATATAGCGGGAGATACTGAAGGGTCCCCCCGGTTGTAAGCCAGCAGGGGTAGAGGATCTGTCGGTAGTAGAAAGTCTGGTCAACGATGACTAAGGAGACTCCAAGTACAGGAGATGGTGCAATAGTCTCTTGATCCACAGACGAATACAGCTGTTCTCCGTAGACTGTAGCTCCACAGTGAAGAAAGCTAGCCTGCCTCAGGCTCTCTGAGGCGCAGACTCGACGTGGCTCCTCACAGGGTAAATCCCACACACGTGTAGGCGTCGGCGATTCTCCGCTCCATAAATCACAGGACCAAAACAAATATAATCCAGCCGTAAATGGCTATGCAGTCGTCGGGTAGATTAATCCAGTGTACATGTCCACACGGTCCTCGTCTAGGTCTCCTCGGGTGAAAGTGCCATGAAAGCAGCCCAGCCTGGATAAGCACTCTAGCTGGTACGAGGAAGCGTTGGTGATGCTGGTCACTGTAGAACTTTAGCCGCACGATACACTATACACAAATAGACTATTACTGACTTAATAGAAATATGTCGCACTCGACGGTATAGCGCCAAACTCTGACACTTCAGTTATTAATTCGCACGCGGTCTCAATGCTCTCTTTGGGGCCAAACAGGCCATACTTCACCGCACGGAGTATCGTGGGTGAGGCTTCAACTTTAGTTCCTAAGACTTCTGACTAAGTGCTTCTGTATTCACCTGCGCCATATTTATATGCACGGCGAACAATCTAGTGCCAGCCTCATTTCTGTCTCGTATTCTTGGGCAAGGCCGGGCATGTACAGACATGTCTTGACGGTGGCTTTGAACCTGACTCTGGAGGCATGGCCCTGGCGCCTGTGGACCGCTGTCCAATTGGAGAATGAAATATTATGGTCTGTACTAGACTAAAGGGATATTCCGTGTATATGTACAAGGAATATACAAGGGATATCAAACGATATACAAATACTATGCAATATATATCAATCAATAAATATATATATTCGGTTTAATCTGATCCTTTGTAACACCTACTATTAAGGTCCAACAAGGACTTGTCACAGACCCCAAAAAAATTAACGAGACATTCAAAGAGTTTTACTCCAACTTGTACAAATCAGAAATGGCTTTCGATCCAAACAAAATGGATATAGATCTTAATCAAATTAACCTACCTAAACTATCAGAGGAAGACGCTAAACAGTTAGAAACACCCATCACACTAGATGAACTTAGGGAGGCTATATCTGAAATGAAAATTGGTAAGGCCCCTGGAAGGGATGGTATCCCACCAGAATTGTACCTCTCATGCTGGGATGTAATTGGACCCCTATTACTTAATATGATTTTATACTCAATCAAGGAGGGGAATTTCCATAAGATCGACAATATTGCACTCATATCTGTCCTCCTTAAAAAAGACAAAGACCCCACCGATTGTGGTAGTTATAGACCCTTGAGCCTCCTCGGAACCGATATCAAGCTGTATTCCAAGGTACTAGCCATCAGACTTCAAAAGCATATGACATCTTTAGTTCATCCTGATCAGACTGGCTTCATAAGAGGCCACCTGATCACGGATAATATAAGACGGTTACTACATGTGCTAGACGCCAGCAAGGATGCCATTCCACCTATAGCGATGTTGTCCTTGGATGCGATGAAAGCCTTTGATAGGTTGGAATGGTCTTATTTATGGGCAGTACTTGAAAGGATGGGGTTAGGAAACGGATTCATTGATATAATAAAAGTATTATACAAAGACCCATCGGCCATGATTATAACAGGTAAAATTACCTCCGAAATCTTTTCTGTATCGCGCTCCTCCAGACAGGGTTGCCCTCTTAGTCCCTGACTATTCGCTTTATCATTAGAGCCTTTAGCACAGTATATAAGACAATCCCAATCCATAGAACCAATCGCAATTAAGGGCACACAACATCATATTAGTTTATATGCGGACGACGTAATATTGTTCATGCAAAACCCTACCACCTCACTGCCTCATCTTCTCAAGTTGATTGATGATTTTGGCAATCTATCGGGATTTAGGATAAATTGGCCAAAGTCGGCCTTCCTCCCACTTAATGCCCCTGCAAAGGATATATTCCTTCCAGAAAAAATACCAATGGTAAAACACTTTAGATGTCTAGGAGTTGAAATATTCCCTACTATATGCCAAACGGTGAAGTATAATTACACAAAACTCCAAGATAAGATCAAAAATTACTTTGACAGGTGGTCCAAACTTAAAAACTCAGTACAGGCCCGAGTATCAATAGTTAAGATGGATGTTTTACCTAGAATCAACTTCATTAGCTCAATGTTACCGTTACCCCCCCCCCCCCCCCCCCCCCTGATGGTTACTGGAAAAAATTACACTCCACCGCATATACATTTATTTGGAACAACAAACCTCCACGAATAAAAAGATCCACCGCACAGAGAAACAAAGCCGACGGAGGTTTAGCATTTCCAGACTTCTACCATTATTTTAAAGCGTACTCTTTAAGACCACTGATAACCTGGTTTGACTCCCAAGCATCTGTATCCTGGAGAAACTTAGAAGAAAATATAGTGGCACCACACTGCAGGACATAGTATACACTAGGGCTGTCTTAAATACTTCGAAGCTTCGAAGCTTCGTTCGATGGCACAAGCTTCGAACATTAAAAAAAAAATCGAAGTTAAAAAATAAAATAAAAAATCAAATCTTTTTTTCAAAAAATTTTTGTTTTGTTTTTTTAACTTCTGTGTGTGTGTGTGTGTGTGTGTGTGTGTGTGTGTGTGTGTGTGTGTGTGTGTGTGTGTGTGTGTGTGTGTGTGTGTGTGTGTGCATGGGGCCATTGGGTGGGGCCGGGGGACAAATACACTGGAGGAAAGTAACCCAGCTCAGCACTGCCCAAATTATATCATCACTATTGCCTGTTTGAAGGATATCATCCTCAAACACATATACACCACCTACACGCCTATTCTCAGTCCTTGCCCCACAATGGTGGAATGAACTACCCACCCCAGTTAGGATAGCCAAATCCCATCCAATCCTTCGCCGTCGACTAAAGACGCACTTCTTCAACCATTATCTGAAATAAAATAAAATAAATAAAATAAAATAAATCTAACCCTAACTAACCTTACTGTCATGCACTTGTCCTAATAAACTAACCTACACTGTAACACGCAACACTTTGATGAATATTGTTACTCAGCTGATAGAGTTGTATCCTTCCTGATGACCTGTCGTACAGAACTTGTAAGTCGCTTTGGATAAAAGCGTCAGCTAAATGACTAAATGTAAATGTGAATGTAAATGCCTTGTAGAATTCCACACATAAGAAAGAAAGATACTGGGATGAATAAACAAAATAGGAAATAAAATGTAGAAATGCATGCAATACATAAATAAATATGAATCTCCATATATGAAATAGAACATTTAGATAAGGTGCTACTGAGATGTTTTGGTGAGTTCTTTGTTTTTTTGTGGAAGTAGCCCTTCTTAAAAATGCATGAATATTCACTGATAATTGGTCTGTAGTGGAGTCTACAAGGTCTACATTGCCGGACCATGTAGAATCCGGACCTTGTAGACTGACATAATTCTGTGCATAGTTTAGTCTACACAGGCCATATTTCAAATAATCAAAATCTTACTTCATTCATCTTAAACATTCTTGATTTGGGGGATTGGTAGTTCCCATGAAATCTGAAGTTGTTCAAACGACAACAGCGATCCACCTTGAATTAAATCACACAGCCGTGTTGGCTGCGTCACAGTCACGAAAGGGGCTACTTAATTCATTAATCCAATCCACTTTATTTATAGAGCACATTTAAAAACAACAAAGTTTACCAAAGTGCTGTACAAGTCCCACAACATAAGATAAAAAAATAAAAGAAAAATATTAAAAAAAATAAAAAATTTAAAAAAAAATTTATTAATTTTTTTTAATTCGAAGCTTCGAATTAAAATCGAAGCTCGCCCCCGAAGCTTCGATTGCCAAAAAAAATTCGAAGGTCAGCCCTAGTATACACCATATTATCAATTAAGCAATGCGAATTGAAATTTGTCCCTCTTATTACACATGTGATTCGGATATGGCGTGAAACACAGAAAAAAAAATATTCTAACCAACATAAATGGCATAGCCATTCTCCCCTGTTCAATAACAATGCACTCCTTATTGGAAAACGACCTATCAGATACCCCAAATGGGAAAAACAGGGCATACATACATTGGGAGATGTCTTCAACAAACGGGGTTTCTGTAGCTATCAAGAAATACGTAACAAATTTAACCTCACCAGTTCCACATTTTATTTCTACGCACAGTTATTGGAATATTTGAAGGCTCATGGAGTCCCATTAAAGATACCAATTGAGCACCACAGATATCACAAATTCTTCTATGAAAGAGAGACATCGAGAGGCTTTGTATCTGACTTTTATCATCACTTACTAACGTCTTCGTATGGAATCCTTCCCCTAGACTCAGTCTGGAGGAGGGATATACCAGACTTGGAAGTATATTTTGATTGGCAAGAAGTCTGGGCAAATGTTCGAATTGCGTCACGCAACCCGGATCATCAACAAATTAATCTTAACTATATTCATAGGACATACCTGACTCCTATAAGATTGAACAGAATGGGACTTAGACAAGATTCTCTATGTTCCTTATGTACAAACGGTGATGATGGTACATTTATGCATATGTATTGGGATTGCCCACCTGTTAAGATATTCTGGGAAGAAGTGACCCTGCAATTATCAGAATTTTTATTTCTGAACATACCTGTACAGCCCTCTGTATTGCTGTTGAATGATGTTTCTCAGTTTGCAGCCTCTATACAGCTAAAGAGACTAGTTTTGTCCGGTCTCACAGCTGCTAAAAAGCTGATAGCATCACGATGGATTCAACCGGATAAAATGTGCCGGAAGGTATGGGTTCTTACCTATCTCGATGTGATTTATCTAGAGATATCTACAGCAAGAATTTTAGGTGTCAGTGAAACCAGCATTGCAATCTGGTTAGAAGTGGTGGAGAGAATAAAGGCTAGCATATGAATTGTAATTCCTGGTTAAAAACGAATGAAAATGGATGGATTATCCAAGGGGGGGTCCTGGGGGGAGGGGGAAGAAGAGCGAGTAAGAGCATATGTATGTATTGGATTGGATTGCAAGTATTAGGTATATATCTCGTAAACTACATTTATATTGATTCAAATGGAATGTATAATCCTGTGACTTACTGTGGATATTTACTGTTAATGCTTGTGTGTCTAATTGTATGTCATGTTAAAAAAAAAAAAATAGCCCGAGGCTGGGCTTAAATTCATCAACAAGTGAAAGTATTATTAATAATAACAAGGGGCAAGGCGGCTTAAATTAAACAGTATGAGTCGTATGACTTACCCATTAGAAGAGTTGGAGGCGGCGAGTCGTGGCACTGAATCTCCTCAGGACGGTGTCCCACTTTCGCGTGAGGTCTTTTGCAACTTCAAACTCTGCCTCAATTATAGGCGATCCATTATACTATCCATTATTATTATTATGACATATTATGATTATAGACCACGTTAGCTTCTGCTGTAACAGATGCAGCGGCAGCACCGGGCGCTTCTTGGCAGACTTCGTCTTCATGGCGCCTTACCGAAAGCTCTTCAACGTTAGATGTTGGAGGACCGTCACCAGGGAGGAGGCCGTGAAGAAGCCTTAGGTGCCCCCCCTGCCCCACCATGCATGGCATGCAACCATTTTCGTATATCCATTTTATGTCCGTCTCCAAGTGTTATATTTTACCCACTGACTATTGTACTTTTCACGCTCACTCAAGTCACGCAGTCACGCTCTGACTACCCTACCCATCAACTCAACGTGACCAATAACGCAATAACAAATTCAAACACACACACCAATCAGCGTGCGCTCAAACATACACTTCTTTTAAGACTTTTTTTGTTTAATTTCGTTTAATAATAGGCTAAATAGCCTATTTATAAAGGAAAACATCTGACTTTTACTATAATAAAAAAAAAAAAATTTTAAATATTAAAAAAAATTATAACAATTGCCCATGATGTTTGGAGGGGCACAGTGCGCCATCTGGGGGGGCATGGCCCGCGAATGCCCCCCCATGGCGCCGACACTGGGTAGTAAAGCTCTACATTCCAACAGCCATCACTGATATAGATTGTTTGGTCAGTAAGTCTCCCAGTCCCTCCGAAATAAATTTTCTGGTATCCCGTTCTCACTTCATCCAATCAGGAGAGAGAACCCTAGATATTTGTACATATTTCATACATATTGTGTGTGTGTGTGTGTGTGTGTGTGTGTGTGTGTGTGTGTGTGTGTGTGTGTGTGTGTGTGTGTGTGTGTGTGTGTGTGTGTGTGTGTGTGTGTGTGTGTGTGTGTGTGTGTGTGTGTGTGTGTGTGTGTGTGTGTGTGTGTGCGCGTGCGTGTGTGTGTGTGCGTGCGTGCTTCTGTGTGTCTGTGCTTCTGTGTATGTGTGTGTGTGCGTGCTTCTGTGTGTGTGTGTGTGTGTGTGCGTGCTTCTGTGTGTGTGTGTGTGTGTGTGTGTGTGTGTGTGTGTGTGTGTGTGTTTTTGTGTGTGTGTGTGTGTGTGTGTGTGTGTGTGTGTGTGTGTGTTGTGTGTGTGTGTTGTGTGTGTGTGTGTGTGTGTAGATGTGTGAGGGATTTGTAGCTAATGAAGGTGTGGACCCCAGGGTCTATGTGTACCACGACCGCGTGGACTTTGTGGGGGCCTCCAAGGGGGCCAAGTCCAACAACATCTCCATCCTGCTGAGGAACATCACCTTCGAGGACGAGGGTGAATACGTCTGCTTCGGCAGGAATCCCAAGGAGAAGAACCGCAACCACAGTGCCAGCTACACGCTCATTGTGGTGGACCAACGTATGTAACACACAGTGCCGTCTACACGCTCATGTATTGCATGTTTTCCGAATTGTTGTTCTGAATGTGTATATATGCAAATGAGGCACGCCCTCATTAAATATGCGCATATTTGCATATATCGCCAAGACACAAATCACCAACATGGATAATGCCAGATTCAAAAACTTGGTTTCATTTTGTTGATACATTCAAAAAGAAACGTCCTCTTATCAGCCCATACATCAGGAAATACTGTCTACTGTCATAAATAAATCGATTTTTGCCTAGTTTTGGTATAAAATATACTATAAACCCGGCTATGAATGATATATCAACAAACCCTTCTTTAATTAGAAGCAGGGTATGGATAGGAAGAAATGTAGAAAGTTTGGTGTGTGTAGGTACTAGCGAAATGTCTTTGTGTGTAAGTAAAATGCATAAAAACTCGTTTTTGAGAAAACAACCTCAAAGTTTTGTATTGTAAAATGCCAAATGAACAATTTATCTATTTTAGTGATTGGCTGCTGATACAAAGGATGTTGTCAAGTTTGGTTGCGATAAGATTGTACGTCACAAATAGAGGTTTCCAACGATACCAAGGTTGCCATGCAGTAGCAACTTCAGAACAGTTGTGCGTAAAAGTAGTAACTTTTGGTGAATTTATGAAGAAATCACGCAAAATGAGCACAGCAAAATAGAAAGAAAGAACGTACAGAGGCAGGAGTCTCTACAGATAAATACACTGTCTGTAGTGGGTCATAAATCATCACTGAGGGGGATTGTGTGTGTATGAGTCTATACATTGTTTTAAGTAATGATTGAGAGGGATTATGTGTGTATGAGTTTATACACCGTTTTAAGTGATGATTGAGAGGGATTATGTGTGTATGAGTCTATACATTGTTTT
>NC_140165.1:228854672-228899672 GCF_963971535.1 Notolepis coatsorum
TGCCATGGTAACCCGACCCATACCTTACATGTTTGCCGCTGGGTCTTGGTTTGATAAAATAACCGGGAGGCCAAAAGAGGAGAACTTATCCAGGCTTCACCAATAGGAGCCGTAACTCACCAGGTTTGTTGTGGTCGTGGTTATAGCTAGCTAGCTAACCTGGCTGACCGATGGACTCGTTGAGGCGAGTCATAGATCCAACCCTGCACCGGTTTGATTGTTTTGCTTTAGATGAAACACAGGTGCCCTCTGCTGGTGGGAGGATAACAAAAAAAATAAAAAATAAAAAACACAGATTTAAAAAAAAATTCAAATAAAAAATAACCCCAACCCTCATTAAGACAATCCCCAGAACCCCAGCTCCCTGTAGAAATTAATGACCTTTAACCACGCTGCTTCTGAATAATAACCAATGCATTTTTAGCATGTGCGCTTTTTTATATATCTTCATATAAATATAATGTCGTCTAACACCTACAGAAGGAGAGTTCTGTTAGTTTCTGACTCCACCTTATCCCTCACGTCAACCCCGCCTGATCGCCGTTTAAGAAAAACCCTCCTTACCTCTACACATTTTCCTGTCTTCTCTTTAGTTAACCAGATTTAAGTTAACTGAGAACTGTCTTCTATTGAGTTAACCAGATTCAGTTAACTGAGAACTGTCTTCTATTGAGTTAACCAAATTCAGTTAACTGTGAGAACTGTCTTCTATTGAGTTAACCAAATTCAGTTAACTGAGAACTGTCTTCTATTGAGTTAACCAGAATCAGTTAACTGAGAACTGTCTTCTATTGAGTTAACCAGATTCAGTTAACTGAGAACTGTCTTCTATTGAGATAACCAGATTCAGTTAACTGAGAACTGTCTTCTATTGAGTTAACCAGATTCAGTTAACTGAGAACTGTCTTCTATTGAGTTAACCAGAATCAGTTAACTGAGAACTGTCTTCTATTGAGTTAACCAGATTCAGTTAACTGAGAACTGTCTTCTATTGAGTTAACCAGATTCAGTTAACTGAGAACTGTCTTCTATTGATTTAACCAGATTCAGTTAACTGAGAACTGTCTTCTATTGAGTTAACCAGAATCAGTTAACTGAGAACTGTCTTCTATTGAGTTAACCAGATTCAGTTAACTGAGAACTGTCTTCTATTGAGTTAACCAGATTCAGTTAACTGAGAACTGTCTTCTATTGAGTTAACCAGATTCAGTTAACTGAGAACTGTCTTCTATTGAGTTAACCAGATTCAGTTAACTGAGAACTGTCTTCTATTGAGTTAACCAGATTCAGTTAACTGAGAACTGTCTTCTATTGAGTTAACCAGATTCAGTTAACTGAGAACTGTCTTCTATTGAGTTAACCAGATTCAGTTAACTGAGAACTGTCTTCTATTGATTTAACCAGATTCAGTTAACTGAGAACTGTCTTCTATTGAGATAACCAGATTCAGTTAACTGAGAACTGTCTTCTATTGAGTTAACCAGATTCAGTTAACTGAGAACTGTCTTCTATTGAGTTAACCAGATTCAGTTAACTGAGAACTGTCTTCTATTGAGTTAACCATATTCAGTTAACTGAGGACGGTCTGTGGGAATGTGTGGCGGAAGTGGGGGTGCACATACGTATGCAAATATGGGAGCTACGTTGTATGACTAAGCTATATAATCTTCTACCCTGAACAACTCTGTGGGGAGATGGTAATAATTCACAGGAATCACTGGCTAAATGTTAAGTAGTGCAAGCGACTCTCCAATTACCCACTTCACATCCTGCCCAAATGTCTTTATCTGTCTGAGGTTGTAACTTAAATGAAATTCAATATGAACCAAACGCTCATATCAGGTTTAACAACATGCTCCCTCACTCTCTTCATATTGGATTTCCTCTTAAAATCTTTGAATCTTTGTTGTGCAGAATGATCTAGCCACCGGGTGGATCTTAAAAGAAGAAAACTCTGGCAAATGTCCAAATCCCAAGTTTATTTCACTAACCCTCAAGGCTATCTGCTGCCATAACCAGCTGAATAGGGTCAGACACATTTATACTCGTACACCAGAAAGATAGTCCAGAAAGAAACCTTCACACTGCCTCAAAGGTGCAGGATAGTACAGCACTGGGACGGGACAATAGACAGTTGTGATTGGAGGATAAAAAAAGAATTAGGGCAGAAGTGAGGATAATGATGATGATGTTGATTGTCGTTCAGATGTCGCTTAATAGTTTATGTTTCTGTGCCAACGATCCTCCGTGCACAGAACAAGCTCAAACCAAAACCTAAAATAATCTTCAGTATTTTTCTAGTTCAATGTAAAAAAAATTATAATAATAATAATAATAATAATAATAATAATAATAATATTACTATACCTATATGTATACATTTGAATAATACTTTTAAGTATTTAAGTAAAATGAATGTCACAGGTTTGTTCAAAGAGAATGTTTTGAAAGTGGGCTTCACAAAAGCATCTTGGCTCTGAGATCTTTGTTTTATTTATGAGTTATAAAGATTTACAACACAGTTCTTTTTTAAGAATATAGTGAAAACATTTGTATTTCACATTGTCTATCAGTGTTGCCTCTCAAGGAACCGACTTTAAGATTTTGTAAGAAGTTGTTGATAAACAATCGCTAGCGTTTGGTGTCAATGTACAGTAATTTAGTATAATGAGAAGAGACTAAGAGAGTTTACATTTTACTTGTTAACAAATCCCAGAGGTTGTATTCATTATCCAATGGGGCAATTCACCCAACATAAAAACAACAACAACAATATTTTCCCACTTACCCAGAGTGCTATCTAACATTACTAGACGCCCTCTACGTCTTCCCATTGTAAGCCAATGGATGAAAGGGTGACAGTAGTGCCAAGATGGCTTTGGGAAAAAGGGCCCGCTGGTCCTTAATGGTGTTAAGAGCTAGAGCTAGAGAATAGCCTCATCCACACACACATAGCTGGGATAGCGGGAGCAGCTGACCCACACACACACACAAATAAATACACACACAGAGATACAAACACATACACACACACTAAGGGCCACTTGAACTTTGAAAGGTGGTACAGTGGTTTCATGTCCTATCTATATATACAGCACTTTAACATTGGAGAGATTGTTTGAAAAATGTATGGATTTCAAGTATTATCAGTAAAGTAAAACAGAGATGGCCTCACAGTCACAGTTCTAATGCAACAACAAGTATCTTCACAACACAAAAAAAACAAGATTTTCACCAAATGAGGTTAGAGGTTAGATGTTCATTGGAGCTCTGACTGTGTGGTCAGCTCTTGTTCATTTCACTGTGTTGGCGGATGAGCCTCCAGCACGCCGCTCTCCAATACCACTTCCTTTCTGGCTTTCAATGGAAGCAATAAGACAGACATCAGATTATATGCAATAACCTGTTATGGCACTTTATGGCTGTGTGGTTCTGGCTGTGGTGTCACTCTGTCCGTCCTCTGTATTGATTACTGTAGTGATGTATGTGTTACCAGGGTCCTAATGTGTTTCATTTGGACAAATGTGTCCTACATGACACTCACAGGTCTACTTTAGGCAGACGTCTCAATGTTCCATGTTAGGGCCCCGTTTCCACTGAATGTGTATCAAAATCCCAATGCAGAAAGATTGTGTTCCTAATCCCACACAGCTGGGCTGTAAAAAAAAATTAATAAAGCTCCATATTGTAGCTTTCAATGGGATCATACTGTAATGAAATTATGATATTATATCATAAAGGCCAATTTGGTTGTAGAAATTAACAATGAGAAAATATTAACACAAATTTGAGAGTTGGATTATTGGATTATTATCGTATTATTACTTATGGTGCTATTGATTTCTCCTATTTTGCCCCAATGCACCAATGGAATGGAATATGTTTTTTTTTTTTTTTTTTATATACAAGCACAGTATAGCGAAAATACTTACAGTAGCCTATGTAGTTACTTTCTAACCCTGCTGGATATAAAAGAGCATCTTTTATCTGACCTGGGATTTTGAGACCTGTAAATGGCTGATGTATATCTTCACATGGATGTAGGGCTATAACTACAGTCGCTAGTACTGCAGCCCTGCTGTCTGCAGAGAGAACGATGTGTTGATGTGTAAACATGATGTAAATGCTCTGGATGTAAGGAAGTGGTGTACACACACACACACACATACAGTACTTAAAGACACACACACACACACACACATTCAAATCCACGCACACACGCAAACCCACACTTTCATCCTTGTCTAAGCAGTGAAGTACAGATCCCATCCGTAAAGAGGATCACACTTCCCATGTCTTCCTGAAGGGAATAGCAATATTATTGAGTTGATCCGTCAGTGTGTGGACTACTCCCTCTTGCCCTCCCCTACTCCAGGCGATAGGAGGTCCCACACGGGGGTCTACTCCCTCTCGCCCTCCCCTACTCCAGGCGATAGGAGGTCCCACACGGGGATCGTGAGCGTCCCCTCTGGTGAATCTGCGACCCGTGATTCCCACCAGTTAGTCCTCATACTGTCCTCCGCTCCCCCGACTCGCCCCTCGCACCTTCCCTCTTCCCTCCCTTGTTTTCCATGTGGAAACAGTAGGCCTACTGTTTATATGCAACAGCAAGCTAACAATAGAGGACCGAGTCATAATGCTCATCGCCCCTCTCTCTACGTTTAAGCACCTGCTGTAGGTCACAGCGGGGAGGGGGTGATTTGTCCAAAGTCATTTGTCACTCTCTCTCCATGAACCAAACGTATGACAGGAGAGAGTGATCTGCTTGGTTAAACCACAAAACGCAGAGTTTATCTGTATCCCAAGACACGGCTGTGTTGTGTAGGTGTGTTGCAGCTAACAGCCAGGATAACACAGCTATCACTCTGGTCTAATGTGTGAGTGGATACAGAGAATTAGGATTATCTATAGCCAGATAATTGTAATTATTTACTATGGTCACAGGGAGTGTTAACATTTTTCCCTACAGTAACATATTCATGCAAGATGTAAGATATTTATCGAGAGTTATAAATTATTCACTATTGTTATGCAGAGTATAGCGTAGCATTCCCTATCATTACTATGAAGTTGTCTACGAGAAGAGTTGGTATGATTACTCCTATCGTTACGGATCATAGAGTTATATTAACCCCCCTGTGATTTTAGAGGGGAATGCTCTCTCCGAGAACCAAACGTAAGACGGGGAGTGTGATCTGCCTCGCTCGATTACGCCACAGAACGCTGACCTTATCCTGAGCCCCAGACTCAGCCGTGTTGTGTAGGTGTGTTGCAGGGCACTTAACGGTAGTCATGATGAAGCCCAGTTATTAGCGTGCCGGGATACCACAGCTATCTATCTCTCTGATCTAATGTGTCAATTGTGTTAATGTTATCTCTACTGATCAAGGCAGATGGCATCACATACAACCATAAACCAGCCATGCGTTTATATAGCTGTTTTATAAATTGTTTATTGCCAATCAATCTCAAGACCCTTTCACTAGCAACATCCGACCCGCTCTGAGCTCCTTTATGTTAACCCTTTCAGGTTTGTTCTTCGGTGCGTCAAGTTTTTTGGTATGTTTTTCCTCAGAATACTATCTTAGAATTCTATAGCTTGAGGTGACCAGTAGCCATTGTGACATTGTCAGCTCTCAAAACGTTCTAATCTCTCACGTGAGATTGTTTACCTGAAAGGGTTAGTAATGCCTGATCATGAGCTCTGATCTCGACTGCCTTTGCCTACCGGTTGTAATAGTGAGTGAGCCCCATACCAACCAGAGCCATTATGGCTCTGATACCAACATAGGGTCCTTATCTGCAGTGCAGTACAACAGTGTAAATGACTGCCAATGAAAGAAAATCATTACAGGTCTACTGCTGCCCCCTGCTGGTAGATATAGAATAAATAATCTGATTCTAACCCATTCCGATGCACATTACAAGAGCTCAATGTAATGTGAGTGACTACAGAGTAATATAATACAATTCATATATAAATAAATACAAAAATAATAATACAAAAAAAAAGTATAGTTACAAAGGAATATTATGTATTTCCTATGGATACAGAGAATTGTGATTATTTATACCCAGGGAATTTGAATAGTTTACTAGTTTACTACGGTCACAGGGAGTGTGATATGATTACAGATAGTGTTACAATTGTTCCCTGTGGTAACATGAGAGATTTTTATTGAGAGTTATTAATGATTCATTATTGTTAATAAGATTAGCATAGCATTCCCTATCATTACTATGAGATTGTCTGAGAAGAGTTAGTATAATTACTCTATCATCACGGACCATAGAGTTATATTAATCCCCCGTGATTTCAGAGGGCATTACAAAGTATTCACTATATTCACATATCGTACATTTACCCTTTTGATTCCATACGGTTTGACTTGTTCCTACTGCCAGAGCAGCTGAAACTCACACTGCCAATTCTAAAGTCTGACGTCTGCTGTTGTTACTACTGCTACCACTATAACACAAGACCACTCCACTGCTCTACAAAGGCAAAGTGGTGTAACTGACAATTAGGTCAAAAGTGACTCATTACTTTGTTGAATCTGCTGACACCTCGTTCGTCTTGTCTGTGAACCTGTCTGACTATACACATTTTAGAGTGTCAAATTTTCTATAAATGTAAATGCATGAAAGAAAACCCGAGGATTTGATCTCTTGTTTCTGTTTCATGATTTGTGTAGTTGGGGCACTTTGCCTTTGTAAGACAGTATAGAATACTATACTATACTACACTGTACCACTGCTAAACTACACTATACTTCTTCTGTAGTGGTAGCACTACACAACAAGGTGTATCGTATGCTATATTGTTCTGTGCTACTTCTATAGGTTATAGTTCTAGCGGCTGAAACTCACACTGCCAAGCCAAGAGGCTGACGTCTGCTCTCTGCTTCCCACATTCCACACAGGTCAGACCTAACCCCTGATCTAAGGTCAGTTTAGATCACACAGGTCAGACCTAACCCCTGATCTAAGGTCAGTTTAGTTCACACAGATCAGACCTAACCCCTGATCTAAGGTCAGTTTAGATCACACAGGTCAGACCTAACCCCTGATCTAAGGTCAGTTTAGTTCACACAGATCAGACCTAACCCCTGATATAAGGTCAGTTTAGATCACACAGATCAGACCTAACCCCTGATCTAAGGTCAGTTTAGATCACACAGATCAGACCTAACCCCTGATCTAAGGTCAGTTTAGATCACACAGATCAGACCTAACCCCTGATCTAAGGTCAGTTTAGTTCACACAGATCAGACCTAACCCCTGATCTAAGGTCAGTTTAGTTCACACAGATCAGACTTAACCCCTGATATAAGGTCAGTTTAGATCACACAGATCAGACCTAACCCCTGATCTAAGGTCAGTTTAGATCACACAGATCAGACCTAACCCCTGATCTAAGGTCAGTTTAGATCACACAGATCAGACCTAACCCCTGATCTAAGGTCAGTTTAGATCACACAGATCAGACCTAACCCCTGATCTAAGGTCAGTTTAGATCACACAGGTCAGACCTAACCCCTGATCTAAGGTCAGTTTAGATCACACAGGTCAGACCTAACCCCTGATCTAAGGTCAGTTTAGATCACACAGATCAGACCTAACCCCTGATCTAAGGTCAGTTTAGATCACACAGATCAGACCTAACCCCTGATCTAAGGTCAGTTTAGATCACACAGGTCAGACCTAACCCCTGATCTAAGGTCAGTTTAGTTCACACAGATCAGACCTAACCCCTGATCTAAGGTCAGTTTAGATCACACAGGTCAGACCTAACCCCTGATCTAAGGTCCGTTTAGTTCACAACGATCAGACCTAACCCCTGATCTAAGGTCAGTTTAGTTCACAACGATCAGACCTAACCCCTGATCTAAGGTCAGTTTAGTTCACAACGATCAGACCTAACCCCTGATCTAAGGTCAGTTTAGTTCACACAGATCAGACCTAACCCCTGATCTAAGGTCAGTTTAGTTTACACCGGTCAGACCTACATTTAAACCCCTGATCTGAGGTCAATTTAGGTCACACAGATCAGACCTAAACCCCTGATCTTAGGTCAGTTTAGTTCACAACGATCAGACCTACATTTAAACCCCTGATCTGAGGTCAGTTTAGGTCACACAGATCAGACCTAAACCCCTGATCTAAGATCAGTTTAGATCAGTAAACTGCCTCCAACCCAAAGCACCCGAACCTTGGGAGGTGTCCTCAGCTCAGAAAATTTTATCTATGGTATTGTTGGGTTGGTGATGCAAACAGTGTGACAATATCAGAAATTAAATGAAAACAGAGTTGTACACGTTTAGGCTGTAGACCAACGTTTCCATTAAATAGATACGTCCGATACTGAATTGTCCTAATGAGTTCTGTGACATTAAAATGTATTATTACATGGCGTTTTCACATTCGCTGAAATGCTTGCTTGTGATTGGTCAATAGCGCTCGTCAGAGGTCCGATATTACTCGATAACGGACATCTGTGGAACAATAATGGCCGCTGTGCGCAGCTGTTCGCAATCAAGCCCACTGACACACACTGTTTCAGTGCAATTAGACACACCTGCCGGGCTGCCGGCGATAATAATAATCACTTTATTTGGGCTGACAGAGCCACAGAACAACTGCGTCTGCATTTGATCTCGTCTTGTCGATTTTGTAAAATGAATTAGGTATATTGTTAGTAAGTTAGCCATGTAATAAGCGGGATAATGTATAGCTATACTCGGTCACCATCGCAAAATAATTGACCTTCACTGACGTTTAAAACACCTCGCCGAGGCGGCTCGGTATTTTAAACTCCATGTCGGTCAATTATTTTGCGACAATGACCTCGTAGCTATACATTATCCCTTACTTAGTCATTGTCATGGCAGCCACTGATATCACAATCCAGCTTATTGTGCATAAATGTGATGTTTTCGTATCACGGTATATTGTGTATGATGTTACAGGCCTAGTGAAACTCCTCCTACACAGCCAGTAGGAGATATCACTGAACTAGGATCAGTTTAGCACTGTAAGCTCCTGCCAGTAGGAGATATCACTGAACTAGGATCAGTTTAGCACTGTAAGCTCCTGCCTTTTTAGAGATTTGAGACGTACCCCAGAGGGACTGCTTGACACTGATCTGTCCACTTCTCACAGCAGTAGTCGTCCTGCATTTTAAAACTATTTGGATGTTTTCTTTCTCTCCTACATATCCGGCGTATATTCATTCAAACTCTTAATATAAACAAAAACAGTGTTTTTCTACAGTTTCTCCTCGGCTGCCTGAGGCCGTTGACGTTGACGTACTAATTGTATTTTATAGTAAAAAAGTATAAAGAGCAGTTTTGCAGTAAAAAAAATAAGTACTATGTGTTTTTCAAGTCCGAATAGGTACAAGGATTCCATTTTAAACACTTTACAGTCTGTTGTTCAACAAGCTCACAGCACAGCACGTCATGCTCTCTCTCTCTTTCACACACACACACACACACACACACACACACACACACACACACACACACACACACACACACACACACACACACACACACACACACACACACACACACACACACACACACACACACACACACACACACACACACAGAGACACACTGAGACACGGATGAAACACAACCCAAACCCCAAAGTTTTTGTGATCAACTCAAGTGAATGTTTCAGTGTTTCTTCCCATGTTGCTCATGCTTCCTTCATGACTATGCACCTCAAATTGTTTGATTATATTTTCTTCTTTTGGATTGTAAAAAAAA
This sequence comes from Notolepis coatsorum, assembly GCF_963971535.1. Classification (NCBI taxonomy): domain Eukaryota; kingdom Metazoa; phylum Chordata; class Actinopteri; order Aulopiformes; family Paralepididae; genus Notolepis; species Notolepis coatsorum. The sequence continues at coordinate 228,864,449 of NC_140165.1, forward strand.
GATAAAATGAAATACTGGAAAATAAAAACATTGATTAAAAATTCCCATAGTGTTGTCAAATAATCTGTCTGTTGGTGTATCTATTTTTATTTGTATTTAAAAACATTTTAGATAGACTTCCTCCGTTTTTGGAATGATTTGAATCTGTGTGCTGTTTAAAGCCATAATCCAGTTGAGTAGATAAAGGCTGTGGCCAGCTGGCTTTAGCTCGCAATTTTTAATCTCTGTAGGGAGCAGACAGTTTTTGTTTTTGTTGTTGACGTTGCTGTTTGCCTATTTGTATTTTGTGTGTGACGGGTGGGCACATTGTTGTGGTACTTGTGAAATTCAGCCATATGGGTCCTCTTGTGAAATTCTTGACATAAAAAGAAATATATGGACTGTACTTGCTTCATTTATATTTATCTGTACAAGTTATATTAAGAATAGGTTTATATTCAAATAAACAGCATGTTTATCTGATGATATACAAGAGGGAGAACCAATGTAATTAGTTTTAAACATTTACAATTACCTTATATATATATATATATATATATATACATTTATATATATAATGGTTAACTAAAGACCAAAAACGTTATATATCAAACGTAATTAGGTTTAAACATTTACATTTACTGTATGTATATATATATAATGGTTAACTGAAGACCAAAAACGTTATATATCAAAGTATAATGGGAAAAGAGAGTAGAAACAAACCAATGTAACAAGAAGTGGAGAAGTATTTTAAACTCACTCCTCAGTCCTCAGTCTAAATCAAGTGCTGGCTTTTGAGTTGGATGGACTGGTAGTGCTGCTGCCTCTCACACTGGCAAGTACAGACTTAAGCACCAACAACACCTGCAACATCTGCATGGTCAGCATTTCAGGAAAGTCACTGAGGTCACCTACAGGTTGGCTCGTCACAGGTCCAGGGAATAGACCTTTACAGTCCTACAGGTTGTCACAGGTCGAGGGATAGACCTTTACAGTCCTACAGGCTGGCTCATCACAGGTCCAGGGGATAGACCTTTACAGTCCTACAGGTTGGCTCGTCACAGGTCCAGGGAATAGACCTTTACAGTCCTACAGGTTGTCACAGGTCGAGGGATAGACCTTTACAGTCCTACAGGTTGGCTCGTCACAGGTCGAGGGATAGACCTTTACAGTCCTACAGGTTGGCTCGTCACAGGTCCAGGGAATAGACCTTTACAGTCCTACAGGTTGGCTCGTCACAGGTCCAGGGAATATTGATTGATTGATTGATTGAAAACCTTTATTTATCCCTGAGGGGAGATTCAGATGTCCATCACAGTATAACAGCCATTAATAGAAACAGTTAACATAATATACACTTATTTAGTACTTGTTAAAAACAAAGATGGACAAATACATAGGGCTAAAAAGAAGAGCTAAAATAGGGCTAAAAGTGGTGAATGGAAGAAAAGAAAAAGAAACAAGTCCAATCATGATGTTAATTAATTAATTAGTTACAGTCCACAACCCAGCTCCTCCAGTCCACGGCAGTTAGCCCAAAAGTTAAAGCAGCAAATAGGAACCAAGGGGTATTTTGTTTTTGCTATGATCCTACAGGGTACAGTAAAGAATGACAAAAAGACAGCTGAGAGAGAAAGGGGGTGACGTGTAAACAAAAGTCTCTGGAATTGAAAGCCAGGACATTGTGATTATAAGGTAGTATGTTCTTCAGTTCAGTGAGCCATTAGGATGCCCCCTACAAAAACATGTCCTTATTATGAAGCACTATATTTAAAGATGTACTTCTACATGACTGCATCCATCTTAAAGAATGCAGGTGCTGTAAGTTATATTTCATCGTTAAAATAAGTGTTAAATAGCTTACATTCCATCAGCCATCACTGATTGTCTAGTCAGTAACATGGGTCTCCCAGTCCCTCCACTCTGCAGTAAACAGAAAATACATTTTCTGGTATCCCTTCCCACTTTATCCAATCAGGAGAGAGAATCCTAGATATTTTCACTTATTTCAAGAAATCTTGCCATGCCAAATTTGCTCACTACACTGGTAGATTATTTACTTAAAGGTAGTTTTTAGTTCTTATTTTTGTCAGACCATTGTTGCAGTTTGGATTTCTCTGTCTTGGTTGGATAAAGGTGGAACGCAATTACCAGAAAATCTATTTTTTTTTTACAGAGCGGAGGGACTGGGAGACCCATGTTACTGACAGAACACTCTATATCAGTGATGGCTGTCTGAATGTAGAGCTATTATTTTAACATGTATTGTAGACCAAAAAAAAAAAAAAACCTACAGCACCTTTACGTAACTAAGACAGTAGTATTCAAAGCATGATTTTAAACATTTGTGGATTAAATAGACTATTCAATTAGTTGACAAGATCCTATTACTATTAGTCAATGAAGAATGTCTTTAGTGGAGGACAGTCCTAATGAACATAAGACCCGTAAGACAGACAAAATGTCTCCTATCCTCCTATCCTTATACATATTAGAATAAATAGATGCATTTGAAAGTCCTGCAGTGGCTCATTTATGGTGTAGAGTTGCCATCTAGTGGCATTTTTATACAATTACATCAACAAACATAATGCAACTGCAATAGACTCTACTGTCTGTAAACAATGATGATGGTGTTTTGACTCCAGAAGTGTCCAGGGACTGCCTCGATGGAACCATCCAACGTCCAACAACCTGTCCCTATGTTTGGTTACATTCGCCAGTTAGTCAAATGCTTTCATCCAGAATGTCCTGGCGTTTTGGAAAGACACTGGAGTGCAATAATAGTCTAAAGTTAAACAGGTATACAAGGGCAACACCAAAGATCCTGACTCAATGGACTAATGCTCACTGCAGCAGAGAATGAGAGTCGTGGAGACAACATTAAATTACCTGCTTATTATTATTTCAGTAGTGCAAATTTTTGACACCAAAGCAGAGTTTTACCCACAGGATAGCAATGACGAAAAAAGGGTCTATTTAAGGAAATTGCATATTTAGGACTAAAGTTGCACAACAATCTCTCTAGTGAATACTGTTCTGAATAACTGAAGCTTTTAGTGGTTTGAAAGACATGAAACACGGTGGTTACATTGATTGCATAATGCATTTTCATTGCTGTAAGGTACACAGATTCCTATGCAACGGTCAAATAGCGTTAGCAAAAGAGGACACATCAGATATCACAACATTTTATGACGGATTATCGTTCGCAAATGTAATCTAAATATAATTAAGGTATCTTGTACCACATGCTCTTTTTTAACCTCTTAACAAGCGGGCAGAAAAGTGACCATTTTAGTTTTTGAGGACTGCATACTTTCTTTGCAAACCAAAATACTATAGCCTACTTTATACTTATAGCACATGCATGAGCCTGGTCTCTTTTGAAAGATGACATTCTGAAGTTTCTGATACAATAAAAGAAAATTCACTTTTAGTGCTAATGAAATAGAGTAACACATAGGTCTGAACTTGAGTTGTAGAAAAACGTGTTACTCACGTTTTTCTGTAGTAGTTAGTAGTCCAGAAGTAGTCCAAATTCCATAAATCCATTCAGAAATGAGTGATTAGAAGCAATTTTGGTAAAAAGTGAGAGAAAAAAAACAGCTTAGAAAACGATTTTCTCATTGACTCCAATGCATTCGACGGAGAAATCTCTTCCTGTATTCACTCGTGACTTTTCACCTAGATCCCTGATTCGCTCATTCCCACGTGGGGTACAGTACCATTGGAAAGCCGCCCACACTCATTCGTTACAACCCTGTCCAATAATATTCGAGATAGCCAAATGATTGACGGAGGCAGAGGCTCGAGAGTCGGGAGTGGTATTTGAAAAAATAAAAAGTCTGCCGTCTACTTCGGCGCACACCTCACATATCGGCATGTAACCGAGAACCGCTGAACGGATTTTGTCGCCTGAAACGGCTATCGACAGGCAACACATATGGTTTTAATTTGATTTATATATTGTATTAAAATATGCACACCCGAGCCGCTAGAGGTCGCCAAAGTGGCGAATTGCGCCTGTGGGCAAATCATCCTCAAGATGTGGGCCGTTGCGTGGTACACTTTCATGTTCTGCTTTGACCTTCTTGAGAATGTTTTTGAGAATCAGTATGTGAAACAGTGTGAACGGAGAGGAGGGGAAAAGGAAATTAATTTGTAAATCTCGATTGTTCAAGACGATCACTGTTCATCTTTCAGCCCCCTGGCGCTGCAAGTAGCGGTGAGGGACTTCAGTCAGGAGGGGAACACTCGTTTTATAGATATTTGGCGCCATCTGGTGTTGTGAAAGTATATTGATATTTAAAATTGGAATATTATTTTTGGAATACTCCCGATCACAGGTAAGAACGATCTGACGTACATTTTTGCTTGATCCTGCAATGCTTTTATACCAATCGGGCTTATAAGCGTTTTTAGTGTTCAATACGAATGCCGTTACTGACATGCATTCATGATGGAACATAATACCTATGATATAGATTTGATTTCGGAATAATAGCGTGTACAGTCAAGAAACGACAACGTCTATAGTGGAATTGACGTATAGGGCTATAACTCAGCATTTCATGAATTACCCTAGACCGCTCTAAAACCATACTTATATTCACCATGGTATAACATGGGAACGTATGGATGGAAAAATGTATTCTTTTTCACATATTGAACAATATATAGGTCATGTCAAATGGGCCATAGTATTGTATCCATAGCTATAATATAGAATATAGTTATAGCTCTACAAACAAGGTGACTCACTCCTATCGTTTAAAGCGCGGCCTAGCTACAGCGGGCCCCGACTAATAGCTGGCGCCAAATGAGTTAAAGACACAAGTCTGTTGGCATGGATTTGTCCCGGGAGGACGCTACTACGGTATAACCATTTGTTCATTATCAGATTATGGTTAGATTGTCCCTAACTGACCTGGCCCTCCTCAGGTAAAATACCTCAGTTTAATTCTCATACTGTAAGTTAAGCAGATCATCAGGTGCCTCCAACTGAAGGTTCTGCATTTAAAAGTATGATCTTCGACCACCGACTGTTGACTTGTAACTGTCTTAGCTGATTATTTATTGTATATTCTTGTTTATTGTGCCTATATGTATGAAATTGCTGATAAACGATGTGTTGTTTTGGAAGATCGTCGTCGCTGTAAATGAGGGTAACCTCAGTGACTTACGAGTTGAAATAAAGGTTTGAAATGAAATGAAAACACTGTAGACACACATAAGGCAGGGCATTACTACACTACAGGCACCGCCCCCCCCCCCCCCCCCCCCCCCCCATGTTGAATCTTTTAGAACCATTCGGATTTATATCAATATCATAAGGGTAAATGGACAGCATTTATATAGCGTTTTTATCCAAAGCGCTTTACAACTTTTATTTATATAGCACATTTCTAGGCAGCGGCAGCTGGCACCAAAGTGCTTCACAGGCAGGTTGATAAAAGACAAAATATTACGATGCAAGATATAAAATAAAAAAAACACAGTAAAACAATGAATGTAATAAAAAGGCCAGGGAGAACAGGTAGGTTTTTAAAAGTGATTTAAAAAACCTGCAAGGTCTGAGCGGCCCGTACGCTGAGGGGGAGGCTGTTCCACAGTCTAGGCGCTGCGGCGGAGAAGGCTCTGTCTCCCCTAGTCTTGAGCCTAGTTCTAGAAGCGAGGCCAGAACTGGTGTACTAGCTCGTGTTTACTTAACTTATGCCTCACATTCACCCATTCACTCACACAATCACACACAGACGGCAGAGCCATGCAAGGTGCCAACCTGCTCATCTAGAGTGGTTAGGCGGGGTTAAGTGTCTTGCTCAAGGACACTTTGATACGATGCTGTGAGGAGCTGGAATCTAATCGGGACCCTTCCGATTACCACACTAACACACAATGTCATAGAATGGAATAGAAATACTTTAATCATCCTGAGGGAAATTTGGCTTACGTGTGCATTAGCTTCTGTGTGTGTGTGTGTGTGTGTGTGTGTGTGTGTGTGTGTGTGTGTGTGTGTGTGTGTGTGTGTGTGTGTGTGTGTGTGTGTGTGTGTGTGTGTGTGTGTGTGTGTGTGTGTGTGTGTGTGTGTGTGTGTGTGTGTGTGTGTGTGTCTCTGTGTGCAGACAGTACAGTACATGTGCCATGTGGTGGCAGTGAAAGCTGCTCCTGAGGCAACATACTGTACATATGGTGTTTGCTCTGTCAATGTCACGCCTGCCATGTGGACAGTAAAGCAGACGGTCTTCATTGCTTTAGATTGGTGTTGCTTCCATTAATGTAAATGTGGCCGATAATCTCTCTTTGAGCAGTCTTTACATGTATGTATTATAGAGAGCATTAATTTAATGAGCAATTTCAAATATTAAAATGAATTCAAATCATTATGCTGATTATACAGATTAAGTAGGAGCATCCAGCTGATCCCTGGTATAGTGACGTGTCTATAATCATTGTGTTTAATTTACAAAATGCAAATGTTCAATTCAAATCATAGCTCCAACAGCATTCCAGTATGTCCACCACTCTGCCCTCCTGCTGGGGCATTTAGAGTCACTTCAGTTCAATTAACACTATGATGTGCAATATGGGGCAAATTTGTAGTAATAATAAATTGCTGGTATCAGTTTAAATGTTAAGGCAAATTAAAATCAAAACGTCGATCTCTCGATAAACACACAGTGGGAGCGAGTTTATCAGTGACTCTATTAATTTCACTTCTCATTTGTGACCACTAATCTCGATATGCCCTGATCGATGCCCAGCCTACTCTCTGCTACCACAACTGACGGCAGATGAAGAGGAAGATAGGCCTGTGCCATTCTGTGTTCCATAAGCATGATCAAATGGACAATGACGTTCTTACTGTATACATTAGTTAGGCCTACCTTAAGGTTACCTATAGTGTACACATGCTGGATCCATCTGCATTCCTGAGTAGGTTTGATATTTTAGACAATTCTAGGTTTATGGATTGAACAGGCATCCCATCTTGAATATAAAGATGCCAGACTACACTAAGAGTAAGAGGGCCATGGTCTCAGTGTGTCCATATTATGGGTTATACTGTACAAGGCACTGACAGTCAAAAATATACATTTTAATATAAAACATATATGTAAATGTGCAAAGGGAAGGAGTGTAAGTGTTCAATAAATTACCTGATATTATTTAAAATGGGAGAATATGTATTATTCCACAATATTTGATCTTTAATATTTATTAATTTAGTTTAGTTTATTTATTTAGCACATTATTTAAAAAAGGAGGGAACGTAGCCCAAAGGGCTTGTACAAAGTTCCACTCCCATCTCATTGTCCATAAACAATATGAACAAATTACATGTGTAGCATGTCTACAAAATAAACTACAAAACAGGAACAGAGACATAAGGCAGACACTATAGCGAAAACATGGAAGATTGACACGAGTCAGTAACAAGATTTTTTTTCTTTTTTAGTACAAGAGGGCAAAGAAGAGAAGAATAACATGTTAACGGTATATAATGAGGAAAAGGAAACAAGCAGTCATACTAATAATAGATGTAACACTGATGCAGGAGTACAGGAGTAACTTAATGTGATGGTGATTTATGATGAAATTAAATTAGATTTTAATTGTTTTTTGAATATTGATAAGGAGGTTGTTGACCTCAATGATGAATTTAGAGTGTTCCAGAGTTTAGGACCTCTAAAGCTAATGTTGAATTGATGGCTAGATGTCAGACAGAAAGGCAAGTGGAGTTTATTGCTATGGTTTGTTGGATATGAGAGAAATTGTCAATTGATAGTAGAGAATATTTGCGGAACAGAGGTGCAGATGGTTCATATCTGGGAGTGGGAAATCATCCTGAGGAACCTCTTCTGGATTATCACAAATTTGTTAAGATATGATGGATATGTTGCAGCCCAGACTATATTACATTAGTTAAGGTAAGGAAATAAAAAGCTATAATACAAGGTTAGATGGGCAGAGGGATGTATCATGGGGCAGACCTTTCTCAAAATTCCAAGCATCATCATTGACTTTTTGCAGACATTTTCAATGTGATTATGCCAATTTAACCCTTCGTCTATAGTAATTCCTAAACATTTTGTGAAAGGCACTTGGAGAATTTCATTTCCATTAATTAATATTTTAGATTCTTCTTTAGGGTAGTACTTATTTTTGTTGCAGAAGACCATGAAGTTAAATTTGTTGACATGTAGAGTAAGCTTGTTGCATTGAAACCAGTTAGAGACAATTTCAAGTTCCTCATTCACGCATACAATCAGGGACTTGAAGTCATGATGAGTAGCTAAGAGATTGGTGTCATCCACGAATAATAATGGAAGTAGAGTATTACAAGACATAGCCAAATCATTAATGTAAATTAAAAATAATAAAGGGCCCAGAATGGAACCCTGTGGAACCCCGAAGAGGATCCTTGATTTGACAGATGAGCATCCATTGGATGACACAAACTGCTCTCTGTTGTCTACAGTAAGTATTTAGTAAACCACTTGAGGGCAATATCCTGAACACCATATCTATTACATATCTATTACATTTACTCATCAACTGTTTTTTTTGTAGGGTCTATTTTATTTGCTTTATTGTAAATATGCGTGGTGGTTCCGCTCTCTCTATTCTCCTTAAGAAAGCCATCCGGGTAGTTCCATCAAATGTGGTAAAAACAGGCGAGAATGTTTTGGTCATTAACACACCGTCAGGTTCAATTCAGAGCAAAGTGTTGATAGTGAAATTAACCAGGTGGGTTTTATGTCTCGTTTGTTGGAGCCCTTTGTTGTTGTTGTTAATTAATTAAACCTTTCCTCATCTTTTGCATCGCTAGGCTCCTTCTATAGTGTTTTTTTTTTTGTTTACCCCATTTTATTTTAGGTTTTTATAATTCCACCTGTGTGAAAACAACAACATACCTCAGTACACATACCTCAATATCCAAAATAAAAGTGTTTCCCGACCCTGATGAACAACAAGAGGCTCTGGAATGTGTTGGCTTGCTGTTACAGAGCCCTGTGATCCTTCACAACAACAGCATGGCTGGATTAGGCCACTAGGGAGCCCAGGGTTAGGAGGCATGCTCGACGCGGAAGAAAATTGTTCAAAGAACAGCACTGGATTTCTAGGGCCTTTTATCTGACAGAATTGGTGCCCCTGTAGGCTACTTTAAACAGTATATTGATGCCCCTTTTGAATAAAAGCATGCTTGCATGGGCACATATTCAAATGTAAATTAATGAGGTACACATACACCTTGGGCAAGTTGGGCTCCCAGGTCCTCTGGTGCCCCTGATGGTCTGGGGCCTCTGGTAGTGCTGATGGTCTGGGGACATTTGCCCAGTAATAATAATAATAATAATAATAATAATAATAATAATAATAATAATAATAATAATAATAATAATAATAATAATAATAATAATAATAATAATAATAATAATAATAATAATAATAATAATAATAATAATAATAATAATAATAATAATAATAATAATAATAATAATAATAATAATAATAATAATAATAATAATAATAATAATAATAATAATAATAATAATAATAATAATAATAATAATAATAATAATAATAATAATAATAATAATAATAATAATAATAATAATAATAATAATAATAATAATAATAATAATAATAATAATACATCTATCTTATATAGCGCTTTTCCAGGTGCTCAAAGACGCTTTACATGGGTAGAAGAGACACAACTATGGCAAAACAAAAAACAGAACAAAAACAGAACAAAAATAATACATGACAAAATAAAATAAAACTGACAGAATTAAGCCTTGTGTGTAATCTAGGCAGGATCAATAGGATGAAGCAGCATAGCTTTACTCCATCATGAGAAACCTTTGACCCAATGTACAGTATAAACAACACAGGACTGCATTGACCGGCAGGCCTTCATGAAGCTGCTGTGAGGTCGTTTAGGTTCTTCAGCCCACGGTGCCTTCTAGCCATCACCGTACCATCTCCGACTACACCAACGGCAGTACCGCACCGTCAACAATCAAACATTAGCTCGCTAGCAACAGCCTTACATCAGCATTTGGCTTTGTTGCCGCGTGATACAAAGATTCATGTTTCCCTTGGTTTCTTGTTCGGATATGAGTCGTCAATGCAGCCAAGGCAGTGGAATGGTTTCACCAAAGACAGGAGCGTAGAGGCTAGAAGACAGGAGGGTAGAGGCTAGAAGACAGGAGGGTAGAGGCTAGAAGACAGGAGCGTAGTGGCTAGAAGACAGGAGGGTAGAGGCTAGAAGACAGGAGCGTAGTGGCTAGAAGACAGGAGCGTAGAGGCTAGAAGACAGGAGGGTAGAGGCTAGAAGACAGGAGGGTAGAGGCTAGAAGACAGGAGCGTAGTGGCTAGAAGACAGGAGGGTAGAGGCTAGAAGACAGGAGCGTAGTGGCTAGAAGACAGGAGCGTAGAGGCTAGAAGACAGGAGCGTAGAGGCTAGAAGACAGGAGGGTAGAGGCTAGAAGACAGGAGGGTAGAGGCTAGAAGACAGGAGCGTAGTGGCTAGAAGACAGGAGCGTAGAGGCTAGAAGACAGGAGGGTAGAGGCTAGAAGACATGAGGGTAGAGGCTAGAAGACAGGAGCGTAGAGGCTAGAAGACAGGAGCGTAGAGGCTAGAAGACAGGAGGGTAGAGGCTAGAATACAGGAGCGTAGAGGCTAGAAGACAGGAGGGTAGAGGCTAGAAGACAGGAGGGTAGAGGCTAGAAGACAGGAGGGTAGAGGCTAGAAGACAGGAGGGTAGAGGCTAGAAGACAGGAGGGTAGAGGCTAGAAGACAGGAGGGTAGAGGCTAGAAGACAGGATGGTAGAGGCTAGAAGACAGGAGGGTAGAGGCTAGAAGACAGGAGCGTAGAGGCTAGAAGACTGGAGCGTAGAGGCTAGAAGGCATCCACATTACTCTAAAAAACTCCTCAAAAGACCTGAATGCCACCATTATAATCCTCCACTACATCCGCTCTCCATGCAAGATGTTTAACGGCCAGCACAGCCGGCAAGGGGCAGTAGAGACCAACTGACTGACGGTTCAGAGTCAACTAAGCCAAGACAAATAGTGGTCTTCCTGGGGTTAAATATACTTTGTTCTACTGGGAGAACTCTTCCAGTGACCTTGGACCGGAGCCAACAAGCGCCTGGCACTGCACAGCTGCTTGTATTGTTTGATGACATCGCCATGTGTACCGTTTGATGAGTGTTTTATTGTTTTATATCGCTGTAGCGTGTTAGCGTGTTTATTCACACATTGTTCCAGAGAAGGCTTGTGCATGTGTGTGTGCGTGTGAAGGTCACAAATTACCCTGTAATATACACACAATATGCCCTGTTCTGTGCATTGTGTTCATTGGTGTGTGCGTTTGTTCAAGTGTGTCCGTGTATGATGGCATTGTATCTCTTCTCATCTGCTGTATGAATGCAAACAGCATAAAGAGTGTGCTTTCAGGGGGGGGGGGGGCGTAGCCCAACTACTGTGTACACACACCACACACACACACACACCCTGCCTACCTCCGTTTTCCCATCATGCACCGTGATGAGGTAAAGTGGACTGAGGTTTCATTGTCCCCACAGTGATTAACTACACCAGCACCTCCGGGCCCCGCACCTACGCAGTTACCACGGTGACAAGAATACTGAGCATTCTTTCTACGGTTACCCGGGTGACAGTAATTATGGGGTGTGGGAGCTGCTCACGGGATGTCAGGATTCCAAAATAGCTGCTAAGACGTAGGAGAGAGAGGCGGCTGGGGACGCCCAGAGAGGGAACAACGAGGGCCTAGTTGCACAACACACACACACACACACACACACACACACACACACACACACACACACACACACACACACACACACACACACACACCACTCCTTTGAGTGCACGTTGCGAGTGTGTTTTATGAGGAAGACTCTCAGATTCCCCAGTGACACGTGTCAGCTATGCTATGGTAACCGCGGTGAGGTGATCTCGCTCCAAATATGTGCACATTATGTATGTTTCCGTGCCTGTGGGGGCGTCGCCGCGAGGAAGGAGTGCGTTAAAATGTTTGCAGTGACTCCTCTGCTGAAGCTCCTCACCTCAAACAGATGCGGCTGTCGGGTCGTGTGTCCGACTCGCAGGGAACAGCGATGTGGTGGAGGACTCAGAGGTCAGAGGTTTGTGTGGGAACAGTGGCGGCCATTCAGGGCAACATCCATCACACACACACACACACACACACACACACACACACACACACACACACACACACACACACACACCCTTGGGCTCATACACACACACACACCCTTGGGCTCATACACACACACCCTTGGGCTCATACACACACACACACACTCTTGGGCTCATACACACACACACGCTCGCACGCACGCACGCACACACACACACACACACACACACACACACACACACACACACACACACACACACACACACACACACACACACACACACACACACACACACACACACACACACACACACACACACCCTTGGGCTCATACACACACACACACCCTTGGGCTCATACACACACACCCTTGGGCTCATACACACACACACACACCCTTGGGCTCATACACACACACACGCTCGCACGCACGCACGCACGCACACACACACACACACACACACACACACACACACACACACACACACACACACACACACACACACACACACACACACACACACACAATGTGCGCAGCCTGAATAACTCCAAAGGCTAGATTTGTATATTATCATATTTTGTTTTGGTGTGTTATTAGTCAGGTTTGTGGAAGTGCTGTTTTTGTGTCTGTGCATCACGCACTTTGATTATATGCACTTTCACTGTAAATTGTGCCTCTATGCATTATGCACTTAACTATGATATGCACTTTTAGGGGATGTTGATATCAACTTTAGCAATTGTCCTTTTATACTGTCTGTGTTTTTACATATTTTCCCTGTACTGTTTCTACTCTGCTCCTGTATTGGTTAGTTGTAGACACACAGTGTTTGCTCTGTACCTGTATTCCAATGTGGATTCGTCCATACATGGCAAATAAAAGAGGGAGCGATAACAGAGAGGAGAGAGAGAGATAACAGAGAGGAGAGGGAGAGATAACAGAGAGGAGATGGAGAGATAACAGAGAGGAGAGGGAGAGATAACAAAGAGGAGAGGGAGAGATAACAGAGAGAGAGAGAGATAACAGAGAGAAGAGGGAGATATCAGAGAGGAGAGGGAGAGATAACAGAGGAGAGGGAGAGATAACAGAGAGGAGAGGGAGAGATAACAGAGAGGAGAGGGAGAGATAACAGAGAGGAGAGGGAGAGATATCAGAGAGGAGAGGGAGAGATAACAGAGAGGAGAGGGAGAGATAACAGAGAGGAGAGGGAGAGATAACAGAGAGAGAGAGCTATCAGAGAGGAGAGGGAGAGATAACAGAGAGGAGAGGGAGAGATAACAGAGAGAGAGAGAGAGATAACAGAGAGGAGAGGGAGAGATCACAGACTAGATACAAAACAAAGTACTTGACTCCAGATGGTCACACTGAGAGATACTTAAAGGGAATAGATGATGAAGAGGACTGAAGAGCAAAAGAGAGAAGAGATCAAAGAAAGATTGAGAAAGAGTGTGTGTGTGTGTATTTGTGTGTGTGTTGAAGAGTTAGAATTGGTTGTGATCATAATTGCACGGGTGCATTATTTTCATGTGTGTATGTGTGTGAAGCAGACCTTGGTCAAACTGTATTTTCAAATAATCTGTTTGCTGTAAACTGGTGTGAACCCTAGGTACGGTCTTTTACTATAATGCATTTTGCTACAAAGTAATCTACCTTGCCTACATTACTACCTACCTAGAGAAGGGACTCCAACTGGGCTGCTAAATGGCCATTGAGGGGTAAAAGCAGAGGGGTGCACACCTGGAAAGCCAGGTGTTGCTGTTGAGCCCTTCGGAGGTCAACGCCTGTCAACGAAACACCAATGAAGGAGGGTGCCCACCTGAAGACCCCAGTGAAGCTTTTACCCATACCCCATGCAATACCAAGTGCTGATTATCTAAGGGATTGTACTATCTAGTCCTATAAGCTCAACTATGATAATATGTCTATACTATTATGCACTCAAGTTCGACACTGTTTGACAAACAATCTTACTTACCCTTAGCTGCCAGAGTTGTAGCCTTCCTGTTTACTTGTTGTACACAACTTAAGTAAGAACTTAAGTAAGCCATGCCGCACGACATTTCAGACCCACTGATGAAGCCATGCCGCACGACATTTCAGACCCACTGCGTGTGAAACAACATGTGCACATGATCACATTTGATCATCAAGAGTATCTACAAATGACTGTCTCTTCTTATCTGAATTTGTCCTCTGGTCCTATCCACGTGTGGTTGGAAACCCGCGCAAGAGAGCACTACGCTCAAGTCGCTTCTTTAGAACGCCTTCTTCTTCGTGCAAAATCAATTACAGGATACCACCAAACCTCGTATTTACAACGAAGTGCATCGGTAGGTCTAAACAGGCTCTATTAACTGAGATGCAGGAAGCACCTCATTGACACGTGCTACAGCCCGAGCCTAAGGCAAGTCCATCAGGTTAAAGGAAAACTCCAACATTTTGGCAAATTAGCTTACCGTCTTCTCCAGAGAGAGACAAGAAGATAGATACCAGTCTCCTCTGTGCGTTGAGTAGAAAGCTATCTGGCTGCATGTTAGCCTAGCTTAGCACAATGTATGGAAGCGAACATGACTGGGTAGTCTAGGCATTGTCCAACTAACACCTCTCCTGAAGGCTACCCAGTCTTTTCCTTTAAGCTTAGGTTATGTTTTAATCCAAGTGATTAGTGACGATATACTGTATGAAGACCCACCTGCACGCGGGTGCCGACCGCTTGTACAGTGTAATGTACGCCATGGGGAGAATGTGTCTTTACTGACCACACTGTCCCCCAGTCCTTTCATCCTCTTCAGAGAGCTCCACCAATGTCCTGCATGGAAGCCTGTGAGGGATACACCTTTCGGATTATAATGTTTATTGTAAACAACTTTTTACAAAAAGTTGCGTGTCTCCGCTGTCATTAGTCCCTCCTCGCCACGTTCCTTTTTTCAGCCGCTCTCGACAACAACAACTTATCTTTCAGAGCTCCAAAAGTATTTATTGGGTTCTTTTCACTGCGGTTTCCTCCACATCTTCCACACGAGCCTCCTCTCCGTGCCTTAGCCTGATGCTAACTGACGTGAACTGGCATGCGCGTCCTAATTAGTCCTAACAGTTTTCCATTCGTCATCGGCTCCACCTGGGCTTGTGGGTGTTTCATATGGGCTCGTTTCTCAAGAACAAGAATAATTAAAGAAAAGTTTTGTGAATGAGGCCCAATGAATGCTGGGACAGGTTTAACAATCACAAGAAAGTATTTAGTTTGTGCGTGTGTGTGTGTGTGTGTGTGTGTGTGTGTGTGTGTGTGTGTGTGTGTGTGTGTGTGTGTGTGTGTGTGTGTGTGTGTGTGTACACGCACTCACGCATGTGTGCATCAGAGGAAGAGCGTGGCCAGGCAGTATGTGCTTATGTCTCTCTGGCAGGCACTGAGAGGAGAGCGCTCTGCGAACCGAGCGAAGGAGGAGGAGGAAGAGAAGGAGGAAGAGTAGGAGGAAGAGGAACAGGAGACGGCAGGAGGAAGAGAAGGAGGAAGAGGAGGAGGAAGAGAAGGAAGAGGAGACGGCAGGAGGAAGATGAGGAGGAGGAGGAAGAGGAGACGGCAGAAGGAAGAGGAGGAGGAAGAGGAGATGACAGGAGGAAGAGGAGGAGGAAGAGGAGGAGGAAGAGGAGGAGACGATAGAGGAAGATGAGGAGTAAGAGAAGGAGGAAGAGGAGACGGCAGGAGGAAGAGAAGGAGGAAGAGGAGGAGGAAGAGAAGGAAGAGGAGACGGCAGGAGGAAGATGAGGAGGAAGAGGACGAGGAAGAGGAGACGGCAGAAGGAAGAGGAGATGACAGGAGGAAGAGGAGGAGGAAGAGAAGGAGGAAGAGGAGACGGAAGGAGGAAGATGATGAGGAAGAGGAGGAGGAAGAGAATGAGGAAGAGGAGACGGCAGGAGGAAGAGGATGAGGAAGAGGAGACGGCAGGAGAGAAGAGGAGGAGGAAGAGGAGACGGCAGGAGGAAGAGGAGGAGATGGCAGGAGGAAGATGAGGAGGAAGAGAAGGAGGAAGAGGAGGAGGAAGAGGAGGAGACGATAGGAGGAAGATGAGGAGGAAGAGAAGGAGGAAGAGGAGACGGCAGGAGGAAGAGAAGGAGGAAGATGAGGAGGAAGAGAAGGAAGAGGAGACGGCAGGAGGAAGATGAGGAGGAAGATGATGAGGAAGAGGAGGAGGAAGAGGAGACGGCAGAAGGAAGAGGAGGAGGAAGAGGAGATGACAGGAGGAAGAGGAGGAGGAAGAGAAGGAGGAAGAGAAGGAGGAAGAGGAGACGGAAGGAGGAAGATGATGAGGAAGAGGAGGAGGAAGAGAAGGAGGAAGAGGAGACGGCAGGAGGAAGAGGAGGAGGAAGAGGAGACGGCAGGAGGAAGAGGAGACGGCAGGAGGAAGAGGAGGAGGAAGAGGAGACGGCAGGAGGAAGAGGAGGAGATGGCAGGAGGAAGATGAGGAGGAAGAGAAGGAGGAAGAGGAGACAGCAGGAGGACGCCGTGGGAGAGAGAGAGTCTGCAGACGGGATGAAAGCCGAGGTGAGAGATGAGAAGGGCGACCACGACCAGGAGCTTGTCTGTCTGTCCATCACACGGACACGCACAGGGCCGTCTGTCTGTCCATCACACGGACACGCACAGGGCCGTCTGTCTGTCCATCACACGGACACGCACAGGGCCGTCTGTCTGTCCATCACACGGACACGCACAGGGCCGTCTGTCTGTCCATCACACGGACACGCACAGGGCCGTCTGTCTGTCCATCACACGGACACGCACAGGGCCGTCTGTCTGTCCATCACACGGACACGCACAGGGCCGTCTGTCTGTCCATCACACGGACACGCATAGGGCCGTCTGTCTGTCCATCACACGGACACGCATAGGGCCACACACACCGCCTCAGCCGTGACGACCGTGGAGGCCCTGTGGTGTCAGAAAAGCTGCCGAGAGCAGCGTCGGCACTGAAAACAATCCCACCCGCACGCACACACATACACACACACCCTGCACATACACACACACACACACACACATACACCCCGCACACACGCTGCACACACACACACACACACACGCGCACGCACACCCCCCGAATGCACACACACACTCCCCGAACGCTCACACACAATGGACGAACGCTGACGCAAGGCCACCGTGATTGAAGTGTTGTTATCGTGTCGTCAAGCACCCCCCCCCCCCCCCCCCCCCCCCCTCCCCACAGGAAGGCAGCGGTGCGACGGGTCAGCGCTGAAGCCGTAATTCTATTTCTGTAATAATCGCAAATCAAAAACACAAGCCGCCGTGTGGGGGGGGGGGGGGGGGGGGGGGGTTCCGCCGGGCGAATAGGTGTGTCGAAGTTACACCAGATCACGCCTGTCCCCTAATTAAACACGTACTGCACACGCATGTGCTGAGAGACAATACGCGTGGTGATTAGCGAGACGGTTACAAGCCGGGGTATGTTGTTTAATTTTACCAACACGTCTATTTTGATATTCCGGTATAAGAAACACGAGAGACAGAGGAGGTAGAAAACAACTTTTAATGGCACTAAATGGTCAGTCGCTGATGAACACAGGATATATCATAAACATAATCATCAAACGGTTTTCTGTTATTTGCACACATAATTGTAGCCTATGTTTATGCCAAAACAGTGAATGTTGACAAGTTAAAAACAGTTATACCTGTGTGAGTGTGTGTGTGTGTGTGTGTGTGTGTGTGTGTGTGTGTGTGTGTGTGTGTGTGTGTGTGTGTGTGTGTGTGTGTGTGTGTGTGTGTGTGTGTGTGTGTGTGTGTGTGTGTGTGTGTGTGTGTGTGTGTGTGTGTGTGTGTGTTATTGTCTCTAATAGAGAGGGGGTTGAGAGGAAGGGGTGGGGGGGTGGGGGAGAGTTGAACAAAAAGCTTCCATGTGTGCCAGTAAGCAGGGACATTAGTGCCATGCCACTTCCAGCCTGGCTCCCCACCGTGCCAATACCTCCCCCAGCAGAGGAGAGGAAGGGAGGGGGAGGGAGGGGGAGGGAGAGGGAGGGAGGGAGAGGGATGGAAAGACCTTGCATGGAGTGAATTATGTCAATAACACAATGACCAAAAGGGAGAGAGGTCGGAGAACCTTGCAAGTGTGCGTGTGCATGCGCGTGTGTGCGTGTGCATGCGCGTGTGTGCGTGTACGTGCGCGTGTGTGCGTGTGTGGTGTTTGCCAGGCCTTTGTTTGTGTCTGCGTGCGAAAAGGGATGTTCTGTTATTTTCTCACCCCTGCTGTTGTGGTGACGTGTGCCTGTGTGTAATTGTGTGTGTATGTACAGTATTTGTACAGTGTGTGTGTGTGTGTGTGTGTGTGTTTGTGTGAGCATGTGTGCATGAGAACTCCAGTGCGTGCTAGCAAGACAGAGAAAATGGGTGCATGTCTGTGGGATAGAGTGAGAGTGTGTATCTAGGGATTTTGTTTGTGTGCCAACAGCGCTGAGTGGTCGTGTGTGTGTCTGTGTGTGTGTGTGGTGTGTAGGGCCGGGTATCACCACTGATTTCCCAAATCAATTCGATTCCGATTCACAAGGTCCCGATTCGATTCAACATGGATTCGGTCAGGGATATTACAGTTGCAATGCCAACTGGAAGAGATTCTCAGAGAACTAATGCTGTAAATTGTACAAGGAACCATGTAACCTGGTGCATTATCAAAATAATTATTAATTAAGAATTGACCACAAGGCAGTAACATGAATAATTTGTATTCAACCAACATACAACAGCAGTCAACACAATATAGCATATAAAAATAGTTGTCAAAAGAAGATCGATTTGAATTGGGAAGATCCTTTTTTTTTACCAAGCCGTGTGTGCGTGTGTGAGTGCATGTGCGTGTGTGTGTGTGTGTGTGCATGTCTCAGAGTCTGTCCCTCCTCCCCATCACCAAGCTGACCTTGCGTTTGACCTCGTCCAGTTTGGGCAGTGTCCCCCCTCTCCCTCTCCCTCCCTCCCCCCTCCCACTCTCCAGTACCACCCTCTGTCCCCCTCCAACGGCATCCCTCCCCCGGCCGGCCCGGAGTGTGTTCTGGGGGGTGAGGCAGCGAGAGAGAGGGATCCTGGAGTGGCCCTGGGGGTCGGGGGGCACCCTCCTTGGGGGCGACGGTCCGAAGGAGGGGGCCGGGGGGGAGGCCGGGGCTTGCTGCCCGAGGAGCTGCTCTCGAGCCTGGGTGAGAGCGGCGGTCAGCTCCCCTCTCTCCTCACACTCCATCCTCACTGTCTCCTGAAGCAATGACACCTGGGAGGGGAGGGGGAGAGAGAGAGAGAGAAATAAAAAGAAAGAGAGCAAGGAAAGGAAGGAAGGAGAACAAGACAGCAAGAGAAGAAGAGAAAGGAAGAGCAAGAGTGAGAAAGAGAGAGAGAGAAAAAGACAGACAGACAGCGTAGATGGGAGCAAAAGCAGTGAGAGAAAGTAAGAGAGAGAGAGTGAGAGAGAGAGAGAGAGAGAGAGAGAGAGAGAGAGAGAGAGAGAGAGAGAGAGAGAGAGAGAGAGAGAGAGAGAGAGAGAGAGTCACAACCATGTTCATAAATCCCTCCTGTGTGTGTGTGTGTGTGTGTGTGTGTGTGTGTGTGTGTGTGTGTGTGTGTGTGTGTGTGTGTGTGTGTGTGTGTGTGTGTGTGTGTGTGTGTGTGTAACTTGGTGACACAGACCCTCTAACAAGGCATCAGAGAGTTTATTCATACTGTATCTCCCAAATGACTCCTCCCGGTCGAGGCAACCTGGTCAACAAAACCTGCTCAATGAAACCTGCTCAACCAGTTCACATTAAGGAACACAGCCACATCAAGCTCACACTCACAGCCACATCAAGCTCACACTCACAGCCACATCAAGCTCACACTCACAGCCACATCAAGCTCACACTCACTAACACATCAAGCTCACACTCACAGCCACATCAAGCTCACACTCACAGCCACATCAAGCTCACACTCACTAACACATCAAGCTCACACTCACAGCCACATCAAGCTCACACTCACTAACACATCAAGCTCACACTCACTAACACATCAAGCTCACACTCACAGCCACATCAAGCTCACACTCACAGCCACATCAAGCTCACACTCACTAACACATCAAGCTCACACTCACTAACACATCAAGCTCACACTCACTAACACATCAAGCTCACACTCACTCACACATCAAGCTCACACTCACAGCCACATCAAGCTCACACTCACTAACACATCAAGCTCACACTCACAGCCACATCAAGCTCACACTCACTAACACATCAAGCTCACACTCACTAACACATCAAGCTCACACTCACTAACACATCAAGCTCACACTCACTAACACATCAAGCTCACACTCACAGCCACATCAAGCTCACACTCACAGCCACATCAAGCTCACACTCACAGCCACATCAAGCTCACACTCACTAACACATCAAGCTCACACTCACTAACACATCAAGCTCACACTCACTAACACATCAAAGCTCACACTCACAGCCACATCAAGCTCACACTCACTAACACATCAAGCTCACACTCACTAACACATCAAGCTCACACTCACTAACACATCAAGCTCACACTCACTAACACATCAAGCTCACACTCACTAACACATCAAGCTCACACTCACTAACACATCAAGCTCACACTCACTAACACATCAAGCTCACACTCACAGCCACATCAAGCTCACACTCACAGCCACATCAAGTTCACACTCACAGCCACATCAAGCTCATGTGGTACCCTTGACTGAGATTTCATAATCAAAATGTTAGATTAACCCTGAAAACTGAAAATATCTGTAGTAATGGTAATTTATGCATTACATAGACTCTCAGAGTACATTCCGGAGGAAACCTTCAGGCAAAAACCTCTCTAAGGATAAGGTTGTTTACACAGTTGTAGAGGCGCCATACCAAACCCCCAAGAACCAAACACCTTCTAGACATGTGACGGTTGAGCACACCAAGAGAGGCTGAAAGTGGAGATGCCTCTGTGAGACAAGACAAATGTGGTTAAATCTATATAATAATAGATTACCATTTTTAGGAATGCCAAAGCTGGTTCCTTTCATAGAGTAATACAAAGTGTTAGTTTGGTAGATGGGGTTTGGTGATGGCTCTTGTGGACTGAATAGTATTAACCTAAGGAGCAATGACTATACTGGGTTAATGTTATATCAACACAAGCCCTATTAAGGAAATGTTAAAAGGTCTGAAGTCATCAGACCTCCTCGATGTTGAAAACTGCAAGAAGACACCAAAAAGACGCCACCTCATCAACATACCACTATTACCACGGGCCCCCCCCCTGCTGCTGCAGGCAAAACACACAAGGACATGTTGGCTCATATAGCCCTAACAAGAAGACTGCCTGTTTTAAGATACTTGTGATTGGTTGAACCAGTTGAAAGATAGGAAGGTAATTTTGGGCCTATAAGTATAGGAGCAGTGCAGTTAGTTGGGAGGCCAGCCCACCGACCCGTCTCCAGGGGGGTCCGGCTGAGCCTCCATCGATCCACCAGAGAATGTGCTGTTATACATGTGAGTAGAATCATGGACTCTTATTGTTGGTTAGAGTAACATGTACAGATTCCTACCTTAAGACCAGGTTGTGCCCATGTGTATATCCCACCCCGGTCACAGCCTCTTCCCCTGGGAGAAGGCTGAGGATCCCAAAGGCTGTGAAAGCTTGACACAGACTGAGCTTCTTCCCCTCAGCCGCCAGGCTGAGCAATGCCTCAGGCCCCCCCCCCCCCCCCTCGGTACCCCCCCCAAGCTCACACTCACTAACACATCAAGTTCACACTCACTAACACATCAAGCTCACACTCACTAACACATCAAGCTCACACTCACTAACACATCAAGCTCACACTCACTCACACATCAAGCTCACACTCACTAACACATCAAGCTCACACTCACTCACACATCAAGCTCACACTCACTCACACATCAAGCTCACACTTACTAACACATCAAGCTCACACTCACTAACACATCAAGCTCACACTCACTAACACATCAAGCTCACACTCACTAACACATCAAGCTCACACTCACTAACACATCAAGCTCACACTCACTAACATAGATGGGCTTTGCTATGTTTCACCCATTTCACCATTCGCCCCAGATTGACAAAGCAAACGCACCCTGGATGTGCATAATGTGGATAAATGATGAATGTGCCACCGTACCTGTGTGTGGGTGTTTTCCATCTGCTGACTGTGAGGCGTGTGTGTGTTTACCTTGATGCATGTCCACAGCTGGATGCACGAGATGTGTGTGTGTGTGTGTGTGTGTGTGTGTGTGAGTGTGTGTGTGTGTGCGCGCATGCGTGTGTGTGTGTGCATGTGTGCGTGCGTGTGTGTGTGTGTGTGTGCATGTGTGCGTGCGTGTGTGTGTGTGTGTGTGTGTGCGTGTGTGTGTGTGTGTGTGCGTGTGTGTGTGTGTGAGTGTGTGTGTGTGTGTGTGTGTGTGTGTGTGTGTGTGTGTGTGTGTGTGTGTGTGTGTGTGTGTGTGTGTGTGTGTGTGTGTGTGTGTGTGTGTGTGTGTGTGTGTGTGTGTGTGTGTGTGTGTGTGTGTGTGTGAAGAGCCAGGCGGTTTCTATGGAGTAACGTTAACCACTAAACATTTGTTAGGTTGGAATCAGATAAAAAAAGAATGGTTCCGAATTGTGCAAACAACATGTTGCTTACTTCGCGCCTACTTCATAGACTTTTGATGCGGACGGACATACAAGTAGTGGCTAGCTTGTGCTACAATGGTCATGACTCATGGACCCAAACACTCAACCTGGCTGTACCAAACACCTTCTCAATAAATCTGCCGTTCCATGAGTGCAGAGAGATGCTGCAGTGCAGACAGAGCAGATGGTAAAGTAATGTTAATTATTACTATTGATATGGGAGGATAGCTGATGTTGTGGCTAGCTGTTAGAGTGGGGTAACTTTAATGTATTTGTATCAGACAGGTCACAGGTGAGCGTTGTATAATAAGCGAATATAATGACCCTCACTTACCAAGAGGCTTACAGAATAATTGTAACACTATGGTGACTATTGGAATAACATTACATGCTGTCACACATTAGCATAATAATCCCCAGGTTATAAACGTAAACAATTGCTCTGTTGTGCTCCTAAGGTACTTGTAAAATTATTCAATAACTTTATGCGCTTATATCATACTATGATTGACATTGCACTATTTCTCTATGTTTTATTCCCCATGTTTTTATTCCCTTTTATGTTTTTATTCTCTTTTATTTTATATATCCGAGGCTGGACATCCGTACTATCCGGACATCAATTACTGTTTTCCCACAGATAAGCGGGAAGTTTGGGGACTGTGAGCAGGAAATGTGGAAGACTTTACAGACCAAGTCTTGGTGTCTTTATTATTTATTATTATTTGTATTCCCTCTGTATTATTCTCTTATTACTTTATTTTATTATTCATAATTTTACTGTCTATTCTACAATTTTATTGCACTGCACTATTTTACTCTGTCTATTGCTTTTTATTAAAGATTCGAAACTGTCATGTTCCACCCCTTGGTACCGACCCCAAAATGACATTATGATCATAGATCCATATTTTTCAGAGTGATGCAAAAAAATTGCCATTTTAAAATCAAACGTTTTCAAGTATTAACATCACTAACATGTCACAAAATCATGTAGAATGTATATTATCATCAATACGTTAGTTTAGAAATAGGTTAAAAGTGCCATAAGATAGTTTTAAGTTTTCGATTTTCGATCGTCTAGCCAGGCCGGGAACCGGAAATGAAAATTTTTAACCATGGGAATTGTAGTCTTTTTGCAGCCATTTTGTAGAGGGCATGCATAGCTGTCGACCAGCGTTGGAATTTTCCCGAACAACACTTCCTGTCACTTACTGTGGTGGTTCAAAGTTCAGCGTTCTGAATGAATCATATCAATAATTGTTATGATTCGCGATAATAAACCACAAAAGGTAACGTTTTTGACAAATATTGAAACACAGTTAGTTTCTCCTCCCTATTGTTAGCATGTAGGAACAATTAGATCTGAAATTAGTTTCAAAACGGTTGCACTGTGGGGAAAATAAAAAGGTACACTAGATTACAGTAGATATCATTATCTGTTCTTATGCACGCCTGGTGATACTAAATCCAAATTGAACTCGGGCATTTGAAAGACAATATATATATATATATATATATATATATATATATATATATATATATATATATATATATATATATATATATATGTGCTAATTGGCTATAATAAGGTAATGTATAAGCATCTATTCTATATTCTATAATAATATTTCAAATTGCATTGGTCCGGATGGGAGAATTCAGTACTGTATCTACAGAACCTTCGGTTTTATCATCTTCCCTTTATTAATTTCCTTTGATTTTTTTTGTACACATGATCTCAAGAGGGTACTGAACAAGATCAGTGGCAGTTTTTTAAGTTTGGTCATTATTATCATGGTGTTATTCACTGTCAAAGATGCAAAGAAAAATCATAATTCATATTCTCCTTTGTTTCATCATAATTTAAGCAAGCCTAGTAATAGACACAATATTTCTGACACTGTGAATACATTCCCTGAGGTCCATAGATGTACCTAGATACCAAGAATATGCAAATAGCACGTGTGGAACAGGTTAAACTGTGTGGGTATCAAGCTAGAAAGACTGTCAGGCTTTAAAACGGTAGGTTATGTATATAACCTAGTTATATGAGTACTGGCTGAGCGTCCCGCTCTTAAGCCTATCGAGATACACCTCATCTCATGTACCTATTGTACTCCATCACGAATAAAAAAAAAGGTACACCCACACCTGCCGGGTCCCGCCTCTATGGAGGCGCAGCCTATAAGACAGTAGCCATGGTCACCAATACACTCTTCCTCGCCAAAATCCCGTTCCAGTAAAAGACCCCACAAGGGGACTCAGGGCCGCTTAAGAGCGGGACGCTCAGCCAGTACTCATATAACTAGGTTATATACATAACCTACCGTTATATATCGTACTTGGCTTATCGTGTCCCGCTCTTAAGCCTATCGAGATATGGGTTAGAGCGGACGCGAGGCCCGACAGATGCACCCCCTGAGGACCCGTAAGCCCCGTCACCCCATCCTTCCTAATGAAGGGGGGGCGCAGTCAACTCCACCTGAGTGCGAGCAAGAGGGAACTAGAACCCCTTGAACACACAGCACAGGCGGAACCACGTGTGACCTACACACTGTGGCCCATAACCACACACTCCTGCTACCCTACCAAAGGACGGGAAGCAGGAAAGGCCACAGACCCCAGAACCGCCTGGGAGACAGAACCCCCGGTCATGTCCATGAGGTAAAACCTTACAAAGGGGCCCGGGGAGGACCATGAAGCTGCAGCACAGATGTCCTCCACCGAGGCCCCACCCAGGAGAGCGGCAGAGGCAGCCACCCCACGAGTGGAGTGCGCCCTGATGCCCCCAGGGGGATCCTGCCCAGCCAACGTGTAGCAGAGGGCAATGCCCTCGCACAACCAATGGGACAGGCGCTGTTTCGACAGTGCCTTACCGGCACGAGAACCACCGTGACAGAAAAAAAGCTGATCGGTAACCCTGAGGTCCTGAGTACGGCTGAGGTAAATTCCCAAAGCACGGACCGGACATGACAGGTGAACTCACTAGTGTGAGGAGGAGGACGAAACGCCTGAACCACAATATCCCGGGAGCGGAAGGAACTCCGGATATTCTTAGGCATGAAAGCAGGATTAGGTCGCAGAGTGGCACCGCAATCGGCCCGAAAAGACAGGCACTCTGGACGTACCGAAAGAGCACGCGTTTAGCGGAAGTGATAGCCAGCAGGAACGCGGTCTTGAAAGACAGCTGTTCCAACGGCGCCTGCTCGAGCGGCTCAAACGGGGCCAAGGACAACCGACCGAGGACCAATTGAAGATCCCAAGTCGGAGCCAAAGAGCGTTTCACCGGCTTAACGCGTCGAGCACCAAGCAGGAAACACTTCACAAGAGGGTGGCTGAACAAGACATCCCCCTCAATTCCCTCATGATAGGAGGATATAGCCGCCGCAGATACCCTCACTGTCGAAGCCGACAGTCGACCAAGAAGAGACTGGAGATAACTCAGGACAGCATCCAGGGGGCAGGAAACTGGGTCCCGGCCCCCCGCCTTACACCACTCTTGGAACATACGCCATCTGCCCGCGTAAAGCGTGACAGTGGAGGGAGCATGTGCATTCCGGATGGTATCAACCACAGAAGGGTCCATCCTCTCCAGACTCACCCTCCCACCAGCCACACCAACAGTCGTTGGCCCAACATCGGGTACTGGAGCAGTGACCCGTTGTGCTGTGAGAGGGCCGTCGCCGACCAAGGAATGACCCAAGGAGGAGCGACCAGAAGCTGGATCAAGACCGGGAACCACACTGCCGTGCCCCGGTCTGGCGTGACCAGGATCACCGTCCTGCGCTCCCTCCGTATCCACTCCAACAGCTGACCCAACAGCTGTACAGGAGGAAAGGCGTACAGAAGGCCGGGCGGCCATGGAAAGGTCGAGAAGGCATCCACCCCCAAGGGGGGATGATCTGCTCGACTGACCGAGAACCACAAGGGGCACTTGTGAGAGCGTCGGCACGCAAACAGATCTACCGAGGCCTCCCCGAACCGATCCCAGATCTGTCTGACTATGTCGGGGCGGAGTTCCCACTCGTCGTAATGAGGACCGCCCCTAGACATCATATCCGCGCCCATATTCTCTGTAACAGGAATGTGGAGCGCCCTCAGACTGCGCAGCCTGCGGGATGCCCATAGCCAAAGTTCGACCGCCGCCCGGAGCAGGCGGATGGAACGAGTTCCACCCTGCCTGTTGATATACGCCGCTGCCGTCATACTGTCTGTCCTGACCAAAACGTGCTCGCCTACCACCAGGTGGTCGAACCGTTTGAGGACCAGGAGGACCGCCTTCAATTCCAACACATTGATGTGCGGGGTAGAGGGCCAGCATGAACCTCTGTCCAGCTGCCCCCCACTGCGTGGTCCGACACGTCCCTCCCCAACCCGTGAGAGAGGCGTCGGTGAAGACCGTGACGTGTGAGCGCCTGCTGCCCATGGGGACCCCAATGGTGAGGATACCCAGCCTCCTCCAGTGGGCGAGATCTCCCTATATCGACAAAGGAACCGTCAACCGTTTCCATTTGTCCCTCACCGGATCTATTCTCATAGAGAAAAACCACCTCTGTATCCTCCTCATGAAAAGGAGGCCAAGAGGAACCACCGTGTGAGCAGATGCCATCATGCCGAGCAGACGCATCACCTGCAGCGCTGTGACCGTCCCTCCCAGACGGAAACCCCCACGCGCGTGACGGATAGACACCCGGCGCTGCTCCGAGAGGGTTACAATCATGGGCCTCGACCTCAACGTCAAGCCCAAGTACTCCACCTGTTGACTGGGAAGAGGCGTACTCTTCTTCCAATTCACAGCAAAACCCAGCCTGGTGAGGAATTCCACCACCAGCCTGGTATGAGACCTGGCAACCTCCTCCGAACGACTGAGGAGTAGAATGTCGTCGAGATAGAATAGAACTCGTATCCCCCGACGACGTAAAGGCTCCAGCGCAGTCGCCACGCACTTGGTGAATGTGCGGGGAGCCAGAGAATAGCCGAACGGCAACCTCTGGTACTCGTACGCTACGCCCTGAAACAGGAACCGTAGGAACTTCCTGTGAGGAGGGAAAATCGGGATGTGAAAATACGCATCCTTCAGGTCTATGGAGGTGAACCAGTCTCCCCTTCTGACAGCAAGCAGAAGGAGTTTGACGGTCAACATTCTGAACGGTCTCGCTACAATCAACCGATTGAACGCGGACAGATCCAGTATAGGTCTGACCCCCCCTGTTTTCTTGGGTACCAGAAAATAACGGGAGTAGACGTCTGACATCGCGTCCTCTCTCGGAACCACAACGACGGCCTGCTTCGCCAACAGAGATTGGATCTCATCGGCCAGGGCTGTCACTGCATCTGACCCTGACAATAGGGTCGGCACCAAACCTGAGAACGGAGGGTGGGGTTGTGCGAACTGCAAAACAAGCCCCTCCCTCAACGTTCTCTCTATCCACCCCACCAAACGGCATTCTTGTCGCCATATGTGAAAATAATCCCACAGCGCACCCGCCGTCAACTGACGCTGGGCCGCAAGGAACAGTAGATAGTTGGCCCGGTCCCTCCCGCTGTGCGAAGCACCCAAGGGGGGACCCCGACAGAAAGGGCCGGTTTGATACGGGAGAAGCTGTCATCAAACTGGTTGACACACACCGCCCCCCTGAACACCCCTCTAGCGCATGCTGAGGAGTTGTTCCGCAGCTAGACACGCAAGGCATGAGGACCCCATGGGCTCCTACACGCCGAAGCCCTGCAGTGATATTGCTACCACCCAAATCACGCTCGCCTCTTCTTTGCAGACCACTGCCGCTGTGACGGGAGTGGGAGGCATCAGCGCGATACCCCGCCTGGCGAAGGCGAGGCCGGGGTAACCCTTGCTGTACATTCAACAGAAGAGGTCTCGAGTCCCCCTGCTGACCACCGTAGCTAGTGGCAGCTGTAACACCAGGCTCATTCATCACACAACGTGTGGTGCAGGAACCACGCGACAGAACATTCTCACGGACAGACCCAGGCTCAGCCATCAACTGTCCCCATGAGAAGTGAAGAATGGGGCCGCATGCGCTTCAAGGAAGGTTCGCGGCCCGCAGCCAAAGGAGAACGATCAGAGCCCCGCTTCCGTGGGTAACAGAGAGAGGATTGAACGGGGAGCGGGCTGCTCGCGGCAAAGTGACGACGGCTTGTTTTACCAAACTCTAATTCACCCAAAATGGCCGATCCCTCGGCCGCCAAGGCTGTCGGCCTTGTGGGACCCTGTTGACTCTCCGCCCAGGGCACCACTGGCAGGGGAAACATGGCCGCCTGTCGAGGATCTCGCCACAGTCGTTGACGAGACCGTGCTCCCACCTCTGGCTGCACAGCGTGAGGCGGTGTAGGACCCAGATCAACAACCGCCTGCGCCTCCACAGAATGACCAAAAAGACTTTCTGTGGAAAAAGGAGTCGTGAGGAGAGAAAACCTATCCTCTTCCCCAAGAGGAGATTGCTCCAACCAAACATGCCTAACAACAAACGTTGATAGCATCCTAATCCTCCCCGCAGTTATAGCTTGCGACTGAGTCAAGATCTCTATAACACCACAAACATGCAACATGTTTACAATGTCGGCTGGACCCATAGTCCTACTACCCGACGCCAATGTGGATAGGAAACTAGCCAGCTGAGCCATAACACTGGCCGCCGCTAAATACCATCCTGCAGCAGTATAACACTCATCCGTCCATACTGCCACCCTCCGAGCCGATTCGCTGTCAAGCATCGGCCGGGTGGGACATCGTTCATCCCCGCCGGGGCACAGGAACAAAGCTACCTGGCTACGTAGCCACGGTACACCTGGCCTGCACCCTGTTGTTAGCCCGTTTACCCGTAAAAAAGTTAAATAGGACTCAGCGAAACCCCCCACATTAACAACCGACTGACCTTCATCAATGAAGCTGGCAAGAGGAGGGAAAAGCGGCAACGTCCCACGGCGGGGATTATTAGAACAACGACCCATTTCAGCATCAACGTTAGCATTAGCAGTAGTAGCATTAGTAGCATTAGCGTTAGCAGCGTGCTCCAGGATTGCCAGGAAAACATCCACTGCAGTGGAACGATCACCAAGCCACCCCGGCCCTGGCGCCGAAACATACTCCACAGCATTACCAATACCAACATTGATGCCTAATGACACAGGCCCTACCTTTGTACAAGCCGGCTCGATAGCCAAACCTTGTACGCTGCCCCTTGGTCTGCCGCCGTCACATGCCTCGAAGATGCCAGGGGTAAGCAAACCTCCGGTAAGCTTTCAACATTACGCAATTTCCCTAATCTTTTCATAACACTATAGTTAACATAAGGTGCACTGCATCCGTTATGATGGAACGAAAATAGAGTGTATTGGTGACCATGGCTACTGTCTTATAGGCTGCGCCTCCATAGAGGCGGGACCCGGCAGGTGTGGGTGTACGTGTTTTTTATTCGTGATGGAGTACAATAGGTACATGAGATGAGGTGTATCTCGATAGGCTTAAGAGCGGGACGCGATAAGCCAAGTACGATATATAACTGTGCAAGACCCAGGCCTATAACTGCACCCTGATAGAGGGAACTGCGCCCTGAGAGGGAGGTTTGCCCTGAGTGGGAGGTTCGAAGGGTATCAAACAAGAGGGAAAACTGTCAGGTTTTAAACTGTGGATACCAAACAGAAGGTAAAGACAACTTTGAACTGTTAAACAGTAATCCAGAACTATTTTATTGCATTTTATAGTATGTCTGCACTTGATGTGCTCATTTCATCATTCATGTCTTTTCTACTAAAACTGAATCAAACCATAAACAAAGTGACCTGTTGGGATGTTAGATCCTAATGTGAAAAACTGTGATTTTATATGTCTGCTAATTTGACCCTTTCTATTATTTTACTTATTTTTATGTAAACTATCTGCTGGGTGCATGCTATGACCTTTATCATGTTTTGTAACAGATTACAGAAATTCAAGAAGCCTATTGGAACGTGAGGTTCTGATATGATATGATTTGATTAATATATCTGAATAATTTTATCCCACTTTATGCTTTGCTCTTGCTGCTTGTTTTACACTGATTGTATATCTTATTTCTTACTGATGTAAAGCACTTTGAACTACAATCCCCTGTATGAAAGAAATTGTGAATTCAACGCAGGAGGAGTGAGCGGAGCTGCTATTGTGATTACATTATGACGTTTGACCTCGCTGCCTACCGTATTCCTGATTTCTGAACATATTTTTTTGAAAGCGAACATTCAGAGCTTCATTCATAAACAGCAATTCTAAAGAATGGCATCCGGGCCTCAGCCCTACAACACAGAAAGAGTGTTTCACCTTGAAGAAGAAATGTAGTTCCTGACATAAACCAAGTATCTCTCTGGTCTAATTGAAAAACATGATGCTTTCATTGGCTTCCTATTGTGATTCTGGGTGAGGTAGGATACAGTGCATGAACCTCATCATTTGCTGTTTCATTTTATGTTGAAACAGGCCCCCAACACAACCACAGCAACTGATATTGAACGTGACTAGATTATTTTCTTTTATAAAGGCTATAAACGTGTGCAAAGAGAGAAAGAGAGAGAGAGAGAGAGAGAGAGAGAGAGAGAGAGAGAGAGAGAGAGAGAGAGAGAGAGAGAGAGAGAGAGAGAGAGAGAGAGAGAGAGAGAGAGAGAGAGAGAGAGAGAGAGAGAGAGAGAGAAAAACAAAATAGTCATGAATGAACAGCCGGCCACCCACAAACCAAAAAACAAATGGCGCATGCTCATGCACATGCACACATTTGCACATGCACAGACATGCATTTACACACACACACACACACACACACACACACACACACACACACACACACACACACACACACACACACACACACACATGCACACACACACACACACACACACACACACACACACACACACACACACACACACACACACACACACGCACACACACACACACACACACGATAAACTAGAACAGCATTACACAATCCTAAGACTAAATGTCACGGTGACTGGAGATGTATGAAAGTGTTATTTAAATAACTGATTGAAGAGAAGGAGGACATGTAAATGATGGACTAAAGGATTGACTGGAGAAACAGGGGAGGTTCGACCACGCTCGGTAACCTGGCTGCTGGAGCCTGGGGTCGGCCTGGCTAGTGTGGACCGATAAGTACTGCTGTAAACTCCTTTTAATTGTGTCTTGGCCATGTTTAGTTTTAATTGTGTCTCTGCCGTGTTTTAAACTTGTGTTGTGATCGGGGGAATTTGTTGTCACCTTTTCATGTTTTCTTTCATTTATTTTCATTCTAAAAGTAATTTTGTGCAAATAACAGCACCCAGTAGGGGGTAACAGCTATTAGGCAGTGATCTATGGTATTGTTCATTGTTGAGGGACATTAACTAAGCAGTGGAAAGTGTTCTATTTAATTGAGTCTTTATTAATGTACCTAAACCTCAGACCCTACTTGTGTTATTTATTTGGTTATTTTAGACGTGTTCTATTTATTTAGATGTATTTCCCTCATGGCCCATTTTGTTGTTTCTTTTGTTGTTTCTTTTTTTTTCTTGAAATTTGTCTGTGTTGCCCTGTTGTTTTTTATTCTGTGTTTTGTTAAAGATAAAACTATTATACGGTACGTGACCCTGTGCTCGTTGCCATGTTACTCGCGGATCAAGGACATAAACAGCCCTGGGTCTCCTTTCAGCCTAGGTCACAGAGACATCTGTGGTCATTTGGCACTGGGCAGGTCACTGAGACCTAGATGCAGTCTCACAGACAGAAACGGGGACAGAAGATTATACAGCATATGGAGGACTGAGAATAGAAAGATAGAGATAGAGGGAGAGAGATAGAGAGAGAGAGAGAGAGAGAGAGAGAGAGAGAGAGAGAGAGAGAGAGAGAGAGAGGGAGAGAGAGAGGAGAGAGAGAGAGAGAGAGAGAGAGAGAGAGAGAGAGAGAGAGAGAGAGAGGGAGAGAGAGAGAGGATAGAGAACAGAGAGAGAGAAGATGGAGTGAGAGAGAGAGTGAGAGAGAAAAAATTAGTATTTTTATTAGTATTTACACAGCTATACAATGGGCAACACGGTTCATAGCACAGAAAGACAAGGGCCCATGTGTGTTTGCTAGCAGCACACACACACACACGCGCGCACACACAGACACACACACGCACACAAACACACACACACGCACACGCTTCATATATAACTGTCAGAATGAAGTCATCAGCAGGCTGCTCTACACATTCCCTGTGACGTCCACATCTGCACATCCTGGAACCATCGTTAGAACGGACTGGACACGTCCATGCACTCATCAGACACACAGGAATGGAACCGGTAGAGAGGACACTAGTTGGTGTATCAAGGTTCTTGTTTCAGGCGTACATATCCTGTAATGTCTTCTCAGGACAACACTGCAGATGTAACCCCAGCCTCCCTCCAGCTTCCATCTCACAGTTGGTATCTACCTTTAAGTTTAACGCTGTATTTTTGCCCAAATACAGCAGTACAAGTCCACCGTTCTCCCGTAGCTATGAGGAAATCACCGGGTTATTAGAAGATTGCACCCTAGCTTTGTCAGTGGTTGACATAGTGGCGTTGCCTTGGATGAGGTCTTCTAATGTGGACGTCTCTCTTCGGCTGCATGGCAATCTCTAGCCAAAAGGAGCTTAGCCTCGCTGCACAGGTCCTCCTGACGTCACCAGCTCCAGGTGTTCTCTCAGTGAGGGCGTAACATCCGCTCCTTTAGTGGTGCTCAATGTGGCTCTTAGATACACTGTAGGCTAGTTAGCAAGTCTGTAAAACACCACTTTACCTCTCAAGACACAAATGCAGTGTAAAGGACCAGGCCACTCATAAACAGGAGGGAAAACACTGTTCGTTTTTCTCACAGGAGGGAAAACATTTGCTGGAGCTTTGTGTGTTTTTCTTGTTTTTCTTGTTTTCTTCTCAAATTTAAGAAAAACACTTGAGCCGTCTTTTGGCACAGGAGGGTTTGAGCAGCAACTTTTTCAGCAACTTCTCACTGTGTCTTCTGTCTTCGTACGCCACATGTGTGTGTGTGTGTGTGTGTGTGTGTGTGTGTGTGTGTGTGTGTGTGTGTGTGTGTGTGTGTGTGTGTGTGTGTGTGTGTGTGTGTGTGTGTGTGTGTGTGTGTGTGTGTGTGTGTCTGTATCTGTGTGTGTGTGTGTGTGCCTCTCTATCTATAGGGGAACCTGCCATCTCGCAGACCCCTATAAGAATTCTAGCAGATGTGACGTTGACTTCAGCTTCCTATAGTAATTTGATCATAGTTCTGTAAGAAGAGCACCCTCTAGAGGACAGACAGGGGAAGGACAGCCTGGGAACAGACACGACATCTGCTGCCGTTCTGAGAGGTATATATCTGTGTGTGTGTGTGTGTGTGTGTGTGTGTTGTGTGTGTGTGTGTGTGTGTGTGTGTGTGTGTGTGTGTGTGTGTGTGTGTGTGTGTGTGTGTGTGTGTGTGTGTGTGTGTGTGTGTGTGTGTGTCTGTCTGTGTGTGTGTGTCTGTGTGTGTGTGTGTGTGTGTGTGTGTGTGTGTGTGTGTGTGTGTGTGTGTGTGTGTGTGTGAGTGTGTGTGTGTGTGTGTGTGTGTGTGTGTGTGTGTCTAGAGCAGATCTACACATTTTATAATAGGTGTCAATCTCCAAAATACTGCACAGATGTACATGTGCTGGAAGTGTGCATGTGTGTGTGCATGTGTGTGTGTGTGTGTGTGCATGTGTGTGAGTGAGTGTGTTGTGTGTCTGTGTGCGTGCGTGTGTGTGCATGTGTGTGAGTGAGTGAGTGTGTGTGCATGTGTACACATGGCTCTACCCACGGGCATCTCTCTGCGTTGTGTGTTCACATCTGGTTCTCCCTGTTTAGTAAGGGAAAGCCCCTGATGAAGGAGAACTTACACTAGTGTGTGCGTGTCTGTGCGCTTGTGCACGCGTGTCAACTTGTGTATATGTGTTAGTATGTGCCTATGTGCCATTGGATATATGTAAACTATATGTTACTGTGGGCTTGTATTACATCTGTGTGTGTGTGTGTCCGCTTGCTCTCTCTTGCATGCAAGTTTTGCTTCCTGTGCGTGTGTGTGTGTGTGTGTGTGTGTGTGTGTGTGTGTGTGTGTGTGTGTGTGTGTGTGTGTGTGTGTGTGTGTGTGTGTGTGTGTGTGTGTGCGTGCGTGTGTGTTTATGTGTGTTGTGCGTGCCTGTGTGTGTGTATGAGATGCAGTGCCTGTGTAGCAGCCCAGTAGACAGACAGGCTTCATTAGTGGCTCCCAGTGAGAGCTGGATTACAGGGCTGTTAGATGGAAGTCACACGCAGACCCAC
>NC_140165.1:228904672-228907172 GCF_963971535.1 Notolepis coatsorum
ATATTCTGGTACTTTGGGGTATACTTTGGGGTATTTTAGGGTATTTTGGGGTATTTTGGGGTATACTTTGGGGTACTTTGGGGTATTTTGGGGTACTTTGGGGTATTTTGGGGTATACTTTGGGGTATTTTGGGGTACTTTGGGGTATTTTCTGGTATTTTGGGGTATACTTTGGGGTATTTTGGGGTATTTTCTGGTACTTTGGGGTATACTTTGGGGTATTTTAGGGTATTTTGGGGTATTTTGGGGGTATTTTCTGGTATTTTGGGGTTTACTTTGGGGTATTTTAGGGTATTTTGGGGTATTTTCTGGTACTTTGGGGTATACTTTGGGGTATTTAGGGTATTTTGGGGTATTTTGGGGTATTTTATGGTACTTTGGGGTATACTTTGGGGTATTTTAGGGTATTTTGGGGTATCTTCTGGTATTTTGGGGTATACTTTGGGGTATTTTAGGGTATTTTGGGGTATTTTGGGGTATTTTCTGGTGTTTTCTGGTACTTTGGGGTATACTTTGGGGTATTTTAGGGTATTTTGGGGTATTTTCTGGTACTTTGGGGTATACTTTGGGGTATACTTTGGGGTATTTTGGGGTATACTTTGGGGTATTTTAGGGTATTTTGGGGTATTTTCTGGTATTTTCTGGTACTTTGGGGTATACTTTGGGGTATTTTAGGGTATTTTCTGGTATTTTCTGGTACTTTGGGGTATACTTTGGGGTATTTTAGGGTATTTTGGGGTATTTTGGGGGTATTTTCTGGTATTATCTGGTATTTTGGGGTATACTTTGGGGTATTTTGGGGTATACTTTGGGGTATTTTAGGGTATTTTGGGGTATTTTCTGGTATTTTCTGGTACTTTGGGGTATAATTTGGGGTATTTTAGGGTATTTTGGGGTATTTTCTGGTATTTTCTGGTACTTTGGGGTATACTTTGGGGTATTTTAGGGTATTTTGGGGTATTTTGGGGTATTTTCTGGTATTTTCTGGTACTTTGGGGTGATTAGTAGGACCCGTAGAGGGTGAGAGAAGAATAAAGACATGACTGGATGAGTGGTAGAGGGAGAGAGGAAGAAATACATGACTGTGGATGAGTGGTAGAGAGAGAGAGGAAGAAAGACATGACTGTGGATGAGTGGTAGAGAAATAGAGGAAGAAAGACATGCTTGTGGATGAGGGGTAGAGAGAGATGAAGAAAGACATGACTGGATGAGTGGTAGAGAGAGGGAAGGAGGGAGGGTGGGGAGGAGATATAGAGAGAGGGAGGATAACAAAGAAAGAAAGAAAGAAAGAAAGAAAGAAAGAAAGAAAGAAAGAAAGAAAGAAAGAAAGAAAGAAAGAAAGAAAGAAAGAAAGAAAGAAAGAAAGAAAGAAAGAAAGAAAGAAAGAAAGAAAAAAAGAAAGAAGAAAGAAAGAAAGAAAGAAAGAAAGAAAGAAAGAAAGAAAGAAAGAAAGAAAGAAAGAAAGAAAGAAAGAAAGAAAGAAAGAAAGAAAGAAAGAAAGAAAGAAAAAGAGAAGGGAAGAGAGGTAGATGGGTGAGAGAGGATGAGAGGGAGAAGTGGGCAGGGGGCGGAGACCCGATGAGGAAGCGTGGATAGGGTGATGAGAGGAGGAGGGGAGGGGCCTGTCTAGGAGAGGGCTGGGCAGAAGATGAGAGAGAAGGAGAAAGAGATGAAACATTACTTCAAACAGGGTTCTCCTCTCTGCGAGTCTTCCAGCAAAATACAGCTGAATCAGGTGCTTCTCGGCTCGAAGGACAGCGAACTTCAACAGGACAAAGGATGTTGGAGAACACTGATGAAATCACAGCTTTCAGTCACGTAAAGAGACTAACGTTTCAACATTACTGTGTCTTCATCAGAGGGTAGACCTACTTTGACTCTGATGAAGACGTGGTAGTGTCGAGTCGTTGGTCTCTTTGCACGATTAATACCTGTGAACTACAGTAATCAGTGTGCTCCAGCTCCCTTTGTCCATTAAATATTATAGGACACAATTGGGGATGATTTGCTGGGACATAACAGGGTAGCTGTAGAATATAATGTGTAATTTGTAAATGTTTAGGATAAATTATGAAATACATTACTAGTTAACTGTAGAATATAATGTGTGATTTGTACATTTTAAATAATAAATGTTTTGGATAAATTATTAAATGCATTGCTCGCTCATTGTAGAATGTAAGGTGTAATTAATTCCTTGTTAGGATACATTATGAAACACATTGCTAGTTAGCCTAATTGTAGAATTTAAACGGTAATACATTCTATGTTTTGGATAAATTATTAAATGCATTGCTAGTTAGCCTAATTGTAGAATTGAAAAGGTAATGCATTCCATGTTTTGGATATATTATGAAATACATTGCTAGTTAGCCTAATTGTAGAATTTAAACGGTAATACATTCCATGTTTTGGATATATTATGAAATGCATTGCTAGTTAGCCTAATTGGAAAATTTAAAGGGCAATGCATTCCTTTTAGGATAAATGATTAAATGCA
>NC_140165.1:228912172-228934672 GCF_963971535.1 Notolepis coatsorum
ACTTTGTCCTTTGGTATTTCATGTATTTGTTGTTGTCCCTCTGTATTTCATGAATTTGTCTTTGTCCCTTGGTATTTCATGTCTTTGTCCCTTGGTATTTCATGTCTTTGTCCCTTGGTATTTCATGTATTTGGCTTTGTCCCTTGGTATTTCATGTCTTTGTCCTTTGGTGTTTCATGTATTTGTTGTTGTCCTTTGGTATTTCATGTATTTGTCTTTGTCCCTTGGTATTTCATGTCTTTGTCCCTTGGTATTTCATGTATTTGGCTTTGTCCCTTGGTATTTCATGTCTTTGTCCCTTGGTATTTCATGTATTTGGCTTTGTCCCTTGGTATTTCATGTCTTTGTCCTTTGGTATTTCATGTATTTGTTGTTGTCCTTTGGTATTTCATGTATTTGTCTTTGTCCCTTGGTATTTCATGTCTTCGTACCTTGGTATTTCATGTCTTTGTCCTTTGGTATTTCATGTATTTGTCTTTGTCCCTTGGTATTTCATGTCTTTGTCCTTTGGTATTTCATGTATTTGTTGTTGTCCCTTGGTATTTCATGAATCTGTCTTTGTCCTGTTGTAGAAAGGTTGTTTAACACAGCAGGAGACGATATTTCCAATTGTAACAAATAGGTAATTTATTTAAGAAAAGAAGTTCTTTAACAGCAAGAGCTATGGGTCAAAGAAGATCACCACGGCTTGAACAAAAAAACACTCTGTCCTGGATCCCTTTGCCTGTCCCTAAATCCCCTCTCAGTCCTGCCCCCATGACAGATATGATGACGTATCACATCATGTCAGATCTGACATGACGTACATTAAGATGATACGTAGATTTAACATCGGAGAGAGAGAGAACATGAAGAGAGATAAGCAAGATATGATATCCACACACGATATGATGTAAAACATTAAGAACATCGAAGAGAGAGTGAGATGTGTGTGTGTGTGTGTGTGTTTGTGTGTGTGTGTGTGTATGTGTGTGTGTGTCTGTGTGTGTGTGCGTCTGTGTACAGACGTGTGTATTGTATGTGTGTATTGTGTGTGTGTGTCTGTGTGTGTGCGTCTGTGTACAGACGTGTGTGTATTGTATGTGTGTATTGTGACACAGGGAATGTGTGTGTGTGTCGGTGTGTATGTCTGTGCGACTGTGTGTGTCTGTGTGTGTGTGCTGTGTCTGTGTGTGTGCTGTGTAACTATGAAAGAGAGAAAAGACACAAGATTAGAGCACACGATATGATGTACTGAAATGTCCATCTGCTATCTTGAGGCTGTTTTAAGAACATCAGCCAGACTGTCGCCCTAGTGTCTTTGAGCCCTGCTAGTTGACCTATATTAAACTAGTCAAGACTAACCCCTTTCCTACCTCCACCCTCGTATACACATTTTCCACAACATTCCCCCATTTGGGGCTATCCCTAGTCCCACCCAAATCATATAACCAAGAAAATGTGAACGTCTAACTAAACGAGAAACCACAATTATATAATAAAAGTTTAAATGCCTAATCTAAACCAGAAACCTTACTTCATTCACTGGACCCCTAACGGACCAACAAAGGCTGACTACCGTTCTCACAATAAACACAAAACCGCTCAAAACAAGAGTAATAATAAAACATCAAAAAAAAAAAAAAAAAAAAAATACCCCAATTTATAATCCTAACCTGACAGACAAATCCCCCCAACCTCCACCGCTTACCAAATGAGCCACAGTTCCGGCCGGAAACCGCGACTCTCATCAGGGAAAGGAGAAGTTGACCGTCAGAACTAAACATAGAACATCCCTCCCAAAAAAATGACATTGTCTCTTCCATAACATTGAGTCCCAGTGTCCATCGCTCAGCCCCCCTTCCATGCCCACGCCATAGTCTCCTCACCGTATTGCCAAAAGTCACATTTTGCCAATACAGCAACCACCACGCCACACCTCCAGTCCTCGTAGAAGCATGTCCCCATGCCTGGACGGGAGGCGCTGGTACCGACCTCACCACGTGTCCCCCCATCTTCGACGGGAGGTGCCCATCTTGCCCACTGCGTTAGCCCCCCCCTTTGTCCCTCCAGTCCCCAGAACCGATCCCCCGACCACTTCTTCTCAATGCTTCCTCAGGCTCAGAACCGACACTCTGCCGATGCCCCTTCCCATTCCGGTTTGACCAGGACCACAAGTAAAATAAACAAAAAATAATAAAAAAATAAAAAACAATGCAATGATTTTCAATGGTTGCAATCTCTATGCCGAAGGATCATTAGAAAATCAGACTAAAATTCCTAGTTAAAGGAATAAACCAACAAAACTGCACTCAGACCATCCCCCGTCACTCTTAAAGGAAAGAACCAACAAAAAGAAAATGTCCCTACCTCACCATACCCCTAATCCTCTATCCCCTCGTCTCCCTCTAAGGCAGCATAAAGCTGAGGATATGGCCCGATTTGTGGCTCAATCTCTTTCTGTCCCACCATCAGCATTTGGCTCGTTACGTGTGAAGTTACCAGCCTACCCAAGAGAGGCATACCACAACAGAAAAGGAGAACCAATATCAACCCTGCCACCCCGATGGATATCCCCGTCTGCATCACTATGCTTCCCCACTGTCCCAATCTTTCCAACACCCCACTCCCCCACCATTCTTCATTCCGGCCAGAATTCCCCCTCAACTCCTCCCTCAAATCCTTCAGCTTAGCCATGGCCTCGGAGAACTTTCCCCCTGGCCCCACATTCGTCGGAATGAATGTGCAGCAGTACTGTCCAAACATGGAACAGACTCCACCCTTCTCCGCCATTAACCAGTTCAGAGCCTGTCT
This sequence comes from Notolepis coatsorum, assembly GCF_963971535.1. Lineage (NCBI taxonomy): Eukaryota > Metazoa > Chordata > Actinopteri > Aulopiformes > Paralepididae > Notolepis > Notolepis coatsorum. The sequence continues at coordinate 228,914,966 of NC_140165.1, forward strand.
ATTCTGCCACGCCACCGTACTGGTCGCGTGCATCTGGTCCCCCATTGCATCCAACGCCTCCTCGGTGTAATTGAGATACCGCTGCTGATTGTAAAACAAGTAGTTGATCCACCCGGTGTTCTTATTGACCGATATCCATGGCAGAATAGACTCAAACCCTGCCGCAATCTCATTCTTAGCCATGAACTCGGCTGGAATGCCCCTTGGCTGTCCTATGCTGTCCAGATACACCCTTGGGTCTGCCTTGTAGCTACGCTTCGTTCGAGAGATAGGAGACTCAGAAGGTCCTTCCGTCACTGATAATGGTAGGACCACCATTGGCATGATCGCCTGAACCCGGGCACATCTACCTGACCAATCTAAAGGAAGTGTATTCCTCAACCTCCTACCGCCGCAGAGCCAGTATTGGTCCGCCAGTGCCATATCCTGGACATGAAAAGGGCAAGCTACAGGCCGTGGGTTGGTATCCACTCCCTTTAACACGACCCCGTGTCCACACTTTCCTTCTTTCGTACAGTTAGTCGTGATGCTCCAAATAGTAGTGCACCGCCCCTCTGCCACCTCCCCTACCTCCCGGGTCCCCTCCTTTTGCAAGCACTCGAAATCCTTGGTCAGCCATAGTTTGACACCTCTGGGTATTGGCAACCCCGTCGCTACCCCCTGCACACGTACATCCAATTTCCTACAACGTTCCCGCATAGTGACATCCTTGAAATCCGTGACGTTTCCTGCCGCCTTAAAACGACTAGAGCCGAGAAACCCCAAACACTCTGCCTCGCACCAAGGGCGACTATTATGGGGCCCCTCCCATGCCTCTGCGTCCCTGTCACACTGAGCCCAACTGAACTTCGTGCCCTTCACCAGCAGCCTATCCGGACGTGCCTTGGAGCAGACATAACAATCCTCTATCTGATTCTGCGCGCTCGTGTACTGGACCCACTTAAACCACTCATTCCCTAAAGCCGCCCTATACATCGGGTCAGCCTCCGGGTCTTCCTCGTCATAGTCATAGTCGCCCCCATCTTGTTCCCCGGAAGGAAGCAAACCCCTCAACCTGGCCCAGAGTGAGCCCACTGAGTCCCTCAACGTTCCGGCTGTCCTCTGGAACATATCCTGTCCCCCCACCTCTTCCGACTCAGTGTCCTTGACCTCCCTTTTTCCCCTCACCCCTGTCCCCTGTGATTGGTTCGGGACAGGCTCAACTCTCCTATCTACCCCCACTACCCGATGCTTGTTAGTATAATGGTAAGTATCCCCGCCTGTAACGGGGGAATGGTCAAAATCAAAAACATGCCCTTGCGGTCCTACGGGAAACACCCCGTTTGGTTGTAGTCTTATCTTCTCCCCCCCTTCCTCGATGGAGGGAAAAGGGGGCGCCTGATTCTGAGCCTGGTCATGAAAGTCTGCTGGTACTTGAGCCTGAGCGGGACCCGTGGGACTCCTACCCACTCAAACCCGTCATCCTCAAGGACGGGTCGACCGTGACGGTTCTTAAGGACGTCGTTGTGCCCGGCCGACCGTCCGCACACTGCTGCCAACATCTGCGGGAGCATCAGCAGGCACTGCACCTTCCAGTTGCCGTCTCGGACCCTCCATGTCGGGTTCTGCATAACTGCGATCGATTGTATCCCCCAAGAGATCGCCGCTGGCCTTTATGCAGTGATTGAAGTGGAACCAGGTCGCTGATCCCTTGACTTGGACTGCCGTTCCAGTCGATCGGATCACCTCGTACGGGCCCTCTCTCCGGGGTGATGACCACTTTCTCTTGTGGACCTTTACGAAGACCAAGTCCCCAGGGATCAGTCTCGGTTTGGTGGCTTCCTTCTCCGCCTCCTTCTCCCCCTTTCTCTCCTTTCTCTGCTCCTGTCGAAACACAGCTTCATGTATTTTAGTCACTTGCTGAAGATATTTTTTCAGATCTCGCTCAAAAATATCTAATGCCGGGCCCCTAGCCAGGTGTCTAAATGGCGGTGCTGGCATGCTGCGGCCTGTAAGCATTTCATGCGGTGTTAGCTGTGTTTGGCGGTTTACGCTGCTTCTAATAGCCATCAGAGCAAGTGGCAAAGCATCAATCCAGTTAAGCTTAGTTTGCATACAGATTTTCAACAGTTTGTTTTTAATGACCAGATTGGCCCTTTCCACCTTCCCCTGCGACCCGGGACTATAGACACAGGAAAGGCGCTGTCTTATACCTAATTTCTGCATCAGCCCTTTAACCACCTTGTCGATGAACTCGCGGCCATTATCGCTTTGTAATATCGTGGGAATTCCAAATCTCGGAATGACCTCGCGACACAGGAACTTGATCACTGTGTCCGCGTTCTTGTGTTTAGATGGAATGGCCTCAATCCAGCGACTAAAGCAGTCCTCTACTACCAGGAGGTATCGTTTGCCCTGCACTGGCGTTATCATGTCTGTATAGTCCATAATCAGATGTCTGAATGGTCCCTCAGGGAGGGGTGTGTAAGCCGCCACTGTCGGTACTCCTTTGCGCACATTGCCCTGTAAGCATGTTAAACACCTGGCTAGTGTAACGTCAATTTGTGCCTGAAGCTTTGGGGACCAAAATCCCATTTTCGTGATTCGTTTCAGGGTCTCTGCTCTTCCACAGTGATCAACACCATGAGCCTCAGGTATCACTAAGGACAGAAGATCGATGGAGGCGACTATCAAACCGTTATGACTCCTCCACAGACCATCTGCCCCCCTTACAGCCCCCCTCTCCGTCCACGACTGTTTCTCGGCCTGCGTGGCTGAGTCCTGAAGATCACTCAAATTATCCTCAGTTACCTCAGTCGTCAGTTCGGCCGCCAACATCAGAACAGCCGTGGACGGCACCGCAGCCGCCGCCTTCGCGGCCTCGTCCGCCGCGTTGTTTCCCGTCGTCACAAAGGACAGGTCTTTTCTGTGTGCCTGGCACTTTACGATAGCAATGCTTTTGGGCAACTTTACAGCCTGAATAAGCGCCACAACCTGCTTGTGGTGAAGGATCGGTGAGCCGTCCGATTTCTTAAAGCCTCTTGCCTTCCAAATGGCCGCGAATAGGTGGCATACGCCATGCGCATACGCAGAGTCTGTAAAGATGTTAACCGTGCGATCTTTAGCTATTATGCATGCTTCTGTTAGTGCTATTAGTTCTGCAAGCTGGGCCGAACATGGTTGCATGCATTGTTCGGCCTTTCTTGTTAGTGTTTCTCCGTTAGGTTTGCACTGTACGACGGCGTATCCTGACCTTAAATTTTCCCCCTCCCGATAGCAGGACCCATCCACAAAAAGTGAGAGTTCTGCTATCGCGAGCGGGTCGACTCCCAAATCAGGACGGAGTTTCACGAAAGCCTGTACCTCCACCTCACACTCATGCGGTTGACCCTCGCTCGGGAGTGGTACCAGATCCGCCGGGTTACTGCCGTGGCATGTTTTTATCGTAACGTCCGAGTACTGCAGGAGCCTCATGTAAGCCTGTTGCCGTTGGCTGGTCAGAACAAATTTGCCTCTTTCAATCAAGTTTGCAAATTTGTGATGTGTCCAAATGCAAATGTCATATCCCATTGTCACGGCCGTTTCCTTCTCATACATCAAATGTGCGGCGGCCAGGGCCTGATAACAAGGTGGCAGACCCTGCTCTACCGGCGAAAGAGCTCTAGAGTAATATGCTATCGGTTGTTTTTCCCCAAGAATCCGACCGTCCGAACATACTGTCCAGACTGGGGTAAGTGAGCGGCGTATTTTTGCTTTATGCAGGAAAAACCTGCTCCAGTGTCTGCCATCATCTCTGTTAATTTGCCCTCCACTAGGACCTGCAGAATAGGTTCTTGCTCAGCTCCCTTGGAAACCACAATCATTTGATTTCCCCCCGTCGCATTCTCTGGGCACCCCTAGTGATTACCCCCCTGGTTTCGGGGCCCTCCTGTCTCCCCCTGGTCGTGGGGCCCTTGTGACTCCCCCTGGCGCACGGGTCTTCCATACTCCGAGCCGGGACGGTATGGTTGCCTACATCTCATTTCCCTGTGTCCCTGCATGCCGCAGTTCCAACAGTGGAAACGGGGAAACTGTTGTTCGTTCCCCGGTCCCTGTGTAAACCGTGGGCCTGATTGCCCATTCCCTGCCTGCCGCCTTGACGCCTGGTTCTGTGAACTATAGCCATAGCTTCTCACTACCTGAGGTGCAGGCGGGGGTCCCTGGTCCTGCATGGGTGGAGAGGTAGCAGATGACACCATTACTGCCTGCAACCTCCTTTGGGGCTGCAGTTGTTGCTGAGTTAACTTCCTTGAGTCATTTCTATCCTGATCCCTGACTTTCTGCTCCTGAGCCCTTTGCTTCTCCACACTATGTGTTACATGTGCACAGAACAAAGGATAAGTCATGTCCATTAACCCCACCACGTCTTCCAGTCTATTCTTAACCACCTCTGGAAGCCCTCTCATCACACTTTCTCTAAACATCGCTCTCTGCAACGGGTCAATTTCTGGGTTGTGTCCTAGCTCACCTCTCCACTCCTTCAGTATTTTGTTCACATAGCACATGTTCACCGGCAATTGCGTGACATAAGGTGGGGATGTTGGTTTCCCTATATCCGTCTCTCTCTGATTTAGCGCTAAAGCTTCCTGCCTGTATGCTCTCCCCTTCTGGGCGTAGAGCTTCATTACCCCCAACTCTTCTGTCCTCTTTTTCAACCTCTTTTTGCTGCTGTCGCCTGGCTTGTGGTTACGAATCATTACATTCATCTCTTCGCATATGTCGAGATCAAAAGTACCTCCGGAAGGCCATTTTGTGTCCCCGGCCTTTGTACGCCTCTGCCAACGGACACCAACCTTGAGAATTAGGTTCTTTATCAACGGGTTGGTGTCCAACAGTATGTCCTCTGCTGTATGCATCGTTGTTTAGTGTGTATATGTGTTTATTGTGTTGTGTGTGTGTGTGTGTGGTTGTACTTCAGCTACTACTACTCTACAACTACCTACTACTCTACAACTACCACTCCAGGAACAACAGTTAACCTAGATCTACTCTACTACTCTCTCTACAACTACCACTCCAGGAACAACAGTTAACCTAGATCTACTACTCTCTCTACAACTACCACTCCAGGAACAACAGTTAACCTAGATCTCCTACTCCTACTCTCCTACTCTACCACTCCAGGAACAACAGTTAACCTAGATCTCCTACTCCTACTGGCCTACTCTACCACTCCAGGAACAACAGTTAACCTAGATCTCCTACTCCTACTCTCCTACTCTACCACTCCAGGAACAACAGTTAACCTAGATCTCCTACTCCTACTCTCCTACTCCTACCCTACCACTCCAGGAACAACAGTTAACCTAGATCTCCTACTCCTACTCTCCTACTCTACCACTCCAGGAACAACAGTTAACCTAGATCTCCTACTCCTACTGGCCTACTCTACCACTCCAGGGACAACAGTTAACCTAGATCTCCTACTCCTACTCTCCTACTCTACCACTCCAGGAACAACAGTTAACCTAGATCTCCTACTCCTACTCTCCTACCCTACCACTCCAGGAACAACAGTTAACCTAGATCTCCTACTCCTACTCTCCTACTCTACCACTCCAGGAACAACAGTTAACCTAGATCTCCTACTCCTACTCTCCTACTCTACCACTACCACTCCAGGAACAACAGTTAACCTAGATCTACTACTACAACGCTACTACAACTCGGTGTGTGTGTATGTGTGTGACTGTGTGTGTGTGTGTCGGTGTGTGTGTGTGTTTGTGTGTGTGTGTGTGTGTGTGTGTGTGTGTGTGTGTGTGTATTGTATGTGTGTGTGTCTGTGTGTGTGTCGGTGTGTGTGTGTGTTTGTGTGTGTGTGTGTGTGTGTGTGTGTGTGTGTGTGTGTATTGTATGTGTGATTGTGTGTGTGTGTTTGTGTGTGATTGTGTCACAACCCGCTGTCTACCAGGACACAGGAATGTGTGTGTGTGTGTGTGTGTCTATGTGTGTGTGTGTGTCTGTGTGTGTGTTCGTCACAACCCGCTGTCTACCAGGACACAGGAATGTGTGTGTGTGTGTGTGTGTCTATGTGTGTGTGTGTGTCTGTGTGTGTGTCGGTGTGTGTGTGTGTTTGTGTGTGTGTGTGTGTGTGTGTGTGTGTATTGTATGTGTGATTGTGTGTGTGTGTGTGTGACTGTGTGTGTGTGTGTCGGTGTGTGTGTGTGTGTGTGTTTGTGTGTGTGTGTGTGTGTGTGTGTGTGTGTGTGTGTATTGTATGTGTGTGTGTCTGTGTGTGTGTGTTTGTGTGTGTGTGTGTGTGTGTGTGTGTGTGTGTGTGTGTGTTTGTGTGTGTGTGTGTGTGTGTGTGTGTGTATTGTATGTGTGATTGTGTGTGTGTGTTTGTGTGTGATTGTGTCACAACCCGCTGTTTACCAGGACACAGGAATGTGTGTGTGTGTGTGTGTGTGTCGGTGTGTGTGTCGGTGTGTCTATGTGTGTGTGTGTGTCTGTGTGTGTGTTCGTCACAACCCGCTGTCTACCAGGACACAGGAATGTGTGTGTGTGTGTGTGTGTCTATGTGTGTGTGTGTGTCTGTGTGTGTGTCGGTGTGTGTGTGTGTTTGTGTGTGTGTGTGTGTGTATTGTATGTGTGGTGTGTCTGTGTGTGTGTCGGTGTGTGTGTGTGTTTGTGTGTGTGTGTGTGTGTGTGTGTGTGTGTGTGTGTGTATTGTATGTGTGATTGTGTGTGTGTGTTTGTGTGTGATTGTGTCACAACCCGCTGTTTACCAGGACACAGGAATGTGTGTGTGTGTGTGTGTGTGTCGGTGTGTGTGTCGGTGTGTGTGTGTGTTTGTGTGTGATTGTGTGTTTTCTACCACCAGGGGTCAGCCCAAGAGAGCAAACCCAGGAGAGAGAGAGAGAGAGAGAGAGAGAGAGAGAGAGAGAGAGATAGAGAGAGAAAGAGATAAAGATTTAGTGAGATGTGTGTGTGTGTTTGTGTGTGTGTGTGTGTGTATGTGTGTGTGTGTGTGTAGGACAGCTAGCCTCTCTGTAGCAACAAGTGACCCCCACTCCTACCACTACAAAGCCCTTCAGAGCCAAAAGATGAACCCAGATAAAAGTCCCCTGTGCCAGCTAGTCAGAAATCCCTGCCCACAAATGCCTCAGGACAGATACCTAAAAATCTGGCCCAACCAAATAATCTCAAAACAAAAAGAAACTATATAGAATATTGGAACAAATCAACCAAATCTCAAAGCAAATTAGAATTCTGTTTGACCCTAAACAGAGAGTACACGGTGGCAGAACACCTGACCACTGTGAATGATACAAAATTTAAGAAAGACATTGACACGGTACAGACTGAGTGGACACAGTCTAGCCACAGAAACAGGCCGTCACAGGCAGAACTGGCTGCCCAGAGAGGCCAGGCCGCGTTCACCTTGTCATCAGGGGGATGGCGAGACAGAACCTCACCTCCCACTACACCGTGAGAAATACAAGGATCAATAAGAGAACAAGCCCTGTAAATACACGTATCTGGGTGGCTACATCTGTAAAATGACTACCCGATTGAATGATTATTTTGTAATTTAATATGTTTCTATTGATTGTTTTACTTATTGCTAATATTATGGTATGTTTTATTGCTTAATAATATATATGTTTCTGTTTGTATATTGGACTTGATTTGGCAATAAGTATGTTGATATTTCATGCCAATAAAGCCCACCCGAATTGAATTGAACTGAATTGAGAGAGAGAGAGAGAGAGAGAGAGAGCTATCTCTCTTGGCAGAACGCCCAGAATGAGCTATCTTCAGCAGTTTTTTGTTTTAAAAAATGTTGAGAGTCTTATCTACAGAGGACACAGGAACAGTTATGTGAAAAGCGGTCGGGGAGAGGTTTTTGAAGAGGTTTGAAGAGGATTGAGAAAAATTTTGACCAGAGGTCGAAAACATGCAATTTAAATTTGATTAGTGGCCGCCACTTGTTAAAAAAGGAGTCGCCCCAGTGTAAACACCTCACCGTGTTCGTTTTAGCCGTCCTTCCCAGACCTCGTCAACACAGTCAGCTCAACTTTTCCCTCCCGCAGAAACTCTGACGGATATTTATACTAACAAGCCCAACGCTTACCTTGGTGTCGACAACCGGCAGAATTTCTACGGGAGAGGTCCGGAGCTGGCCGTGTGAGGGGGCCCGGCAGGGCGGTCTACAGGTCAAGGGTCACCAAATGTTGTAGAAAGGTTGTTTAACACAGCAGGAGACGATATTTCCAATTGTAACAAATAGGTAATTTATTTAAGAAAAGAAGTTCTTTAACAGCAAGAGCTATGGGTCAAAGAAGATCACCACGGCTTGAACAAAAAAACACTCTGTCCTGGATCCCTTTGCCTGTCCCTAAATCCCCTCTCAGTCCTGCCCCCATGACAGATATGATGACGTATCACATCATGTCAGATCTGACATGACGTACATTAAGATGATACGTAGATTTAACATCGGAGAGAGAGAGAACATGAAGAGAGATAAGCAAGATATGATATCCACACACGATATGATGTAAAACATTAAGAACATCGAAGAGAGAGTGAGATGTGTGTGTGTGTGTGTGTGTTTGTGTGTGTGTGTGTGTATGTGTGTGTGTGTCTGTGTGTGTGTGCGTCTGTGTACAGACGTGTGTATTGTATGTGTGTATTGTGTGTGTGTGTCTGTGTGTGTGCGTCTGTGTACAGACGTGTGTGTATTGTATGTGTGTATTGTGACACAGGGAATGTGTGTGTGTGTCGGTGTGTATGTCTGTGCGACTGTGTGTGTCTGTGTGTGTGTGCTGTGTCTGTGTGTGTGCTGTGTAACTATGAAAGAGAGAAAAGACACAAGATTAGAGCACACGATATGATGTACTGAAATGTCCATCTGCTATCTTGAGGCTGTTTTAAGAACATCAGCCAGACTGTCGCCCTAGTGTCTTTGAGCCCTGCTAGTTGACCTATATTAAACTAGTCAAGACTAACCCCTTTCCTACCTCCACCCTCGTATACACATTTTCCACAACAGTCCCTTGGTATTTCATGTCTTCGTACCTTGGTATTTTATGTCTTTGTCCTTTGGTATTTCATGTATTTGTTGTTTTCCCTTGGTATTTCATGAATTTGTCTTTGTCCCTTGGTATTTCATGTGTTTGTCTCCGTACCTTGGTATTTCATGTGTTTGTCTTCGTACCTTGGTATTTCATGTGTTTTTACTTTGTCCCTTGGTATTTCATGTCTTCGTACCTTGGTATTTCATGTGTTTTTACTTTGTCCCTTGGTATTTCATGTCTTCGTACCTTGGTATTTCATGTGTTTGTCTTTGTCCCTTGGTATGTCATATGTGTGTGGGTACCTCTCTGCTCTATGTCCTTTGGTATTTCATGTGTGTGTACCTCTCTGCTGTCCCTCTCTGTATGTCCCTAGTTCACCTCTTAGGGATCCCTTGGGGACAGCAGATCCTAGACTGTGGTTGTTTGTCCACATTAGATAAACACACATTTCACTTCAGCCAGTCTGTCATTCGATCTGCCTCTTGTTCTCTCTCTCCTTCTGCCTGGCTGCATGCATGCCATGTATTCTCCCTCTATCTCTCCCATTTTGCTTTCTCCATATCTCTCTCCCTCTATCTTTCTCTCTATCCCTGTCTGTGTGTGTGTGTGTGTGTGTGTGTGTGTGTGTGTGTATGTGTGTGTGTGTGTGTGTGTGTGTGTGTGTGTGTGTGTGTGTGTGTGTGTGTGTGTGTGTGTGTGTGTGTGTGTGTGTGTGTGCGTGTCTGTCTGTGTGCGTGTCTCCCTCAGAAGCCCTCAGCATCACTTCCAGATCAGTAGAGCCACCACCCTGATTTTCTCTCCTACCAGCGACTCCACACACACACACGCACGCACGCACGCACGCACGCACGCACGCACGGACGCACGCACGCACGCACACACACACACACACACACACACACACACACACACACACACACACACACACACACACACACACACACACACACACACACACACACACACACAAACAAAGTATTGGCTCTAAATTCCTGGGGAGCAGACAGAGAATAGAAAGACAGACAGACAGACACGGAGAGGAGGTACACAGACAGACAGACGGAAAGAGTGGAAGGAAGGAAGAAAGAAAGAAAGAAAGAAAGAAAGAAAGAAAGAAAGAAAGAAAGAAAGAAAGAAAGAAAGAAAGAAAGAAAGAAAGAAAGAAAGAAAGAAAGAAAGAAAGAAAGAAAGAAAGAAGGGAGAGACAAAATATAGTGAAACTAAATATTTACTGGAGGGCAGGAGATGGGAGAGTGAAGTGGGATATATATGCACAATATACATATAAATATTGGACTCTTTTCATTAGAAACATGTCTAAAGCAGATGTGGAGTGTTGGGGAAAATAAGCCCCATCGCTGTCCCTTGTTTCTCACTGTAGGGAAGGCACTGCCTTCAAGAGGCATATGACAGATTCTATTCAATAGAAAGTATGTTCTGTTGATGTTGTTTCTGATTGTATGAACGCTGTGGATCATTTATCTTTTCTTCCCTTCTCACACAATGAAGTACTTGGTGCTCTGCGATCAATAGACCTTCGGTATTCCACTGGAGAGGACCATTTAGATTCTTTGCTTTTATATAAATTGGCTGCTCTAGTTATTACTGAGCAGTTATTACATCAGGAGAGTGATAGGTATAATCTAGATAACTATCGCCCTATTACCAAGGTACCGTGCTTGGCAAAGGTTCTGTGGACCTTGATAAATAATCAACTAAATGTTTTCTTTCAAATGACTCAATACTACGCCCACAGCGATCAGGTCTTAGAGCCAATCACAGCACAATATCAATGTCATTGGTTACAAATGATATAATTTCAGCGGTAGATACGAAGAAACACTGTGCTGCCCTCTTCATGCAGTGGGCTTGTCAAAAGCTTTTGATACAGTTGATCAGCATCTTGCTTTTAAAAAGATGACCCAGTATTGGCTTGGATACAGGTGCTTGTGATTGGTTTTTCAGGACTATCTATCGTCTCTAGGCGTCAGTGTGTGAAATCTGGCCATGCCCAATCTGAATTATTGTCTATATCTAGAAATATTGTTTATGAACAAGTGCATATATCTACTGTAAATGGCTTCAGAGAGTCACTGAGTATAATATCTTGGCCTGTGGCTCAATGAGACATTTTAAGTTACTGTAAGTGTCATGTGGATAACCTTGCCTCTAAGCTGAGACAGCAAGTTGGCTTCTTAGCAGTTTTAGACTATGGTGATAGTAATTTATAGGCATGCTGCACAGGGGCGGATTTAGGATTGTAGGAGATCCGGGGCTTAGCCCAGATGGGCCCCCTTTTTTTTTTTTTTTTTTTTTATTATTTTTTGGGCAGGCAAGGGGTGGTTTGGAGGGGGTCAGACACGACCTTTTTGACACGACGATTTTTTTTGAATTTAATGAACCTGTACGTGCAATTTCCTGCAATATAGAGCCTTCAATCTTGACCAATAAAGCTGCTCTTTTCACTATAAAACTCAGTTAACCATAACGTAGTTATGGTTAGATTTATATATTGGGGGGGGATATATCATATTTTTCATATAATCAAAAAGTGGTGGAGCAAGATCATACCTTTGCTCCCCCAAGTTCAATAGTGGGAGAGCAGAGATGCTCCGAATGCTCTTATGGCCAGGCGTCTATGATTCACTGATACAAAGTAAAATAGTGCAGTGCAATAAAATAGTTAGTAAAATAGAATAAAATAATGCAATAGTGCATTGCAATAAAATAGTTATCATCGTATTTTTTCGGGAGGCCGGTAAGGAGTGCATTACAGTAGTCGAGTTGGCTTGAGATAAAGGCATGGATCTGGTTTTCAGCGTCCTTTTGATTTATAAATGGCCGTACTTTAGCTATGTTTCTAAGGTGGAAGAATTAAGTTTTTGTCAACTTGTTGATTGTGATTTAAAGCTTAGGTCTGAGTCTACCATAACACCAAGACTTAACTCACTCAAATACAGTTAGCAGCTGGATAGACCACAGATGGAAATTAGCTTCTGCTAAATCTGGTGCAAACATATTTTCATGTAACAATGATGAATTGTAATTTTTTTTTTTTTTTTTTTTTTTTTTTTTTTTTAAATAGATACATCCGGGGCTTGAGCCCAGGTAGCCACCCCCTAGCTCCGCCCCTGACATTGCTGCAGCTTCAACCCTCAAACCTCTGGACTCGGTCTATCACTCAGATTTATCACTCAGATGTATCACTGGGGACAGATATGATACTCACCACTGTGTCCTGTATGATAAGGTAGGTTGGCCTTCTCTTTCTGACAGGTGCAACAATCATTGGTATTTGTTTATGTTATCTCTTATTGGTAAGCTCCTTACGGTATATCTCAATTTTGGTACCTATTCAACACGTTCTAGTTCACGTCTGGTTCTTAGGGCGGTCTCGAACTCTGAACTTGGAAGATCAGCCTTTTCTTTTTTTTATCCACTTTTTCTCCTCCTGTTTTTCTGTGTTTTTCTCCCATCCCAATTTAGTCGTTATGCCAATTCCCCCCTCGCCTTCCTGGCCGTTGCTCGCATGTGCCCCCCACTGGTCGGTCTAGGGAGGGAGTCTATCAGATGCTTCCTCCGAGATGTATAGGAGACAGCCAGCAGCCTCTTTTCACCCTGACCGACCTGTAGGAGTCGCTGTTTACAATGACCAGAATACCACCCCACCGGCTTCCCTCCCGCTGACTCTGCCAATTGAGCCAGTACGACGGCCGGCCAAGCCGGAGGCAACGCTGGCAGCCGGATTCGATACCAGTGTCTCTCGCGTTGGTGACGAGCGCTTAGTCCGCTGCGCCACCCAGTCGCCCAGGTCAGCCTTTTCTATTGATGCTCCCGACACCTGGAATGACCTCCAACTCACTCGAAAGTTGGAGGTTCTTCCTCAGATTTTTCTCCCATCCCAATGTTAGTCATTATGCCAATTCCCAATCCCCTTCCTGGTCGCTGCGCACTTACCCCCCACAGTCGGTCTGGGAGAGTGGAGGCTATCACGTGCTTCCTCCGACACACGTCTAGCCAATCAACCGCTTCTTTTCACCTGGCAGCGCGGACTCTCACTGAGAGGGTGTAACGTGTGGAAGGATCACACTACCCCCCTTAGATCCTATCCTCGCTGAGCAGGCGCCCCGACCGAACTGTAGGAGTCGCTGTTTACAACGACCCGGACCCACCCCGCCAGCTTTCCCACCCTCTAATACAGCCAATTGTATTAGTGTGAACGGCCAGCCAAGCTGGTGACAACGCCGGAGCTGTGAGCTGGATCCGAACAGGCGAATCCAGCGTCTCCGGCGTTGATGACGAACGCAATCTCCGCTACGCCACCTGACCGCCCCTTTTTATAACTTTTTTTTATTACTGCACCTTAAGTTTGAGTCCCAAGTCTCGTTGTATGAAAATATAATGACAATAAAGTACAATCTAATCTAATCTAGTATGTGTGTATGTACTGTGTGTGTGTGTGTTAGGTTTATCAAATATTGTTTATATCATATATATAATATTAAATAAAATTACCTTCTTACTGTCCTCTATCATGCACTCTTCCTACTATACTAATATGTGTTTACAACTATGCACTCAACACTGCAGCACCCAAGTTTCAGCACTGTTTGATGAACATTGTTACTCGGCTGAAAGAGTTGTACCGTTCCTGTTGACTTGTTGTACAGAACTTGTAAGTCGCTTTGGATACAAGCATGAGCTAAATGATTAAATGTAAATAGTTTTATCTAGTTCTTACTGGCACCTACAATATGTAGTGTTTTGAGAGGGGACCCTATTAACTGTTACACCACTGAACGGCATGCTGGGTACAGCTTGTTAGCTAGCCAGGTAGCATAACGAAAGGTTATCCTATAACCTAGTTATATGAATACTGGCTGAGCGTCTCGCTCTTCGCCATAATGAGATATCTCTTATCTCCCAGCACCTACTGTGCTCATGAACAAACAATTGCACTCACATGCACGTGACCAGGCCACGCCCCCGCGTCCTACTATATGACGCCGGACATGGTCACACTCCCCCTTCCTCAGAAAAAGTTTCCAAGACTGAAAACCCAACCAAGGGACCTCAGGGCGCTAAGAGCGAGGCGCTCAGCCAGTATTCATATAACTAGGTTATAGGATAACTTTTTGTTATATTATCATACTAGCCAATCGCGTCTCGCTCTTCGCCATAATGAGATATGGGGCAGAGCAGACGCGTGGCCCGACAAGTGTACCCCCTGAGGGCCCGCAAGCCCTACTACCAGGGGGGAGGGGAGTCCCGTCCACCCGCCCATCCTAACGAAGGGGGGGAGGCAGTCAACTCCACCAAAGTGCGAAAAAGAGGGAACCAGAGACCCCTAAAGGCACAGTACAGGCGGGACCACGTGTGACACATCACCCCATGGCACACACCCACACACCCCTGCTAACCCACCGACACGCGGGACGCAGGGGAGGTCCCAGACCTCAGAACCACCTGGGAGACAGAACCCCCAGTCATGTCCATAAGGTCAAACTTAACGAAGGGACGCGGGGAGGACCAGGAGGCCGCAGCACAGATGTCATCCACTGCCCAGCCAACATGTAGCAAAGGGCAATGCCCTTGTACAACCAATGTGACAGGCGCTGCTTGGACAGTGCCTTACCAGCGCGAGGGCCACCGTAACAAAAAGTTGATCGGCAGCCCTGAGATCCCGAGTCCGACTGAGGTAAACCCCCAAGGCACGGACAGGACATGACAGATGAAGGCTCTCCTCTAACCCACTAGCGTGAGGAGGCGGATGAAATGCCTGAATCACAATATCCCTGGAGCGAAAAGAGCTCCGGATATTCTTTGGCACGAAGACTGGATTAGGCATCAGAGTCGCCCCGCTATTGGCACGAATAGACAGGCACTCAGGCCGCACCGAGAGAGCACACAGCTCACCCGCGCGCTTAGCGGAGGTGATGGCCAGTAGGAACGCAGTCTTGAAAGACAGCTGCTCCAACGACGCCTGCTCAAGAGGCTCAAACGGGGCCTCACACAACCGGCCGAGGACCAGTTGGAGGTCCCAACTCGGAGACAGAGAACGTTCCACCGGCTTGAGACGCCGAGCGCCAAGCAGGAAATGTTTCACAAGAGGGTGGCTGAACAATGTAACTCCCTCAAAACCCACATGACAAGAGGATATAGCTGCAGCGTATACCCTCACCGTCGAGGCCGACAGTCTACCCAAAATAAACTGAAGGAAGGAAAGGACAGCGTCCAGGGGGCAGGACACCGGGTCCCAGCCCCCCATCTTACACCACTCTTGAAAAGTACGGCACTTACCCGCGTAAACCGGGATAGTGGAGGGAGCACGCGCATTTCGGATGGTGTTGACCACGGAAGGGTCAAGACCCATCCCCTCCAGACTCACCCCCTCAACAGCCAAACCATCAGTGGCTGTCCCAGAACAGGGAACAGCCACAGAGACCCGTGCGCCTGAGAGAGGGCCCGCGATGACCAAGGAACAGGCCACGGCGGGGCTACCAAAAGCTGGATCAGGACCGGGAACCACACAGCCGTGCCCCGGTCCGGCGCGATCAGGATCAAAGTCCTGTGCTCCCGACGTATCCGCTCCAACAGCTGAGCTATCAGATGTATGGGGGGGAACGCGTACAGAATCCCGGGCGGCCATGGATACATCGAGAAGGCATCCACCCCCAAGGGAGGATTGTCCCCCCGACTGACCGAGAACCATAAGGGGCACTGGTGAGACTGTCTGCTTGCAAACAGATCCACGTGGCTTCCCCGAACCGGTCCCAGACTTGTCTGACTGTCTGGAAGTAGTCCCCATTTGTCGGAATGTGGACCGCCCCGCAACATCACATCTGCACCCACATTCTACTTGCCAGGGATGCAGATTGAGAGACGCCCATAGACAGAGCTCGACCGCCGCCCGGTGCAGACGGATGGAGCGTACTCTACCCTGTCTGTTGATATACGACGCTGTCGTCGTGTTTTCCGTCCTGACCAACACGTGCTCGCCCACCACCAGGTGGCGGAGCCGCTTGAGGACTCAGCCTGCGACTGAGTTAAAAGTTCTATAACCCCAAAAACATCCGCAATGTTTTCGGCATCGGCTGGCCCTACAGCCCCACTACCCGACATCAATGTGGACAGAAAAACAGTCAACTGAGCAATGACACTGGTCGCTGCTAAATTCCATCCTGTGGCGGTATAAACTTCATCAGCCCATACCGCCACCTGCCACCTCGCCCTCAGGCGTCGGCTTCTGGGTGGGACACCGTTAGACCATGCCAGGGCAAAGGATCGATGCTACCTGGCTCTCAAGCCAGGGCACACATGCCTTGCGCCCTGTTGTCAGCCCATTCACACATAAAAGGGGTAAATAAGCCTCAGCAAAAACCCCCACATCAGATACCGACTGACCTTCAGCAATGAACCGGTTAAGAGGAGGGAAGAGTGGTGACAGCCCACGGCGGGGAACAAAGGAACAGTGACCCAGCATCGTAGCATTAGCATTAGCCGCGCACTACAGGATAGCTGGGAAAACATCCAACTCAGAGTCATGACGATAACGTTTACCCAGATATCCTGCCCCTTGCGCCAATACACAACTCGGTTGTCTCACGGGACAACGAGCAGTATCACAAACGCTAACATTGATGCCTGGCAGCGCAGGCCCTACCTGTGCGCGACCTAGCCCGACAGCTAGCCACCATGCGATGTCCCTCGATCCGCTGTCACGAGACGAGGAAACCCCAGGCCAGGCCCGATGTGCTGTTAGGATGTGCCGAGAAGATTCCAGGGGCTGGCGAATCTCCGGCGAAAACCCAACATTGTGTAATTTCTCTCTGCATTTCATAACAACTAGTTCATGAAGTGCACTGCAGCGTCCATCTTCGAAACAAAGAAAGAGGAAAGGGGGAGTGTGACCATGTCCGGCGTCATATAGTAGGACGCGGGGGCGTGGCCTGGTCACGTGCATGTGAGTGCAATTGTTTGTTCATGAGCACAGTGGGTGCTGGGAGATAAGAGATATCTCATTATGGCGAAGAGCGAGACGCGATTGGCCAGTATGATAATATAACAGTCTGTTACCAGCTGAACAGAAAAGAAAGATGAAGAAAGAGAGACCAGAGATGTTTCATGTTTCACTAAATTCACACATTTCAAGCATCAGTTATGTAACGTTCAGAATGAATGTTTTTGTTCCCGGAAATACGCTTGCCTGGTCCGCTAGCATTAGCCAGCAAGCTGTCTTGTTTGATTATCTCAAGTTTCAAGTTCAAGTTCAAGTTTCAAGTTTCTTTATTAGTTGTCATACAGAAGTACAGAATACTTTTATACAAAATGCTTCTTTCTGTTACGCTCCAGAGACTGTGGTAGGCAAAAATAGATAAGTATAAAATAAGTATAGCAAGTATAAAATAGAAGTCAAGTACGTAGACAAAAGTGTTCAGTATATACATATATACAATGCTCAATGTAGAGTAGAAGTAACTGAGTTACCATACAATATACTATACAGTGCAAAGCAGAAGTGGGATGAGGTACAATTTAGGTACAATTTACAGTAAGGTGTAATGAGGTATGGGTTGTAGACAGTGCAAATTCTTTACCAATAAATATAAAGTGTGCTTAGGTGTTCTAAAGTGGTTAAAGTGGGTGCTGCAGTGAGTTGTTTGTTTAAAGTGAGTGTGTGCGTGTGGATGTGTGTGCTGTGAGTGCATTTGATGGTTGTTACATAGTGTTATTGTTCGTTGAGCATCCTGGTGGCCTGGGGATAGAAGCTTCTTCTGAGTCTCTCTGTGCTTGCCATGAGACTCCGGTATCGCTTGCCTGACCGCAGCAGTTCAAAGAGGCAGTTGTTTGGGTGGCTGGAGTCTTTGATAATTCTCTTAGCCTTGCCCATGCATCGCTTGTTGTAAATGGCCTGGAGAGTGGGAAGCCCCCCTCCAATTTTTTGCGTTCGGCTGAACGGGTCACTCTCTGTAGTCTGCTACGGTCTTGTGCGCTGCTATTCCCAAACCAGGAGGTGATATTGCCAGTCAGGATGCTCTCTATTGTCCATGAGTAGAAGTTCTTAAGGATCTTCTGACTGACTTGGAACTTCCTTAGGCGCCTGAGGAAGTAGAGGCGTTGCCGTGCCTTCTTCACAACACTGTCAATGTGTGTGGTCCATGTCAAGTCCTCGGATATGTGGACTCCGAGGTACTTAAAACTGTTCACTCTCTCAACCGGTGCCCCGTCGATGCTGAGGGGGCTGTAGTCCCTGACCCCCGACCTCCTAAAGTCCACAATCATCTCCTTTGTTTTGCTGACATTCAGGGAGAGGCTGTTCTCTCGACACCATCCCGCTAGAACCTTGACCTCCTCCAGGTAGGCCCTCTCGTCGTTTGCAGAGATCAGGCCCACCACTACTGTGTCATCAGCAAATTTGATGATTGTGTTGTTGTTCCGCTGTGCCACACAGTCATGTGTGTACAGGGAGTAGAGGAGGGGACTCAGAACACAGCCCTGGGGGGGCCCTATGTTGAGAGTGATGGATGAGGAGGTGCAGTTGCCTGCTCTCACCACCTGGGGTCTGCCCGTCAGGAAGTCCAAGACCCACTGGCAGAGGTCATAGTTCAAGCCCAGGTCCCTGAGCTTGGCTATGAGTTTGGAGGGGACTATGGTATTGAATGCTGAGCTGTAGTCGATGAACAGCATTCTCACATAGTTCCCCTGCCTTTTGTCCAGGTGTGATGCTGCTGTGTGCAGCACATGGTCTATGGTGTCCTCCGTGGACCTGTTGGAGCGGTATGCAAATTGCAGGGGGTCCAGGTTGATGGGGAGCGAGGAGCAGATGTAGCCCTTTACTAGCTTCTCAAAGCACTTCATGGCTATGGAGGTGAGAGCTACAGGGCGGTAGTCGTTGAGGCAAGCAGGCTTGGATTTTTTGGGTACAGGGATAATAGTGGACTCTTCAGACAGGTGGGGATGACAGCCTGTTCCAAGGACAGGTTAAATATGTCTCATGATCGCTATGTAAAAACAAAACCATATGTTAACGTGGAAGATCGATCTTCGATTAGGATTTGAATTGTTTCTCAGTGACTATCAAATGGGAATTTTGTGAGCTTTGCCCATCCCTAGTGTGTGTGTGTGTGTGTGTGTGTGTGTGTGTGTGTGTGTGTGTGTGTGTGTGTGTGTGTGTGTGTGTGTGTGTGTGTGTGTGTGTGTGTGTGTGTGTGTGAGGCGTACAGGTCAGTTGACCAATGGCTCACCTTCCTCTGCAGCTGCGCGCTCTCTCTCTGGTACCGTTGGAGCAGTAATTGATTCTTCTCCCTGTCAATCACAGACTCAAGCTCTGCTCCCTGAAGAGCTCCTCCCTCTGCTCTCTCAAATGCAACGTATTCTGGGCCCTCTGGTCCTCCAGGGCAGCTGCCAACTATACAACCAAAGAGGAAAAGAAAATTCACACACACACACACACACACACACACACACACACACACACACACACACACACACACACACACACACACACACACACACACACACACACACAGCATCGACTATGACTACCAAATAAAATACAAACACATAACGGAACGTAGACCAATTGCAGTCACTCTTATTGTCTGGGACCAAATACGGTCACGCCCCATTCCCAGTAAAAAGTGGGAATCTCTAGAATGTCTTTTGG
>NC_140165.1:228939672-228944672 GCF_963971535.1 Notolepis coatsorum
TGTGAATTGTTTTGGTCGCTTGTATAGCTTGGGTACCGCTGGCCAAAGCTTGTGCTTTTCTCTCTACCTAGAAACAGCGTTGTTTTTTACGTGAGTAAAAATGAACTGGGTTTTTGTTGTATGATGAGAAGTTGTGTGTGTTCATGTAACGTTAGACAACGTGGCTGAGCCCACAACTGGCTGAGTTACCCTACAATGCTCTGCATAGTGGCATATGATCGAGGGATGAGTCCCTCTCTCAGCTTGTGATGACAATAAACAGGTTGCAAGTTTTTTCACACATGAACAGGGCTGTACCTGTTCAAACAAGGTCTTCTGGCGTGCGTGATGTAAAGCTTACTCTACACATTGGCGTCGTATCAGGGGTAAGGTGGTGAGGGGTGGGTTTCCCCGGTTTTCCCCTGGGCCCCCCCCCCCCCCCCCCCCCCCCCTCCCCTCAAACATGATTTTGTTTAAAATATGTGTGTTGTTTCACTATGTTTTTGGGGATACGGTGTAACCCCTCAGCTACTGCTGGGGTTGTGCTCTTGCTTAGAGAGGCAATTTTTTTCTGAAAATTGTTTGGTCGCTGTCATGTGGTACTTAATCGAGGACTTGTGTCTTCTCTCGTTATGAAAAACGGCGTTCCTCTTACGGTAGTGAGAGTGTACTTTCGCCCTTTTTTGTTGTGATGGAGGGTTGTGTGTGTCGTTAAGATCCACAACTGGGTTAGGTGTTGGCCTACAGAAGTTACATGTGTAAGCTCTTGTACCAGGGCCCTTGGCCCTCTCTTGGTCTGTGTTTTTTCTTCCTTTAGGAAAAGGTGTAAAAATTCAGGTGGCAGGTTCGCACATAAGCCTATGTGAAGCTGTTCCCTTGACAGGTATACATGTGCTTCATGTAGTACGCTATGACTGGTGTCATGGCTCTGCTTTGTCATTGCATCGTATCAGGGGTGAGGGGTCATGAGGGGGTGAACTGATGAACCCTCCCTCCCCTTTTTCTGATTGGTCAGAGGGTTGGACCTCCTGTCCTTCGGGCTTCCTGTCACGTTGCTGGGTCAGCGCATTACAGGGTAGGGAGGGGGGGTGGAGGGAGTTTCCTGGTCCCACGCCATATTTGGGCGGTGGGTCACGGAATTCCCCCCGCCATAGAGTACGTCACTGGGCGCGTTTCTATTGGTTGTGAGACTTCCGTGAGTTCTTTTCAGGCTCCATGTTGTGGACCTCTGTTATTGTCAAGATGAGTTATGCGGTGCGTGAGAACTTAAAAAGAAGTTTTGCTCTGTTGTATGTGTCTTGAGCTTGGTAGGTGATGCAATGCAGTAGAGACAATTTGTTCTTCTGCTCTGCTCCCTACTAGTAGTGTGTATTGGGTCAGAGCCTCCTCCTCAGGGAGTTTCAGAGCCTCCTCCTCAGGGAGTTTCAGAGCCTCTTTGTGAGTTTCAGAACCTCCCTCTCAGTGAGGGAGCCTCCTCAAGAGTTTCAGAGCCTCCTCCTCAGAGAGTCCTAGTCCAATTGTTCACGTAGCTCAATGTTGCATATATCTTTTCAATTATTACTCACGTGGGAAGTCTTTCTCTGGGGGTTCCCTGTCTCCTCTCTTTTATAGGGCAGAGTTGACAGGGGTGTTTTCCCTCGGACGCGTCATATGGGACCCATATCTGTGTCTTGGCCAGCTTCCTGCCGCTCTCCCAGGCGGCTTGGAGGGAACGTTATCTGGGTTCTTGTTAGAATTACCATTGATATGTTTTGGGTCTCGACGTGTACATAGTGCTGGCCCTGGGTGCTTCTGTGTGGAACCACACATGGGCTTGCGCGCCTTGGTTGCTCATCATTGAAACAGCGTTTTTATGGGGCAACTAGGATGGAGTTTTGTCTCTTCCGAGCGCCAGTGTACTAGGTTAGTCTCGATGAATTCTCGTTCATCTCTGGGGGGAGATAACGGAATAGATCAAAGCATTGGCGGAGGGGTCTCACGCCTTTGGGGTGGGCCACCGGGCGCGGCTTGGTGGCGCCCCCTGTGATGTTTTAGATCGACACGCGTACCTATCCCCCTCCTAGGACTGGGGATGGCGGCGTGATTAGGACACGGGACTGGTTCTGGCCGTGCCGGACCAGGTCAGTTAACCCGTTGTCCGCCGGGGCGCAGATCTGCTGTTCTGGTACCCTGAGGGACTTGTGCTTTTTCGGGGGGAAAATGCCCGGTCGGCCCGGGCGTTGCAGGGTTTGATGTTATGGAGTTGTTTCTGGTCCTTCTCCATTCTTTTTTTGCCCCTCTCTTCTCCTGCTTGGTGGGGCTGGGAGGGGGCTGTCGAGGTGGTTCTTGTACCCCTCTGGCATCCCTGTGTACGTCCCGGTCCGCCGGGCCCAGGTCCGAACTCGTTCTCGTCGACCTGTTGACCTGGGTTAACCCCTTCTTGGAAACTGAAACACTTGTACTGCTGTATAGCCAGTGTATACCCGCAGTTGTGTTTTGGAGTTTTTTCTTGGGGGGGTTATAGGAACAACCGCCTCATGTTAGAACCAAGGTGGTGGTTGGTTTCCAGGTGTGTTGGTAGCGGAGTCGACTCTCGGGGTAGGCCGGGCTTGGCCCTGTCTGCCTGTGAGTGTGCCCCCGCACCTTTCATGACGTCTGCCAATCGTGTCTGCCTTCTCTGCATCGGCCCCTCTAGAGGGTCAGGGTTTTTTGTGGAGGCTGCGACATGGTGCACAGCATACCGTCCGCCCCTTCCGCCCGGGTGCTGTTTTCAGCAGACCCCTTTGGCGCCTGTCTAGTCCACAGTGCTCCAGGCTCAGGTCGAGTGGCCTGTTGCCTGGATAGAGGGATCGACCTCTTTTGGGGCTTGTCTCCCCGGTGCACTGCCTGGTCCCGCTGTGGGTGTAGCCTCTTGAGTGCTTCAGGGCAGCATGCTGTAGGGGGGAAGGGCCTGCTCTTGGATGGGCCCTGTCCGAATATGCTGGCGATGTGGGGTGTGGTGTCACTAGTGACCGCCTGGTGGGGTCTCGATGCTGCGGCGTCGTTGGCCTCACCAGGCCCCCTTTTCCGGGGGGTCCAGTCCCTTCCTGGGGCTGGGTCCTCCTTCGCGCTCCGCTGCTACGGCCTTGCCACAGGGTTGGGTTTTGCCCTTGACCCCGTGATATTAGAGGTTGTAACAGGGCCACACCCCTGCTTATGTAGAGGAGCGGATGGGGGTGTGGCCAGGCGAATGGGTGTGTATAGGTGCATGTGGAGAATTTATTCAGTATATAGACTGATATAGGGATATATTCCAGTAGGCGCAGAGCGTCGCTATTACTCACATAACTATGGTTATATAGATAACCGTATGTTTTGTTGAACATTTGTATTTCACAGGAGATAAACTGTATTCAAAGAATCTAAATATACTTTCTTTGTGTTGATTTTACATTAATTCCATGATTTTACTCAAGTAAATATCTGTTATAAGCTTCGGTTTTAAGTAGAAAAATGCTATTTTTTATCTAGATTAATCTAGATTAATTACAGAAAATTGTGAGATTAATTCGTTAATTTCTTTTAATCTATTGACAGCACTAATTTATATATATAGTGGTATAACGCATGTATACCTTGATCTGACAAAGCTGAATCATATATATTCTGATAGCCCAGGTTGTACAATACAGGGTTTAGGTTTTACAAGCAGTTTTATAAAGGTTGACTAGGTGAACCTAAAATATCACAGAATAGCTGAGACCTCCAGAAGCACCAGCAGCTTTAACCCTTTCACTACTACACTACAGAAGGTTAACCCTTTCACTATCACACTACGGGTTAACCCCTTTGTCGTGTGGCAGTGAAAGGGTTAAGCTGAGATTTTACAATTATACCAAATATTTCCCAACCTCTGATCAGCAGGTGGCTTTTGCACAGTGTGTACTTTTCTACGAGGAGAGCGATGGTAGTCTTATATCTCAGACGTGACCGCGGGAACACCACTTGGCAGGCCAAAGACATCTGATAGGCCAAGAATATCATTAATATCAGCATCATTAACCAATCAGATGTTTTTGTTCCCGGGGTCACATCGGGAAAAGATCATCGTGTTCCTCGTCAAAAAATACAATCGGTGTGCAAAACCATTTCCCAATCACAGGTTGGAGGAATATTTTTATTTTTACTTTTTCTTTATTTTATTCAGTTTAAAGCTGCTTAATGGTGCCTCTGGGAGTCTGTGGAACGTTTGTTGTGCATTCATGGGCTTGAAAAGCAACACATTGTGTGTTAATAGGAACACACCACAAGTTAATAACAACACACCATGTGTTAATAACAACACACCACATGTTAATAACAACACGCCAATAGCAACACACCATGTGTCAATAACAACACACCATGTGCTAATGGTAACATACCATGTGCTAATAACAACACACCATGTTTCAATAACAACATACCATGTGCTAATAACAACACACCATGTTTCAATAACAACATACCATGTGCTAATAACAACACACCATGTGTCAATAACAACATACCATGTGCTAATAACAACACACCATGTTTCAATAACAACATACCATGTGCTAATAACAACACACCATGTTTCAATAACAACATGCCATGTGCTAATAACAACACACCATGTGTCAATAACAACATACAATGTGCTAATAACAACACACCATGTGTTAATAGTAACATGCCATGTGTTAATAACAGCATACCATGTGTAAATAACAACACACCACGTGTTAATAACAACACACATTGTGTTAATAACAACACACCATGTGTTAATAGTAACATGCCATGTGTTAATAACAACACACCATGTGTTAATAGCAACACACCATGTGTCATTTCCTAACACATCAGTAACCCATCTGTATGTGTTTAGTTAAGGACAACACATCATTCTTTAGAGTGTGGGAATTGAGGGGGATCGTTGGCATGAAGCACACTGGGCAGTGTCGTTAGCCTGTTGCCGTGCGTGTGAGCAGACACTGTTCTGCTGTCACAGGGCTGCTGGGACCGTGCCATCACCACAG
>NC_140165.1:228947172-228952172 GCF_963971535.1 Notolepis coatsorum
GTCATCTGGTCCTGGAGTCTGCTGGTCCTGTAGTCTGCTGGTCCTGGAGTCTGCTGGTCTGGTCCTGGAGTCTGCTGGTCCTTGATCTGCTGGTCTGGTCCTGGAGTCTGCTGGTCCTGGAGTCTGCTGGTCCTGGAATCTGCTGGTCCTTGATCTGCTGGAGTCCTGGAGTCTACTGGTCCTGGAGTCTGCTGGTCCTGGAGTCTGCTGGTCCTGGATCTGCTGGTCCTGGAGTCTGCTGGTCCTGGAGTCTGCTGGTCTGGTCCTGGAGTCTGCTGGTCCTGGATCTGCTGGTCTGGTCCTGGAGTCTGCTGGTCCTGGATCTGCTGGTCTGGTCCTGGAGTCTGTTGGTCTGGTCCTGGAGTCTGCTGGTCCTGGAGTCTACTGGTCTGGCCCTGGACTCTGCTGGCCCGGGTCTTGAGGTACCGTTTGCTGGACGGCATCAGCTGAAACAGTTTGTGGTTGGGATGGCTGGGGGCTTTGCTGACACACCGTCCGTTCTATATACCCTAGCTCACATCCACTGATGTTCCGGGCTGTCGTGCACGAGCCTCCCTTTGTGGTTGAGGGCGGAGCAGTTCCCAATACCATTTTCACTACATCTCTACCTAATTCTTGTACTTTATTTTGTACTTTAGTTTTGTATATTGTATATTTATTTTGTATAGTGGTTGATCTTTATTCTTTTAACTTTTTTTTTACTGTATGAAGCACAATCTCAGGGGGCTCGTACAGAACCAAACATTTCACTGTAATGCACATTATATGTGACAAACAAAAGTTGAACTTGAACTTGAACAGGGAGTCAGTGAGCCAATCAGCCAGGGACATTCTTTGTCGTAGGCCCGCCCTCCAGGCACAGCGATAAGATTGATCTCTGGTCCCAGAGTTTGGCTCACGCAGGAGCACCTTGGACAGTTCAAGTTCTTGAAGCCACGTCCAAAGCACGATTTTACCCCGGATACGACTCAATCGCCATGTCCAACGTCTGGGACAGCCAAGACAGTCGGTCCACCATCTGTTCGCTCCAACATTACTATTCTCCATGCTGCTGTCGATGCTTTTAAGACTCCCATGTGGGCGCAAATTACATTTTTACAGTCATTGAGTAGTGGAGGGCCGCGGGGAGCAGAACACTCACTCTCCCACTTTGACACATAACACACACAGACAGACGGACACTAACACACACTCATACTACACAGAAGAACTGGGTCGCACACACAATCACAGACACACAGACACACACACAAAAATATACACGTGGCTTACCACAGACAGACATAATATTTGAGACTAGACAGACAGTGGAGTAATTGTATTACAAACACATGAGCATACACACACACACACACACACACACACACACACACACACACACACACACACACACACACACACACACACACACACACACACACACACACACAACACAGGAAGCAAACTTGCATGCAAGGGAGTGCAGGCAGATACACACACACACACACACACACACACACACACACACACACACACACACACACACACACACACACACAACACAGGAAGCAAACTCGCATGCAAGAGAGTGCAGGCAGATACACACACACACACACACACACACACACACACACACACACACACACACACACACACACACACACACACACACACACACACACACACACACACACACACACACACAGATGTAATAATAATAATAATAATATCTTACACATCAAAAGGAAAGAAAGAAGAAAACAAAAGAAAAAGGGGAAATCAGGCAGAGTCATTTACAAATTTGGTGAAAAGGTGGGTTTTGAGTTGGGATTTGAAGGAGTGCAGGGATGTAGCACTACGGATGTTTGGAGGGAGTGAGTTCCTGAGGGTGGGTGCGGCCACAGAGAAGGCTCTGGGACCAACAGTCCGCATATTGGTGGTGGGTATGGAGAGGAGACGTGTAATATTGTTGTTTCCCAACCTTGACGGATTTGGATAATCTTTATATACTTGTGGAGACATTTGGTCCTGATATTTATGAATTTCCAATGACACAAGGAAAAAAACACACACACACACACAGAACAGCGTTAGTGTAACCAACTTCACGACACAGCACTTTTAGTGGCTGAATAGCAGACTAACAGCGACCAACATGCTATCTCTGACACGCTGCATCACACTAAAAGCTCTGATCATTTTGCACATGCACACTTTCTGGTGATGAGCCTGTCAAATATGTCAAGTTCCATAAAGAATCATACACCATAACAGAGAGAGAGAGAGAGAGAGAGAGAGAGAGAGAGAGAGAGAGAGAGAGAGAGAGAGAGAGAGAGAGAGAGAGAGAGAGAGGAGAGAGAGAGAGAGAGAGAGGGAGAGAGAGGGGTGAGAACAACATATAAAAAGAGCAGAGAAAGAGACAAAAGAAAGGGAGCCTGATATAGGAAGACACTGAGTGAGAGATAGAGAGAGAGAGAGAGAGAGAGAGAGAGAGAGAGAGAGAGAGAGAGAGAGAGAGAGAGAGAGAGAGAGAGAGAAAGAGAGGGAGGGAGAGAGAGAGAGATAGAGAGAGAGAGAGAGAGAGAGAGAGAGAGAGAGAGAGAGAGAGAGAGAGAGAGAGAGAGAGAGAGAGAGAGAGAGAGAGAGACTGAGACATAGCTGGAAGGTGTAAATTCCAGTCATTGACTGATTTTCCGTCATGTAAAAACTGCAGTTGTATAATCCTTTATAGGCTTCTGATTCTATACAGATCTGTATTCATTTCTTAATTTATACTTTATTTAAACTCTGTAGTCATTGAGGGAGACCCTCATTTTGTGTACATGACATAGTATGAGATTACAAAACACACACAATCAATTCAAAACATAAACCAATCACTAACACAGTCAAGAATAAATACAGCTAATAGTACATCGAAGGAAGCAATCACAAACCGACGTAGGGCGGTCTAATCGAAAGCGTCCAAGTACTCAGGTCACGTTGTAAGAGATTCCATGATTCCACTGCATCAATACAAAAGGGAACGCTTCCGAGATTAGTTCTATAGCACAGGGAACCTGAAAGACTAGACAATCACTGGAGCGTGTTAAGCCTGGGCCAATGTGCCGGAGCAGCGCAGATGAGAATATAAGTTGGTAATGTACAGAGTAGGGCTTTATAAATATACATGAATATAATATGATTACTGCGCCTGTCAGCCAAGCACCTCCCTCAAGCTGAACAGTGACATCCAATTAGCAAATGATCTCAATACCTTCAATGCGAGTTGGAGCTGTGAATAACAACACCAGCCTACAAACCACTGCAATGGAGGGGGGGGGGGGGGGGGGGGGGCACTGCCGATGGAGACTCAGTGTTCAGGATAACAGAACATGAGGTGAGGAGGACCTTTAAGAAAGTGAATATCAGGAACGCAGCAGGACCGGACGGTATCCCCGGCCATGTCCTAAAAGTCTGTGCCGACCAACTGGCCCCGGTATTCACTGACAGATTTAACCTGTCCTTAGAACAGGCTGTCATCCCCACCTGTCTGAAGAAGTCCACCATTATCCCTGTACCCACAAAATCCAAGCCGGCTTTCCTCAACGACTACCGCCCTGTAGCTCTCACCTCCATAGCCATGAAGTGCTTTGAGAAGCTAGTGAAGGGCTACATCTGTTCCTCCCTCCCCATCAACCTGGACCCCCTGCAATTTGCATATCGCCCCAACAGGTCCACGGAGGACGCCATGGCCCATGTGCTGCACACAGCAGCATCACACCTGGACAAGAGGCAGGGGAACTATGTGAGAATGCTATTCATCGAATACAGCTCAGCATTCAATACCATAGTCCCCTCCAAACTCATAGCCAAGCTCAGGGACCTGGGCTTGAACTATGACCTCTGCCAGTGGGTCTTGGACTTCCTGACGGGCAGACCCCAGGTGGTGAGAGAAGGCACTGCACCTCCTCATCCATCACTCTCAACATAGGGGCCCCCCAGGGCTGTGTTGAGTCCCCTCCTCTACTCCCTGTACACACATGACTGTGTGGCACAGCGGAACAACAACACAATCATCAAATTTGCTGACGACACAGTAGTGGTGGGCCTGATCTCTGCAAACAACGAGAGGGCCTACCTGGAAGAGGTAAAGGTTCTAGCGGCATGGTGTCAAGAGAACAGCCTCTCCCTGAACGTCAGCAAAACAAAAGAGATGATTGTGGACTTTAGGTGGTCGGGGTCAGGGACTACAGCCCCCTCAGCATCGACGGGGCACCAGTTGAGAGAGTGAACAGTTTTAAGTACCTCGGAGTCCACAGATCCGAGGACTTGACATGGACCACACACATTGACAGTGTTATCAAGAAGGCACGACAACGCCTCTACTTCCTTAGGCGCCTAAGGAAGTTCCAAGTGAGTCAGAAGATCCACAAGAACTTCTACTCATGCACAATAGAGAGCATCCTGACTGGCAATATCACCTCCTGGTTTGGGAATAGCACTGCACAAGACCGTAGCAGACTACAGAGAGTGGCCCGATCAGCTGAACGCACAATTGGAGGTGGGCTTCCCACTCTCCAAGACATTTACAACAAGCGCTGCATGGGTAAGGCTAAGAGAATAATCAAAGACCCCAGCCACCCAAACAATCAGGATGCTCAATGAACAATGAACAATAACAAACCATCAATACACCCACAGCACACACATCCACACGCACACACTCACTTTAAATAAACAACACACTGTAGCACCCACTTTACCACTTTAGACACTAACACACTTTATATTTATTGGTAATGAGATTTGCACACCAATCTCATTCCTTATTGCACCTCATTGCACCTCATTGCACCTCACCACCACCAGGTGGCACCACAAGCTAAGCTATACCTCACCATTTCTACACTGTACTGTACCTGCAGTACGGACCGCTAGAACCATGGTGTTGTCCTTGATGATCGGCTGAACTTCTCTGCTCACATCGCTGCAACGACCAGAACCTGCAGATTCCTCCTGAGCAATTTCATAAGGATCGG
>NC_140165.1:228965208-228967708 GCF_963971535.1 Notolepis coatsorum
GTTTATGGCCGTGGTGATTTATGACAAGTGAATTTTTTTTAAGGCATATCCACAATAAAAGGACAGAGCCAGACGAGAATGATACAATTCTTTCCACACATAAAAGAGAGAGAGAGAGAGAGAGAGAGAGAGAGAGAGAGAGAGAGAGAGAGAGAGAGAGAGAGATAGAGAGAGAGAGAGATAAAAAGGGGGGAGAGAGATTGAGAGGAGAGCGAGAGAGCGATAGAGAGAGAGCGTATTTCTGGAGTGAGTAAGGGGAGAGTCTGCCAAGTTAACATGGCTGCATTTCATACAATACCAATGGTTTCTATCTTATAGCCACATGTACAGTCAGGGCCGCCTGGAGAAATGCGAGGCCCTGTGTGAGATTTAACGCGAGCCCCCCCCCCCCCCCCCCCAAAAGGTACAAAAAATATATATATATAATAATTTTTTTTCTTTTTTCATACAGTCAACATATTCTTAAATAATAGCGCTGCCAGGCTGGGCATGATACAGTCAACATATAGCAAAGAGAGAGCAAGAGAGAGCTCCCGTTCTACAGTCAATATACAGTGTACAGGAGAGAGAGAGAGAGAGAGAGAGAGAGAGAGAGAGAGAGAGAGAGAGAGAGAGAGAGAGAGAGAGAGAGAGAACATGGAAAGAAATTGAAATGCTATTTGGCCCTAAACAGAGAGTACACAGTGGCAGAATACCTGAGCACTGTGACTGAAGATCCTTGACTAGGTACAGACTCAGCGAGCACAGCCTAGCCATCGAGAAAGGCCGCCATAGGCAGACTGTGTGTGTTGGAAAGAGAGAGAGAGAGAGAGAGAGAGAGAGAGAGAGAGAGGGGCGGCGTGGCTCAGGGGTAGCGGTCGTCCAATGATCGAAGGGTTGGTGGTTCGAATCCCGCTAAAGCCCATGTCCATCACACTGCCGTTGTGTCCTTTGGGCAAGACACTTAACCTACTTGCCTCGTATGAATGTGTAGGCATGTGAATGAATGTTGGTGGTGGTCGGAGGGGCCGTAGGCGATGATTATTCGCCACGCTTCCGTTGAGTCTGCCTCAGGGCAGCTCTGGCTGCAATTGTAGTTACCACACCGGTATGACTGTGTATGAACGAATAATGGACTCTGTAAGCGCTCTGGGTCTCTGGGGTGTCACGAAGAGCGCTATATAAATCCAATCCATTATTATATTATTAGAGAGAGAGAGAGAGAGAGAGAGAGAGCATGTGTGTTTGTGTGTTAGAGAGAGAGAGCATGTCTGTGTGTCGTGTGTGTGTGTTAGAGAGGGAGCATGTATGAGAGAGATAAGCAAAGATGAGCCCCTAAAGGATATTCAACTTTTAATGTAAGAACAAAACAGAAGGAAAAGATAACTTCACAAAGGCAAACATGAATAACATAGATCCAAAAGGACAAAGATCAACACTTAAATCCAAAGAGAAGAGGGTCTTATACCAGAGAAAACAAAGTAGCAAGGAGCCAATGGCCGACATCAGCTAAATAGGCCTAACTGCAAATAGAGTAGCCACTAGCCAGGTACTGACACCAGGCCACACAGCTTTGGCCACGCTACCCAAGCTACACAAACGACCAAGACAATTCACACACAGCACATGTCGTATCTCCAAATGTTGTGAAGTAACTATGTTTTGCCTGGAAAAAAACATCGTTATTAACAAAACATTCGGGAGGGGAAGGAAGGAAGAGAGGTGGGGTAATGTCCAATGGACATCTTACCTGCACCAAGGAACGCAGGGCGAAAGGCTGCAACACAGGTCTCCACGTTGACGAAAGGCCTCTCGCTGGCGGGACAAAAGAAGCTATGGCCAGAGCCTTGTCATGGTGCAGGCCCGACTACATCTTCTGTCAAAGATGATGTCGTAGTCAGAGTGCCAGGGCCTGCATTCTCACGGCTAATGTCAATGGTCGTAGCACAAGCTAACAGCTAACTCTAGGCTAACTGATAGCATCAAGCTAACGTTCCCAGCCGAGCGAAACGAGCAGCTAACGTCGTAGCTAAACAGCTAACTGGCTAACAGTTAGCTCAACCCGGCTATCGCTAACCATTAGCTAACGCAGAAGCAAGCTATGCGGCTACCACTGAAAAACTGTACAACGTGAGAAAAGCAATACAGGCCAACACTTCAGACAGCCGCTGTGTTTTCCTCTCTCATACGAAGAGAGAAGGGAAAAGAAGGCAATACACGTCCCACTACAGAGTGGTGTTTACCATAGCGGTGCCGGCAACAAGTCCCTCGCGGACTATAGCCGACTTGAGCATGGAGATATCCCATAATGAAACACCAAGCTCACCTCCCTCGCACCAGGTGCTGACACCAGGCCACACACCGTTAGCTACTAGTACTACAACAGCTAGTCGGCCCGTTTGGCTCCCGAGAGAGAGAGAGAGAGAGAGAGAGAGAGAGAGAGAGGAGAGAGAGAGAGAGAGAGAGAGGAGAGAGAGAGAGAGAGAGAGAGAGAGAGAGAGAGAGAGAGAGAGAGAGAGAG